>NC_044033.1:436682452-436991819 GCF_901765095.1 Microcaecilia unicolor
GTGGGCAAACTTACAAAATCAGCAAGGGATCAAATACTTATTTCCACCACTGTATATGTTACTCTGAATGGTTTCTGACCTTTAAACTAAATGTAATATTAGACATAGAAATATGGAAAGAAAAATTGAACTGAGAACCTCAAGAAATCAAACTTGGCATATACTGCAACACTGGAGAAATAAAAACAGAAATGCATTTTCTCTTGTACTGAGCACAACACAAAGACATCTGCAAGCAATTTTCACAAAACTAACAAATTCCAGTTAATAAATTTAAAATAAAACTTTTTCTACCTTTGATATCTGAGCATTTTATTTACCAAATCATGCTGATCCCAGTGAGCTTCTCTCTTCTGCTTTCCTGTCTCTTTCCAGTGGCTGCTGTCCATTTGTCCTTTCTCCTCTGTCTTCTTCCTTTCCCTCACATCTGTCTCTATTGATCTTTTCCTTTGAGCTCTTTCTTCCTTTCTGTCTACGCAAATGTCTCTCTCACCCTCCAGTTCTCCACCTCATTTTTTAAAACTTTTCACCTACCTATCAACTTTCCATCTCCTTTTCCCCAGCTCTCCCATTTCCACTCTCACTCCTTCCCCACTCACCTAGTCCCTTCTGTCATCAACTCCCCATTAAAACATTTTTGCCCACTGTACTCACCATCCTCCTCTCACTTGTCTCCTTGATAACCCCCCCCCACCACCACCACCATAGTGTCTTCCTCATGCCTTCCCTCATATGAGAGGCATTTCATTCCCCTTATCATTTTGGTCGCTCTTCTTTGAACCTTTTCTAATTCCCTTTATCTTTTTTTTATTACTTTTTCATAAATAGCATACAACTAAGTATACAAAGTAAATACCATGAAGAAATCAACATTCAATAATCAAACAGACCACAACTGATTCTAGAAAACAACAGGCATTAAATCCACATCAAGAGGAAGTTAGCAGAATTATCAAGGAATGAAAAAAGAAAAAAAAGTAGAGAAAAAAATAATCACTCTAAGCTAAACTATTAATTTTGCCTAGTGCAAAAAAACAAAGAAACCACACTAAATCCTGAACTCCCTTTAATTAAAACTCACCAGCAAATTAATCATTTAGAATAAACCTCAAGAATTATCAGAAGAAACAGATTTTTCCTTTAGAAACATTTCCAACTGACTGGGATCCCAAAACATATACTGATTATTTCCACATGTAACAAGACATTTACAAGGATATTGAAAAAAGAAAGTACCATCTAAAGCCAGAACCTTAGGCTTCATGCTAAGGAAAGATTTTCTTCTCAATTGTGTACACCTGGCCACATCAGGGAACACTGAAATAGCCTCCCCATAAAAAAAAAAGAACAGATTTCTTAGAAAAATACAGTTTGAGAACTGAGAGCTTTTGATCTTCTGAATTGAAAAGTCACAATTAATATGGCTCTTTTACACATTAATTCTTGAGAGGATTCCAGAAATCTGGAAATATCCAGACTATCTGGTGATGTAATGTGATCAAAGTCCCTTTCCTCATTAACAGACTTTTTACCTGAAGGTAAATAATATGCACTGACATTAGCTAAAGAATCCATTTGAGAATAACACAATACATCTTTTATATGCCACTTAAAGAGCTCAAAAGGAGAGATGTAATGAGTTACTGGAAAATTTAGAAGTCTCAATTCATAACCCAATATTTATTCTCAAGTGTCTCTAATTTCATATGCACTGACAGCCTTTAACCAATGATGCTACCACAACTTACATAAGTGTTGCCATACTGGGACAGCCCGAAGGTCCATCAAGCCCAATATCCTGTTTCCAACAGTGGCCAATCCAGGCCACAAGTACTTGGCAAGATCCCAAAACAGTACAATACAATACAACTTGAAGGTTAGACAGTTGAGTCTCTGATTTTAACAGATGATGCTCAGCTGTGGTTTGTCTCTGCTGTTGCTGGAACATTTTACCAGAAGATTCCACAGTAAATTTAGAAAACTGATTTAAAATGGCTTCCAAACTGTTTTCCATTCTAGTCACCACAGACAAAACATCTTTAAGAGTAGGTTTGGACTGAGAATGAGTACCAGTGAGCAATAAAGACTGAGAAATATGTTAGAGATAGGCCTTGGATAAGGCAAATTACTCCCAGGGCTAGGGTTTTCCAATAATAAAGGAAAGGTATCCCGAAGAGCATTATCTCAATCTGGAATCTCAGGATCATTACTACAAACTAGCTGATTCTTTTCCATCAATAATGCTGGTTGAGTGGGGGGAGTTTGAACTCCCAACGTAGTCGAGGTGTCAGGGGAGGAAGCACTACTTACATGGTCCGGGTAAGTCAATCCCTCCTGCACTTGGACATATTGACCCATTGTGCCACATACATGGGCTAACTTATTGGCCACTCTGATGTTACCTTTGACCTTTTTCCGTTTCTCTATAGATGACTAGCAAAGCTCCCAGCTCCTCAATTGGCTCAGAAGGGCTCCAAATGGGCGTGCCTCTTTGATCACACCCCTTTGGGCATGTGCCCATGGCTGCATACTGCAGGGCTAAAAAGGCAGTCAGGACCTCACTGCTGGATGGAATGTGCCCCTGTAGCTGTCCGCTGCTTGCCTGCACAATAGGCAACAATGACACCCTCCACTCTGCTGCTTCCCAGAATTACTGTAGTAGAGCTGGGGCTAAGAAGGCAGTCAGGACCCCGCTGCTGGATGGAATGTGCCCCTGTAACTGTCTGTGGCAATGACGACACCCTCTAGTCTGCTGCTTCCCCGCCAACCCCTCATAATGAGTGAGCTTGTGTAACAAGGAGAAATAAGGAGAATATGTATGCATGTTTTGTATTACTGGAGGAGAGGAGTATATCTACAATATATAGTTGGCCACCTGTATTGAGAATTTTGAAGCTGTACCCTCATCAGTTGAAAGACAGTAAAGGTTTTGGTTTCAGCAAAAGAACTGGTGTGGTCTCCATCATTGTGTGAAGTCTGATACAAAGCTTGCTCAGCCTCCTAGGTAATCCCAGTCCCGGCCCTGGTCCCAACCAATAAATAATAGTGTGCACCCCTCTTGTCCAACTATACTGGGCACAGTCTAGGCAGCCACCTAGAACACCATAACCAGAGGGTTACACTACTTCTTTTCCTCTTACCTCAGCACAAAAGGATAGTGTTGGCATGCTGCTAATTTCAAGGAAGACAAGATTAAAGCAAACCTTGACTGCCTTTCTTTCTTTATTTTTCTGTGCTGTTAGCCATCCTACAGCAAAGCAGGAGGACGGGATGATCTGGTGCCACTGAATTTTATCAAACTGTATGGCAACCAGGATGGAATAAGAAATTTAGTTCCCAAGTAAGGTGGTGGGGGGGGGGGGGGGGGGCATTTTTAAGAGGAATCCTGCTGGTAGAAAATATAAAAACAAAAAACGTGAAAAAAGTGGGAGGGAAGCAAAAGCTCTGGAGAAGAGAGAAATGTGATCATGGAGTGTAGCAAGATTTCCAGACAAATATAAGCCCAGAGGACAGCTAAAAGTAGTACAGAGAAGCTGCAGGGGGGAAAAAAAGTCCTGTTCTTAAAATGCAGGGTCGCTGGCTGGTGCTTCCGCGGCACACCTGCGGAGCAGCCATGGCACACTAATGTGCTGCAGCACACCAGTTGAATCCGTAGTAAGACCCACTAGTGGGCTAGCGTTTTTCTTCTATGCCAGTGGTTCCCAAACCTGGTCCTGGAGGCACCACAGCCAATCAAATTTTCAGGATACCCACAATGAATATTCATGAGAGAGATTTGCATGCACTGCCTCCACTGTATGCAAATCTCTCTCATGAATATTCATTGTGGGTATCCTGAAAATTTGATTGGCTGTGGTGCCTCAAGGACCAGGTTTGGGAACCATTGTTCTATGCAAAGGAAAAAGTTACTACTTTAGGAGTAAGATTAGCTCTGGAAAATCGGAAGTAAATTCTTTGTGATAAAACGGGTAGAGCAGCTTATCACATAAACCTCTTAGTCCATGTGGTATTCAGAATTTTTCTCTGTTTCTAAATGTGCTCCTGCATATGTTTTCCAGGGACATTGACCTGCTTTGTTTTTCTGCCAAGTCATCTTAATTGACTCTGATCTTATTTCAAATACCAGATCTCCTCCAGTCTTTTTTCTTATTACTTTTCCAATTTGCACATCATTATTAACATTAATTATGCTGTACAATGTAGCAGCTGGTGCTGTGTTCTATTTACTTCTAATCTACAGCAGGCATAGCCCTTTGCTTAAATCCTTACTCTCTGCAGTATTATTCTGTTCTCCCTTACCATCCTTTCCTCCCATTATGAACACCTCAGTTCTTTTACATACTCTCCAGGTAGTGTCTTTAAATATTTTAAACAAAAACAGATACTCCTCTGCTGTCTTCACCATGGAGCTCTTAAGAGATTTGAGCCTGTGCTAATCTTATATTGAGACAACCAGACCAGAGTAACAGATCCTGCACCATGTGACTCAAACCTACTAAGAGCTATAGGGCAGCTGGCACAGAGAGGAAATATGCAAGTCCTCCTTCAATGATGTCATCTTCCTGTAAGGGCAGCAGCCAGATGACATCATCAGACTAATGAAGATGGTGAAATTTTGGGGGCATTTCGGTCATAACCAGAATCCTCAAATTCTCCATATGGGATGTTAATCGGGGTTTTCTGGTTATAACTGCTTTTAAACTAGAAATTGAGAGAAGGCCAACAGTCATTCAAAAGTGCTTGGTTTGGAACAAGGTAAAGATATCACCAAAACAGGGAAGGTAGGGTATCCCGATAGTGAGGTTGCAATTGAAACCATAGTAGATCAGGTGCCTTTAAACAAAGAGCAGACGGATTTTCAAAGCTGCAAATTAACACTGCCAACTGCTGAGCAAGTTATGAATAGGAATAACAAACATTGTTTGAAATGTTTATATGCAAATGCCAGAAGCCTAAGAAATAAGATGGGAGAGTTAGAATATATTGCACTAAATGAAAAATTAGATATAAAAGGCATCTCTGAGACTTGGTAGAAGGAAGATAACCAGTGGGACACTGTCATACCAGGGTACAAATTATATTGCAATGATTGGGGTGGCTCGAATTGGTGAAGGGGTAGCAATACATGCTAAGGAGGGCCTTGAATCAAATAGACCAAAAATTCTGTAGGACATGAAACACATCTTAGAATCCCTAGGGATAGAAATTCCAAATGTAAAGGGGAAAAGGATAGTGATAGGAGTGTACTACCTTCCACCCGACCAGGATGAACAGATTGATGTAGAAATGTTAGCAGAAATCAGGGAGACAAACTGGGTAACACAATAATGGGTGATTTCAATTACCCGGATATTGACTAGGTAAATGTAACATCAGAGATAAAATTCCTTGAAGAAATCAATGACTACTTTATTGAGCAGCTGGTTCAGGAACCAACAAAAGGGGGAAAAATTCTAGACCTAGTCCTTAGTGAAGCGCATGATCTGGTGCAAGAGGTAATGGTGCTCAGACCACTTGATAACAGTGGTCATAATATGATCAGATTTGATATCTGCTCTAGAGTAAGTACCCAAAGGAAATCCAATATGTTAGCATTTAACTTTAAAATGGAGAATATGATAAAATGAGAAGAACGCAAAAAAAAAAAAAAAAACTTAGAGGAGCAGCGTCAAAGGTTACAAATTTACAACAGGCATGGATGCTGTTCAAAAATACCATCCTGGAACCCAGACCAGACATATTTCATGTATTAAAAGAGGAGGAAGGAAGGGCAAACAACCAGCATGGTTAAAAAGAGAGGTGAAGGAAACTATTAAAGCTTAAAGAAAACCCTTTAAAAAAATGGAAGAAGGATCTCACTGAAAATAATAGGAAACAGCATATAGAATGGCAAGTCAAATGCAATGCACTGATAAGGAAGGCAAAGAGAGACTTTGAAAAGAAGATTGCATTGGAGGCAAAAACACAGAACAATATACTTTTTCAGGTATATTAAAGCAAGAAGCTAGCAAAAGAATCAATTGGACCACTAGATGAAATGAGATATAAGGGGCAATCAGGGAAGACAATGCCATAGCAGAGAGATTAAATTAATCCTTTGCTTTGGTCTTCACCGAGGAAGATGTGGGAGAGATACCAGTGCCAGAAATGGTATTCAATGCTGAGTCAGAGAAACTAAAACAAATCTCTGTAAACATGGAAGATGTAATAGAGCAATTTGACAAATTGAAGGGTAGCAAATCACCTGGACTTGATGGTATACATCCCAGAGTACTGATAGAATTGAAAAATGAATTTGCAGAGCTATTGTTAGTAATATATAATTTATCTTTAAAATGAAGCATGATACCCGAAGATTGGAGGATGGCCAATGTAACGCCGATTTTTAAAAAGGGTTCTAGAGGTGATCTGGGAACTTATAGACCGGTGAGCCTGACATTGGTGCTAGACAAAATGGTAGAGACTATTATAAAGAACAAAATTACAGAGCATATACATAAGCATGGATTAATAAGACAAAGCCAACATGGATTCAGTGAAGCAAAATCTTGCCTCACCAATCTACTGCATTTCTTTGAAGGGGTGAATAAGCATGCTGATAAAGGTGAACTGGTTGATACTGTGTATCTGGATTTTAAAAAGGCATTTCACAAAGTACCTCATGAAAGACTCCTGAGGAAACTAGAATGTCATGGAATAGGAGGCAATGTCCCGTTGTAGATTTAAAACTGGTTAAAAGATAGAAAGCAGAGAGTAGGGTTAAATGGTCAGTATTCTTAATGGAGAAGGGTAGATAATGGGGTTTCCCAGGGGTCTATGCTGGGACTGCTGCTTTTTAACATATTAATAAACTAGGAAAAAAGGCCCGTTTCTGACACAAATGAAACGGGCGCTAGCAAGGTTTTCCTCGGAGTGTGTGTGTTTTACAGAGTGTATGTGAGAGTGAGTGTGTGATAGAGAGAGTGAATGTGTGAGTGTGTGTGACAGAGAGAGTGAGACTGGGTGTGAGAGTGTGTGTGTGAGAATGAGAGTGTGTGCTAGGGGCCCCCCTCCCTCCCAGTTCCAGGGTGGCCCTGCCCCCTCCCTCCCTTCCAGTTCCAGGGTTCCCCCCTCCCTCCCTTCCAGTTCCAGGGTCCCCCCTTCCCTCCCTCCCACCTACCCAGTTCCAGGGTCGTTGCCCCCCCTCTCTCCCTCCCTCCCAGTTCCAGGGTCATTGCCCCCCCTCTCCCCCCCCCCCCCTCCAGCCACCCTGCGATGTTTAACTGCAAAATTAGGGAGCTGTGTAATGTAATAAAATGCACCTGCAACGTTGTGAAGCTGACTCCATGGCTTCACTGAAGTGAAGGGTTTGTAAGGTTTGTCAGATTCGTCAGTCTGTCACCAACTCTCTCGGCCCCAGAATGCAATAATGTATATTGATTATAATTCTCCACTGTAAGCCAAAGAATTCTCCCCTTCTACCTCTGGCCTATTTTCGTTAACTCCTAGCTGTAGAAGCGAGAATGACCTGGATTTTAGAAAAGGTGAATGACTGTATGATGTTAATGAAAGGAGAGATAGAGTACGGTAACCTGGTTTCAAGCCTTAATAAGGATTTACTGCATACAAATCCTAAGCATCTGATAAATATATTTTTTGTGCATTACTGTTTATTAAGTTATATATTGGGCACTTTTTTGCATAATTACACTATTATACCAGATATGTTGTGCTACTAATCCATTACAGGTTACAACAGAGAATTTTTTCAGGAGAAGCTGGAGAGGAATAGAGTCAGAAGAAGTTATATTGGCATGATGTTTAGGCATGCCAAAATCTCATAATGCTTTCTGCTGCTATAATTCATCCAGGATAGATTCAATTAGTGAACTGATCTCTGCTGACATCTCCAAGCACTCTCCTG
Source organism: Microcaecilia unicolor (assembly GCF_901765095.1). Classification (NCBI taxonomy): domain Eukaryota; kingdom Metazoa; phylum Chordata; class Amphibia; order Gymnophiona; family Siphonopidae; genus Microcaecilia; species Microcaecilia unicolor. The sequence goes on from NC_044033.1 coordinate 436,690,356, forward strand.
GGATTCAGCCCAGCATCTTTAGCTGTTTCTCTTACATGAAACCAATTACTCTAATGCTTCTGATATGAAAGTGCCTGTTGTTGATTGCCATTTTGACATAGTATTCCATATCTATGGCACTGTGATTGTTTCATAGTCATTTTAATTTATTATGCTTTCAAGGATAATTGTTTTATCAAGCCACGTTGATATTTTCATCCCTGTGCCAAAGATTAATAGATGAAGAAAATCAATGTAAGGATCACATTTTCATCTGCATAAAATACATTCATGATAATTTCATTACATTTCTAGGAAAAGCTGTAAAAATAACATGCATAACATGTACTGTACGTTTCATATTTTACCTTTCATGCATGGTTTCAATAAAAGCAAAGGGAGAATTCTATAAATGGCACTCAAAATTAGGTGCCGGAAAAAAATCAGTCCTAAGTGCTATTCTATAAAGACTTCTGCCTGCCGAAACCTGGTGTAAATGCTGGCACCAAGGAGGTTTGAGACAGGAGATGGCATGAGTCTATCTAGCCCATTATGTGGGCTGAAGCCAGTAGGCGGAGTACCAACAGTAGGCGGAGCTTGCCACCATTTTAGTTCACATAAAACAATAGCAAACACTATTGAAAACAATAGCAAAAGATTAATAGAAATCACAGACTGCCTATACGTTGTCCATTTGTAAAAGGTCTAAAGCTGTTCCAGTTGGATAGGCAGTGCCTTAAAAGTTGGAGGATAAAGGATTTGGGTTGGTTTTTTTTTTTTTTTACTTATTTGACAGCTTTTTTTAATTTCAAAGTTTCCCATATCTAGATATATATCGTAAAATAAAATTGAATATCACTAGAACAGCTCAAAAATGATTGTAGCTGATAGAAACAGCAGTAATAAACGCTGTATTTTGTGCTCATTTTTCTACACTGTTCTATACAATACAGCAAATTTAACAGATGCCGAAGCATATTAGACGAAATAGCACCCTTACGAACAAGAACATCACATAGACATAATCCAGTACCATGGTTCAACGACGAACTGAAAAAACTAAAAACACAAACCAGGAAGCTTGAACAAGCATGGATAAAAATAAAAGACGATCACACACTTAACGCTTGGAAGCAAACACATAGAAAATACAAATACGCAATAAGACAAACCAAAAGGTCATACTATAAAACCAAAACAGGCCCAAATCACAAAGACACGAAGAAACTATACCAACTCGTACATAAACTATTGGACACTACCTCAGTCACCACAACCAACTCAGACATCCCATCGGCAGACAAACTTGCCAAATAATTCAATGAAAAAACTGTAAAACTACGAAACAATCTTCCTTAGAACAATACTGATATTGAAAACTTCATCAATGGCCTGGACCCAAACTTAGGAGAATACCCAGTGGATCGAACCTGGTCAAAATTCGCTCTCCTCACCGCCGAAACAATTGCCCATGCAATTAATAGAACCTCCGACACTCACTGCAAATTGGACACCTGCCCCAGCTACCTAATAAAATCCACCCCCGATCGCTTCACAACAGATCTCACATCCCACCTAAACTTCATGCTCCAACAAGGTCTCTTCCCCAAGGAAAATGGCAACATCCTACTCACCCCCATACCAAAAGATACCAAGAAAAAACCAAATTAACTCACCAATTACCGCCCAGTAGCATCTATCCCACTAGCAGTCAAGCTGATGGAAAGTATGGTAACCAAACAACTTACCGATTATATACACAAATTCTCAATGCTACATGAATCACAATCAGGATTTTGCCCTCGCCACAGCACCGAAACAGTGCTAACCACCCTCCTGGCCAAATTCAAGCAGGGAAATAGCAACAGGTTAAAGCATACTTCTCCTCCAATTTGACATGTCTAGCGCATTCGACATGGTAAAACATAATATACTACTAAGACTCCTAGACTACTTTGGGATTGGTGGAAATATACTCAGCTGGATCAAGGGTTTCCTAACCACCAGAACATACCAAGTGAAATCAAACTCAAATATATCATCACCGTGGAAAGCAGACTGCGGAGTACCTCAAGGATCACCACTATCACCCATCCTTTTCAACCTAATGATGACCCCATTAGCCAAGCCCTTATCTATCCAGGGCCTCAACCCATTCATCTATGCAGACGACGTTACAATATACATCCCTTTCAAACATGATCTGACAGAAATCACCAACGAAATCAACCTTGGCTTGTACACCATGAACTCATGGGCAAATGCATTCCAACTAAAACTCAATACAGAAAAAACACACTGTCTCATCCTCTCATCCCAATACAATACGAACATACTCACAAACTTAGACACCCCAGATTACACCCTCCCTGAAAATCATCGGTGTCACAATTGACCAGAACCTTACACTCGAGAGCCAAGTTAACTCTACAATCAAGAAAATGTTCCACTCAATGTGGAAACTCAAACGCGTGAAACCATTCTTCCCGAGGGCAACATTCTGCAACCTGATACAATCAATGGTACTAAGCCATGCTGACTACTGCAATGGAATTTATGCGGGATGCAAAGAGCAGCTCTTAAAGAAACTACAGACCGCTCAAAACACAGCAGCCAGGCTTATATTTGGAAAATCGCGATTAAAAAGCACCAAACCCCTTCGAGAAAAACTGCATTGGCTCCCAATCAAAGAATGTATTACTTTCAAAATCTGCACCCTGGTCCACAAAATCATCTATGGCGAAGCCCCGGGATATATGACTGACCTCATAGACCTGTCTGCTCTTTTTCAGCCACTCAAAGCCTTCAACTTTACCAGTGGATGGAAGGAGGTGGCTCAGTACTTGAGAATGGGATCTCATGGGATTAGGTGAGTGATTGTGAAGGGGAATCAGGGATTCAGTGAACGTTTGGGGAACAGGGCTTTGAGATTAGATGAGGGCTTGAGGAGGGGGTTGGAGACTGGATGAGTGCTTAGAGAGGGGGGCTCAGGGATGGGGGCTCAGGGATAGGCTGACCTATTTGGGGAGCAGGCTGAGGGATTAAGTGAGTGCTTGGGAGGGCTCTGTAATTCAGTGAGTTTTTAGGGAGAGGGCTGAGGGATTGGGTGAGTGTGTGGAAGGGCTCAGGGACTGGGAGATTGCTTGGGATGGGTGCTGAGGTATTGGGTGAGTATATGGGGAGAACTGGTGGTTTATTTTTCTAATAGGATGTGTATTTATTTATTTATTTGTTGCATTTCTATCCCACCTTATCCCACCACTTTGCAAGCTCAAAGTGGCTTACAATACATCATGAGTAGTGGAAGAATGTTAGTAAATAAACATTTAGTATTGCAGGGTTTTGATCAACATGATGATAATAAAACAAAGTAATAGTATACAAGCAGATATTAAGAGACAGTTCTGAATATAGACGGGCGAGTTGTGCATATTCACATTGGTTGATCTTTGTGGTACGCTTCATTAAAGAGATGGGTCTTCAGTAATGAGCGGAAGTTCGTTCTTTCGTAGATCGATTTCAAGCTGCGCGGCAGTGCGTTCCATAACTGTGTGCTCAGGTAGGTAAAGTTTGATGCATGCATTAGTTTGTATTTCATTCCTTTGCAGCTGGGGAAGTGCAGATCAAGGAATGTGCGGGATGATCTTTTGGCATTCCTAGGTGGTTCTAGGATGTTCTAGGGCCTGGTATGTCTTTATGAGCCCTCAGAATTAACTGTGTTGTGGTATGGCAAGTTACTTTATAGGTTCAGTGCCATTTTTCCAAATTTCTCAGTTTATTTTATATGCACTTTATAAAATATTCAGATATGCATGTAAAATAAGCTGAAAAATTTGTAGATAAATGGGTACCTATGTACTTCCTATGGGATAATTTTCAAAGAGAAGAATATGCATATATTTTATCTTAGAAAATTGGTGTAACAATGGTATATCTGCTGAACAAGTTAATGAAACTTGGCCTTTGTTATAATCAGGGTCTCAGCCAATAGCTCTCCAGAGCATACTTTAGAACTTACCTCTAAAAAAAAAAAAAGATAACTCAAAGACAGACACTTTCAATATTTGCGCTTACTAAAGGGTCTTGACTACTGACCCCCTTCTCAATTAGGGTGACTTTGTCCAACAACTCCCCCTTCTCTCTCAGGATCTCCTTCGGGCAGAACCCTTCTCTCTTTAAGCAACTACGAGTTCTGGTACTTCTTTAGGCCCTTAGGCTATTTGGGTGACAAAACAACCTTGGCTAGCAGGCTCTTGGAAATATGAAAAATAGGCCTTTCTCCTGGGCCCAGACCTGTGCAAATCAGCCAGCACAACCTCCCTCCAACCACTACTGTGGGGTACTTCATCCGTGAATACAGCCTTCTTTCATCAGGCAATATTGAACTGAGCACCTCTTGGTAGACTCCTTGGGTCTCAGTCTAACAGCCACTTCCCCTTGGACAGGACTATTTCTCACTGTGACCTTACGGTCCTGTCCTCCACCCCAAAGCTGTTAGTCTGAGTCTCAAATTGACTCATTATTTTCTTTATACTGCTTTCCCTTCCTGCAGTGTTCCCTTCACACTGCAGTTCACTGCAACTCCCTCTTAGAGAGACTTCTCTTCATTAAAGGCATTAAGGTAAATACCTTCTTCTTGTTACAAGTACAGCTTCCCTGGCTCCTTCTTAGGGGTCCTTGCCCCAGGGTTATCAGCCCACAGTGCCTCTCACCCAGCTTTCCTAGCTCCCCCTTTGAGGTCAGTGCCCTGGGGTTCTCAGCCTACTCTGGCCAGCCTATCATCCAGCTTTCCTGGCTTCTCCTTTGGGGTCTGTGCCCTGGGGTTCTCAGCCCACTCTGGCCTACTTCTCATCCAGCTTTCCTGACTCATCCTTTGGGGTCCGTACCCCAGGGTTCTCAGCCCACTGTAGCCAGCTTCTCAGGTTAGAGGCAGACCTCCATCCTTCTTCTTTGGGCCCCCTCCCTTCTCACTGCTTCCCTCCTAGAGAGTGCTTTTATGGGGCTTCTAATACCTGATCCCACCCTTTCTGGGCCCCTCCTCCTAATTTCAGATGGGTCCAAAACTTTCCTAGCTGGGGCTTGCTTCTTAAAAAGGAAATACTTCTTCCCTTCTTCAACAGGCCCTCCTACCCTTAACCTAAAAAGGGCAAGACTCCTTCCTACATATGTGAGGCAGAGCTCCCTCTAGTGGCTTTTCCATAGCTAAGTAGGCCTGGCAGAGCTCCCTTTAGTGGCCTCTCTATGGCAAGGCATTCCCTCTACTTGCCATAATATGTATATACTAGTGGAACCCAGCCCGTTTCCTCAACAATGAAGCGGGCCCTAGAAAGGCTCTCTTGTAAGCGATTTTTTGTATCTCCCCTGCCCTCCCCTCCCCTCCATGTCCAGCGATTCTTCCCTTCCTTCCCCTCCCCTCCCCGCCCCTCCCATCCCCTCCCCTCCATGTCCAGTGATTCTCCTCTTCCCTGCCCTCCCATCCGTGTCCCGCGATTCTCTTCTCTCATGTCCTCTCCTCCCATCCCATCCATGTCCATCGATTCTGCTCTGCCCTGCCCTCCCCTCGATGTGCCGCAATTCTCTCTTCCTTTGTACCTCATCATTTTCTGGCTGGCCTGGCTGGCTTCCCTTCCGTTGGTAACATCCTGACATCAGCTCACCTCCAGCGTTCCCTTCCCTCTCACTGTTCCGCCCTCTGACATCATTACGTTTTGACGCGAGGGTGGGGCAGTGAGGGGGAATGGAACGCTGGAGGCTGGCTGATGTCATGAGATGTTACGAACCCAGGCAGCCAGACAGTGATGGAATGTTGGAGGTGCAAATTATTATATAGGATATAGTTGACTGCTGATTTATCAAAGCAAATGTCCTAGCTCTACTGTGCACCTGCTATTCGATATTGGTTGAATGATCCTACTGAACAGTTGTAACAGTAGTTTTACTGGTTGGGTCAAACTGACCAGGAGTTTCTTTATTGCATAGAAGAGAAGGAAAGGGATGCTGGATTTAGATCACACCATTTCAGTTGTATCTCGTGGTAAGTTACATTCAGGTACTGTAGGTATTTTCCTATCTCTTGGCGGCTTAGAGTCTGTTTGTACCTAAAACAATAGAAGAATAAGCAACTTGCCCAAGATCACAAGAAGCCGGTGGGATGTGTACCTTGGCTTCCTTGATTCACGCCCCACTGCTCTAATCGCTAAGCTACTCTTCCCTTGGGGGTCCTTTTACTAAGGTGCACTGAAAAATAGCCTGCAGTAGTTTAGGCACATGTTTTGGGTGTGCGCAGATCCATTTTTCAGCGCCCCTGCAAAAAATGCCTTTTTAAATTTTTGCCGAAAATGGACATGCGGCAAAATCAAAATTGGCGTGCGTCCATTTTGGGTCTGAGACCTTACCACCAGCCATTGACCTAGTGGTAAAGACTCACACAATAACCGGATGGTAATGACCTACGCACATCAAATGCCACAGCACGTGTCTGATATGTACATCTGAATAAAAAAAAAATTGAATGCACATATCAGACATGCGCCAAAAATGAAATTACTGCCACACGGTAGCCAGGCGTTAACTCCATTTTGGTGCATGTTGGGTGCGCCTAAACGTTTACGCAGCTTAGTAAAAGGGCTCCTTAGTTTTATTTTTTCTTGTAATGTCTTTCTATAACCCATTTAAATGGGGGTAGATGCTTGCTAGAACATCTTGTTTTACACAGTAGCTCCAACTTCTTTTCTTCTCAAACTTTGAACTGGATTTTCTTTCAAAACGTTAAGGCACTACTTAGGGCTCCCCTTGTTATTAAATCATTCCCTTTTGCAAGTGACCATATGTAAACCTTAGCTTTACCTAACTCTCTGATAGACACCCCTCTCTGCCTCTGGTCTGATCTGGTGATATCATACCCTGAATCAGCAAACTCACTTATGTCTGTGTCATTTTTTTGCACAACCTTCTGTTTCTTCTCTGTGTTAAATTAATTGGATCCTCTTCTCCTTTCCTTTTGTGGTTCTTCATCTTTAATTTTTGTAAACCACTTAGACATTTTTATTTGCAGTGTATTAAAGGTGAAATGTGACTCAATGTGTGGAAATGTCAATTTGACTTCCTCCACCCTGTTGCAACCCCAAATACTTCTGTCTAGATACTCCCCTGAGAAAGAGTCAAGATGTCGTCATTTCTCTGAGAGACAGTAACTTCAGTAGCCTCCAACATGACAACTAGCTAATTTCGGTACAATGCAGTACAGTGCAAGAAGATCAGAAAAGATGTCAAGTTAGAGCCCTTGTTTTTATGAAGTTTACTGTTTATACAGCCATAAGTACATAAGTACATAAGTAGTGCCATACTGGGAAAGACCAAAGGTCCATCTAGCCCAGCATCCTGTCACCGACAGTGGCCAATCCAGGTCAAGGGCACCTGGCACGCTCCCCAAACGTAAAAACATTCCAGACAAGTTATACCTAAAAATGCGGAATTTTTCCAAGTCTAGCATGCTATTAAAAATCTTCATTCATTCGCTTTACAGACAGTGCTTGTCTCTGGATGATGCAATGGCTTCGTCTGATTAATAGCTTAATGCTCTGGACAAGACCACTTTAGTATTACTCTTGGTCTGACTCTGGGCACACACACACCACTCCCATGACAATCCATTTTCTACAGTATGCTCCTTAAGATGTTAAATGTATCCTCTCCTGTTGTTTTTGTGTCCAGCTCTTTGTAGCCATAGATTTGTTCCTATTTCCTGGCTTATCTTCATTGTCAATTTATCTGATGAATATTGTGAGTTATATTGTGCACAGTTGATCACATCCATAGATTCAGCAATCTGTAAAGCAAAATGCTTTTTCTGCATCATTGTTTCTGAAGTTTAATTATATTTTCTGCCATGATCTCAGTTCTTGTCATGCTGTCATTTGAATGTGGGATGGTTTTAATTTCATCATCATCTGTTTTGCCAAACATGATTTTAGTGATTGTGTTAGCAGCAGAGAAGATAAGGTCCTCAGTAGGAATGTATGGTTTATGTTTTTGCCACCTTGTATGTGATTTCAAAAGAAACATGTAAAGCTTGTTTAGGAATTGCAGAGCACAGACTAATCCATTGGTTCTCAACCCAGTCCTCAGGACACTCCTCGCCAGTCAGGGTTTCAGGATACCCACAATGAATATGCATGAGATAGCTTTGCATACGATGGAGGTGGTGCATGCAAATTTATCTCATGCATATTCCTTTGTGGATATCCTGAAACCCTGACTGGCATGATGTGTCCTAAGGAATGAGTTGAACACCCCTGGAATCAAATCTAATCTAGCATTTACATTCCGCTATCTCCCCAATTAGGTCCAAAGTGGACACAATTAGAGAAACCAGCATTGCTAGCTGGGAACATACAGGGGTCCTTTTACTAAGGTGTGCTGAAAATGGCCTGCTCTGGTGTAGATGCGTGCATTGGACGTGTGCAGTTCCATTTTTCAGCGCACCTGTAAAAAAGGGTCTTTTTTGGCTAAAAATGAACATGCGGCAAAATAAAAATTGGCACGTGTCCATTTTTGGCCTGAGACCTTACTGCCACCCATTGACTTAGTGGTAAAGTTTCACACGTTAACCAGGCGGTAATCATTAGCACTCGTACACTGCTGATTACCGTGCGGTTGGCACTGCACGCTGGAAATTTTCCGGCGCGTGTAGTGGACACGTGTAAAAAATGAAATTACCACCTGGACCACGCAGTAGCTGGGCAGTAGTTCCAAACTGGCAAGCATTGGGCATGCATAGACGCCTACACGGCTTAGTAAAAGGGCCCCACAATCATTTAAAATATACATAGGATATAATTTTGTAGAGATCACCTAAAATTAGGTGCCTAAAGTATGTGTACTAAGTGTGAATTCCAAAAAGGCAATTAAATGCTTAATTAGCATTATAGAATACTAGCCTAAGTCTGCAATTATGTGTGCTCTATGACAGGCTTAAGTGTGCGTAAATGTGCACACCTAATTATAGCAGTTATGCAGGAGAGACTGGAAGAATGGGGGACTGAAGGTGATTTTGGGGCTGAAAGAATAGAGGGAGGAGAGCATAGTGGCAACAGCAAAGCACGCTCTTACCACTGTTTGAAGAGATGATGCAGGCAGGTGGAGCGCTGGGGTGGGGCAGGGGGGGGCATCACAGAGGAAAATTTGGTTCGGGGCCCCACAACCTCTTGGCTGCACTGATATAGTGGAGAGCATAATGTACAATAATTTTTTTTATCAGTAAAAGGAGGCAAAATTGAGGAATAGAAATGCCAAGTGCCTTGAGCCACTATCCCTTATATCCCAACTTGACTAATTTGTTAAAATTGCTGAGGAGTGGCAAAACAAAGATCCTGTCTGGAAATAGGTAGTAAATCAAGAGGAAATTAAGGTTGTAGTCTTCTAGTCATGGATCCTACAGTGACAAACCATCTGAGGAATAAAAAGCATCAGTTGAAATCAAGAGAAGAATGGTGCATTATCTAACATAGAAAACAGAGGCAGCAGGCACAATAGGTTTTGTTGACTTAAGTCCTATTTCAACCAATGTAAATGCACAGATGAAGAATACAACAGCCAAGGTCTTTAGGGGCTTCAAAGTGAAGGAATCAGGTATCACCAGTTATGTGCTCTATTACAGTGTGTACCATTTAAGCTTTTAGTTCAATGCTTTTAAGGCCCTGCATGATTTTGGATCACATTATCTTTGTGAAAGCCTGCTCTGTTACAACCCTAATCAGTCAGGGCAAGGACAGCTGAATTTTCCATTTAAAAAATATAGCTCTGTGACTGACTATGTGTCAGAAGTAGCAGTGAGTACTGTCTTGAGGGGGGTGAGGGTGGCAGACCAAAATGTGCCCCCCATCTCGGGCTCTGGCCCCCTCCCACTGTGAGGTCTGGCTATGCCCCGAAACACAGCCTGTGCTCAACAATTGTTTGTTACATAAAAAGAAGAGCATGTTTGAAAATAAAGGAAGATTGGAATTTTAAATACATCGTGTTGATTATCTGATTAAGCATTTATACTGGACTCTTCACTTGTTGTTGTTGGATTATCTGAGTTAGAGCCACAGTAGCCTTCCTCCTTTTGTTGCTGTTATTTAAACACTAGTAAAAAAAGCCCCATTTCTGATGCAAATGAAATGGGGGCTAGCAAGGTTTTCTTCTGTGTGCATGTGGGAGTGTGTGTGTCCCTGCCCTCTGCCCTCTCTCCCCTCCCCCCTCTGAGTCCTTCATTGTTACAGAGAGAGCGATTTGATTTCGTGCTTTGCTGTGTTTTCCTTCACTGTTTGTGTTACAGACAGAGCGAGGGCGGGGCAGACACTCATGGGGAAACCGGATATCTCTCCCCCTTCACACTTCCGGCTGGAGGCTTCATAGAACATTGGTGGTGCCTTTTATATATAGAGATACCATCTTGGAAGCCCAGACAAGATGTATTAAAAAAAAAAAAAGGTAGAAGGAAGACCAAAGAACAGCTGTCACAGTTAAAATGTGAGGTGAAATATGCTATTAGAGCCAAAAGAACATCTTTCAGAAAATGGGAAAGGGCTCTAAAGGAAGACAGCAGGAAATAGCATAAGCACTGGCAAATTAAATGGAAAGCATTGGTAAGGTAGGCTAAAAGAGGACTTGAGAAGAAACTTGCCGTAGAGACAAAAACTCATAGAAAAACCTTTTTGGGTATATTAGAAATTTAAATCCTGTGAGGGAGTCAGTTGAGCCAGTAGATCACCAAGAAGTAAAAGGCGCACTCAGGGAGGACAAGGACATTGAGCAGAGAGACTAGATTAATTCTTTGCTTCAGTCTTTACTCAGGAGGATGTAAAAGAACTACCCACACTAGTAATGGTATTTAAAGGTGACAACACAGAGGAACTGAAGAAATTTTGGTAAACCTGGACGATATAATAATCAAATACATTAAAGAGCAGCAAATCACCTGGACTAGATGGTATGCATACCAGAGTAATGAAAGAACTTAAAAATGAAACTGCATATCTATTAATATAGTAACATAGTAACATAGTAGATGACGGCAGAAAAAGACCTGCACGGTCCATCCAGTCTGCCCAACAAGATAACTCATATTTGCTGCTTTTTGTGTATACTCTACTTTGATTTGTACCTGTGCTCTTCAGGGCACAGACCGTATAAGTCTGCCCAGCACTATCCCCGCCTCCCAACCACCAGTCCCTCCTCCCAACCACCAGCTCTGGCACAGACCGTATAAGTCTGCCCAGCACTATCCTCACCTCCCAACCACCAGCCCTGCCTCCCAACCACCGGCTCTGGCACAGACCGTATAAGTCTGTCCAGCACTATCCCTGCCTCCCAACCACCAGTCCCGCCTCCCGATCTTGACTAAGCTCCTGAGGATCCATTCCTTCAGCACAGGATTCCTTTATGCTTATCCCACGCATGTTTGAATTCCGTTACCGTTTTCATTTCCACCACCTCCCGCGGGAGGGCATTCCAAGCATCCACTACTCTCTCCGTGAAAAAATACTTCCTGACATTTTTCTTGAGTCTGCCCCCCTTCAATCTCATTTCATGTCCTCTCGTTCTACCACCTTCCCATCTCCGGAAAAGGTTCGTTTGCGGATTAATACCTTTCAAATATTTGAACGTCTGTATCATATCACCCCTGTTTCTCCTTTCCTCCAGAGTATACATGTTTAGTTCAGCAAGTCTCTCCTCATATGTCTTGTAACGCAAATCCCATACCATTCTCGTAGCTTTTCTTTGCACCGCTTCAATTCTTTTTACATCCTTAACAAGATACGGCCTCCAAAACTGAACACAATACTCCAGGTGGGGCCTCACCAACGACTTATACAGGGGCATCAACACCCCCTTTCTTCTGCTGGTCACACCTCTCTCTATACAGCCTAACAACCTTCTAGCTACGGCCACCGCCTTGTCACACTGTTTCGTCGCCTTCAAATCCTCAGATACTATCACCCAAAGATCCCTCTCTCCGCCCATACCTATCAGACTCTCCCCGCCTAACACATACGTCTCCCGTGGATTTCTAATCCCTAAGTGCATCACTTTGCATTTCTTGGCATTGAGTCCCTAATTGTATAATATTGAATTTTAATTGCCAAACCTTAGACCATTCTTCTAGCTTCCTCAGATCCTTTTTCATGTTTTCCACTCCCTCCCGGGTGTCCACTCTGTTTCAGATCTTAGTATCATCCGCAAATAGGCAAACTTTACCTTCTAACCCTTCGGCAATGTCACTCACAAATATATTGAACAGAATCGGCCCCAGCACCGATCCCTGAGGCACTCCACTACTCACCTTTCCTTCCTCCGAGCGAATTCCATTCACCACCACCCTCTGGCATCTGTCCGTCAACCAGTTCCTAATCCAGTTCACCACTTCAGGTCCTATCTTCAGCCCCTCCAGTTTATTTAAGAGCCTCCTGTGGGAAACCGTGTCAAAAGCTTTGCTGAAATCTAAGTAGATTACGTCCATAGCTCGTCCCTGATTCAATTCTCCTGTCACCCAATCAAAGAACTCAATGAGATTTGTTTGGCACGATTTCCCTTTGGTAAAACCATGTTGTCTCGAATCTTGCAACTTATTGGCTTCCAGGAAATTCACTATCCTTTCCTTCAGCATCGCTTCCATTACTTTTCCAATAACCGAAGTGAGGCTTACCGGCCTGTAGTTTCCAGCTTCTTCCCTATCACCACTTTTGTGAAGAGGGACTACCTCCGCCGTTCTCCAATCCCTCGGAACCTTTCCCGTCTGCAAGGATATATTAAACAAATCTTTAAGAGGACCCGCCAAAACCTCTCTGAGCTCCCTCAATATCCTGGGGTGGACCCCGTCCGGTCCCATGGCTTTGTCCACCTTTAGCTTTTCAAGTTGTTGATACACACTTTCTTCTGTGAATGGTGCTCTATCCACTTCATTCTCAATTGTATTATTTCTAGTCCATCGCGGTCCTTCTCCAGGATTTTCCTCTGTGAAAACAGAACAAAAGTATCTATTTAGCAAATTTGCTTTTTCTTCATCATTTTCCACATAGCGGTTCGCAGTATCTTTTAGTCTCACAATTCCCTTTTTAGTCATTCTCCTTTCACTAATATACCTGAAGAAATTTTTGTCACCCCTCCTTACATTTCTAGCCATTTGTTCTTCCGCTTGCGCTTTTGCCAGTCGTATCTCTCTCTTGGCTTCTTTCATTTTCATCCAGTATTCCTCCATGTGTTCCTTTTAATCAGTAACCTGTCATTAAAAATCATCCACGGTACCTGAAGATTGGAAGTTGGCCAATGTAATGCCAATTTTTAAAAAGGGTTTCAATGGTGGCTTGGCAAACTACAGACCTATAAGCTTGATGTCAATGCCTGGCAAAATGGTAGAAACTATTAAAGAACAAAGAAACTCTTTTACTAAGCTGCGGTAAAAGAGGTCCTGCGCATGTGGCAGCAGCTGTTATTGCCGTGCGCCAGGACCCCTTTTACCACAGCGGGTGAAAACAGTGGCGCTCCTGGGGGGGGGGGCGGTGGGTGCGGTCCGCCCCGGGTGCACGCCACTGGGGGGGTGCCGCGCGCGCCTGTCCTTCGTTCGTTCCATGCTCCCTCTGCCCCGGATTCCTGTTCCGGGGCAGAGGGAGCATGGAACGAACAAAGGACAGGCGCGCGCGGCACCCCCTCAGCGGCGTGCACCCGGGGGGGGGTTCTTTCGTGGGGGGTGAAAGGTGCGGGGAACATCGGCGATCCGCCCCGGGTGTCAGCCCCCCTAGGAACGCCACTGGGTGAAAATAACTAAAAATGAAATGGCTGTGCGGTAAGATCGTACTTGCTGTGCAGTCATTTCGGAGGAGCACTTACCATCACCCACTGAGGTGGCGATAAAAGCTCCTGCGCTAACCCAGCAGTAATTGGGCAACGCGTGACGCTGCCCGATTACCAGGTAACCCCCTGCGGAAATATTTCTTCAATATTTCCTCTAGCACCAGAAATGGTGCACGCTACTACTACTACTACTACTTATCATTTCCATAGCGCTACAAGGCATACGCAGCGCTGTACACCATACACAAAAAAGACAGTCCCTGCTCAAAGAGCTTACAATCTAGATAAGACAGGCAGACAGACAGCACGCTGGGGGTGGAACTACCACTGGCATCCGTGTTGGACCAGCAGAAATTCCAGGTTGCCGCATGGCAACCCTTTAGTAAAAGGTCTCCTAAATTACTGAACACATAGGCAAACATGGTTTAGTGTGACAGAGTCAACATGGATTCAGCCAAGGGAAGTCTTGCCTCACCAATCTGCTACATTTTTTTGAAGGCATGAATAAACACGTGGATAAAGGTGAGCCAGCTGATGTGTATCTAGATTTTCAGAAAGCTTTTAACAGTGCCGCTTGAGAAGCTCCTGAGAAAAAAGCCATGGGATAGGAGGCAATATTCTCTTGTGGATTGGGAACAGGATAAAAGATAGAAAATAGAGAGTAGGGTTAAATGGCCAATTCTCTCAACGGACCATGGTGAATAGTGGAGTGCTGCAAAAATCTCTACTGAGATTGGTGCTTTATAATATATTTATAAATGATCTGGAAAGGGGAATGATGTGGTCAAATTTGTAGATAACACAAAAATATTCAGAGTTGTTAAATAACATGCAGACTGAGAAATTGCAGGAGGACTTTATGAAACTGAAAGACTGGGCACACAAATAGCAGATGAAATTTAATGTGGACACATGTAAAGTGATGCACATTTATTTTATTTATTACATTTGTACCCTGCGCTTTCCCACACATGGCATGCTCAATGCGGCTCACATAGTAACAATATAAAGAATTACAAAGTCATAAGAAGAATATACAATTTGTGGTATCGTAATATTAATGGGGTTAACGGATAAGTAAATTAAACAAAGGAGGAATTGGGTGCAGAAGGAAATGAGCGTTAGGAGGTAGGCATAGGAAGATGGAGAGGAATAGATATGGGATAGCAATAAGGATAATGGGAAACATGGTCAATGTATAACATTGGGAAGAATAACCCAAATTATAGCTACTTGGTGTTAGGTTCGGCATTAGGAGTCATTACCAAGGAAAAAAAGATCAGCATCATGGACAATACATTGAAGTCTTCTACTTAATGTGAGGCACTGGCCAAAAAAAAAACCCAAATGGAATGTTAGGAGTTATTAGGAAAGAAATAGAAAATACAAATAAAGAATATTATGACTCTGTATCATTCCATAGACTGATCACATTTTGAGTATTGTGTGCAATTCTGGTTGCCGCATCTCAAAAAAGATATAGCAAAATTAGAAAAGGCTCAAAGAAGGGCGACCAAATGATTAAGACAATGGAACGACAATTAGAACTCTTCAGCTTTGAGAAGAGACAGCTGAGGGGGAATATCATAATCATAATGCAACAAATTGTATTTCCATCATTCACAATATATTGTAAGCCACACTGAGCCCGCAAATAGGGATACAAATGCAATAAAATAAATAAATAAATAAATATCATAGAGAGTTACAAAATCCTGAGTGGAGTGAATTGGTAAACATGAATCAATTGTTTCCTCTTTCAAAATAAAATCATGGAACATACCATTAAATTACATGGTAATTTTTAAAAAGCAAACAGAAGAAAAGCATAGTTAAGTTCTGGAACTCATTGCCAGAGGATGTCGTAAAAGGAGTTAATATAGATAGCTGAGTTTAAAAAAGACCTTAAACCCAGGGGCGTAGCCAGACAACAGATTTTGGGTGGGCCTAGACAAGAAGTGGGTGGGCACCAAGTGTTCTCCCCTTCACCCCCACCAAAAAAAATCTCAGCTGGCAGGAAAACGCTTCTTTCCACCTTAGCAGTCTGCAGCAGGAATGCGCTGAAAACTGAGCATGCGCAGGTGCTGGTATCATGGAGAATAACGTTTTCATTACCGTCAGGGGGAAGTCTTCAGCTGGCAGAGCTTGGGATCCCCACCTGCTACCACTAATACATGTGCTACTGTCGGGTGGGCCTGATCCCTAATTGGGTGGGCCCCGGCCCACCCAGGCCCACCTGTGGCTACGCCACTGCTTAAACCATTATTAAAAGTAGACCTGGGGGAAGCTAACATCAAATCTTGTTACTTTTTAGGACTCTAGGGTATGACCCTGAGAGGAAGAGGAGGGAGAGTCTAACCCTTTGAGGAGCACAAAATATTTAAAAATTCTCATTTATGCGTAATAACAATTTTCTGTACTGCATTAGAAATGTATTATTGCTCAAAGACATGGTTTTTATTTGAACATATAAAAGCTGCATAATGTTTTTGTATAGAGTTCCCCAAGACCAAGCTGGGACTTTGCCTTCCTCTTCTTTGCTCAGGCTCACGGTTTTTCTGTCCTGAAAGGCAGGGAGAAATTGTTTCACTCTGCTATCTGCAGTTCTCATCTTTCCTCTCAGCAGGAATTCAGATTGAGAATGTTGCTTGCTCAGTGTCCTGCCCTCTCTCTATCTCTCTCTCTTTACTTCTGTGCAAGCAGTTTGCAAGTTAGATTTCACAAAACCTTTGCCCTAGAAGAAAACAGACTCCTGCTTTGGCCCTGTGCCTGACAGGCATGGTTCTCCTGTTAGAGAGACCTCTTCATGCAACCTTAAACACCCTGAAAACTGTAAAATATAATTAATCTCACAGATGCTGGGTTGCAGGTGGCAGAGATTAAAACTGTATCTGACATGGAAAAAGCACAGAGAAACTCTTAAGGGAGAGGAAGAGATAATAGATGGTACCAAATGGACAGACTGGATAGGCCATATGATCTTTAACTGCCGTAATTTTCCTCTCTGTTTTTAGGTTTTTTCTTTACTCCTCTACTATTTCACTCCACCCTCAGGATGGTAGGAGGAGAGGAGCACTTTTCCTTATCTTCCACCTGTAATCAGTTAATTGTTGCACTTCAGTTATTTTTCTGCTCTCAAGGAGTTTTCACCCTTGACAGATCTCTCTTTGCTTCCTCTAGTTACAGGACCTGTGCATGCAGTGGTGTGCTGGTAAATGTTTAACAACAGGCTCTCTCCCCGGTCCACCTCTGCGCCCCCCTCCCCCCGTCCACCTCTGCGCCCCCCCCCCCAAATTGCAGAGCTGGTTATAGCCGGGGAGAGAGCCTGGGGGGGGGGGGGTGGCAATCTAATTCATGTTTAATGTGGGATAAAATGCCATAAATAAATAAATAAAAATAAACTTTTAATGTTGAGCACCTGATTCTCAAAGTGGACATATTCCAAACACTATAATGAAAATAAAATGATTTTTTTCTACCTTTGTTGTCTGGTGACTGTTTTTCTGATCATGCCGGCCTAGTATCCGATTCTGCTATCTGTCCTCTTAACTCCATTTCCAGGGCTTCCTTTCCATTTATTTCTTTACTTTCCGCCTTTCTTCTTCATTTCTTGCCCTACATCTGTAAGTAAAAGCTGGGTCCTCCGCAGACTTGACCGTCCAGTGGATCCAGCTTCAGCCTATTTTCTCCATCCATGTGCAGTTATTCTCCTCTCTTCCTTTTCCCTCTTCTCATCTCATTCCTCACTCTTCCCTCCCCTCCATCCATGTCCAGCAACCCTCCTCTGCCCCCTGCCCTGCCCTCCATTCACCCATGCCCAGCAGCAACCCTCCTCCCCCTGCCCTCCATCCACCCATGTTCAGCGACCCTCCTCTCCCCCCTGCACTGCATCCACCCATGTCCAGCAAACCTCCTCTCCCCCCTGCCCTGCACCCACCCATGTCCAGCAACCCTCCTCTCCACTCCCCTGCCCTCCATCCACCTATGCCCAGCAACCCTCCTCTCCCCTGCCCTCCATCCACCGTCCAGCAACCCTCCTCTCCCCCATGCCCTCCATCCGCCATGTCCAGCAACCCTCCTCTCCCCCTGCCCTCCATGCTCCATCCACCCATGTCCAGCGACCCTCCTCTCCCCCCTGCACTGCATTAACCCATGTCCAGCAACCCTCCTCTCCCCTGCCCTCCATCCACCATGTCCAGCAACCCTCCTCTCCCCCCTGCCCTCCATGCTCCATCCACCCATGTCCAGCGACCCTCCTCTCCCCTCTATCCACCCTGTCCAGCAACCCTCTTCTCCCCCTGCCATCCCCTCCATGATCCACCCATGTCCAGCAACCCTCGTCTCCCCCCTGCCCTCCTCCCCTTCATCTGCCTTCTTCGAGCCCCCCCCCCCCCCCCCCCCCCGCTGCCCCGGTCGTCCATCATCCATCTGCCCTCTGCTCCCACCCCGACAGACCGGGTTTCCTTCCCGCGCCGCTGCTTGCCTTTAAAAATTTTATTTTCCCTCGAGGCGCGCCACTGTTGAAGCGAAGGCAGCAGGCTCAGCTTAGTTCCAGCCTTCCGTTCCGTTCTCTTCCCTCGCATCATGGCTCCGCCCTCTTCGGACGTATTTCCTGTTTGCGTGAGGGCGGAGCCATGATGCGAGGGAAGAGAACGGAACGGAAGGCTGGAACTCAGCTGAGCCTGCTGCCTTTGCTTCAACAGCGGCGCGCCTCGAGGGAAAATAAAATTTTTAAAGGCAAGCAGCGGCGCGGGAAGGAAACCAGGTCTGTCGGGGTGGGAGCAGAGGGCAGATGGATGATGGACCGGGGCAACGGGGGAGCAGAGGTGAGCCGGCTCGCACTGCCCAACAACCGGCTCGCAAGATGCCAGTAAATTTAACAAGCGGCTCTTGCGAGCCGGCTCCAGCACACCACTGTGTGCATGTATCTAGAAGAAAAGTTGGTCCAGATTTTTGTGGGCCCAGAGAGTGGGGTGAGAAGTTTCTACTGGAAGAAAAAGGAGAGTTTAAGGGGCCCTTTTACTGAGCCGTGCTATAAGTGGCCTGCACTATTTTTAGCACGTTGATTTCCCATGTGCTGAGGCCACTTTTAATGTGGTGGTAAAGTGTCCACAAATTTGTTTTTTCTATTAATGGCCACGTTCTAATTTCGTAATTAGCGAGTGGCCATTAGCATGGGTGCCCTTACTGACACCTATTTACTAGGCGATACGGGCTCCTGCGCTAAACCTGCGCTGATCAGCAGTATGTGATGATTTGCCGATTAGCACAGGGCACGTCTACTCTCTGTTCCCAAACAGGCCCCCCATGCTATAAAATATTTTACATTTTTTAGTGCAGGATTGGCACGCACCAAAGCCAGAAGTACCACAGGATGCACATAACCCCCACTAGTGGCTGTGTCCGCATTAGTGCATGGCAGCCGCTAGCGCAGCTTAGTAAACGGGGGTAAGTTTGTAAAGAAAAATGAGTTAATTCTGAGAATAATCGTTGGAAGGCATATATTGGAGTTCCTCAAGGCTCTCCGCTCTTGCCTTTGTTTAATGTTTATATGAGCTCTCTGGGTAAGGCCTTACCAGAATTAGGAATCGTTGTACTATCTTACACTGATGATATCTTTGTGTTACATCCTGCCAATAGGTGTTTTGCTGATACTATTCAGTTATTAAGATTTTATATTCAAGATAGTAGATAATGTAAAGGGGTGGAAAATTAAAAAAATTATGTTTTGTCCCATTCTGGTTTACCTGGAGACCAGGGGGCAGTTGTGGGCTGATTTGGCTTCGCTCTGGTGTTTTGGGTCTTCAGGCTGTTCTAGGCCCATTTTTCATATTTGTATTGGTGGCCAGTGTCTGCGGGGCTGGACCGGGGCATTCCGGTGTTGCTCCAGTCCAGCTCTCATCTTGTTGGGACCTGTTTAGGGTCCAGTTCAAGTCCTGAGGATGGTGGGGGCAGAGAGTTGTGAAAATGCGGCTGGCGCGACCAGGCGGGATGCTGTGAAAGAGGAGAGATGCAGGGCAGCCAGCAGGAAAAATGGGCCTGCCCTGCTGGAGCTTCTGCACATGCATGCTGGGTCTGGCGGATCCGGTGCATGCGCAGAAGAAGTTCGGGAGTTCCGGTAGGCTGCAGTTGAAGCCAGGGCCTCGATTTTTAAGGCTTCCTGGTGGGCGTCTGCGGCCTATCGCGATGGAACTCTGGTAGTGCCAGCGGTCCACCGGGGCTATTTTATTTTAATATTTTTTTGGTGGCTTTTATCTTGGGCTCTCTAGAATTCTTTTTAAAATCATGAATTTTCCTGTAGGTGGGCTGGGTTGTTTAAAAAATTTAGAATTTATTTTTAATGGCTATTTTAGTTAGTTTTGGTGCAGAGTGTCTTAAGCCACTTAGGACACAGATTTCTGGAGTCCGACGGTGGCGCCGCAAGCATAAATTTATTTTAACCTGTGTAGGAAATTTGGTAAATTTTTGTTGAATTTTGGTGGTGATTTTGGTGTAAAATTGTGTGCTTTCGTTTTGGAAAATGGATTTTAAATTTAAAAACATGGACTGGATTGTGCTCGAAGTGACTTGGACAATGGTATGGTTTTTATTAAATTGTGGTATAGTTTGGACTACGTTTTGTAAAGAAAACCGTATTTCCCATTAAAGTCAATGGGAAAAATTAGTTACAAAATGGAGATTTTCACTACATTCCAAACTGTAAAAAAAATTAAACATGACTGAATAGATAGGGGTGGGCTGGAGAGTAAATTTTAAGGGGCTTCGATGTTAGCTTCAGAACTTAGTACAAGAACAGTGCTGATCAGACTTCTACGTTCTGTGCCCTGAGAAAGGCAAGAACAAATCAAATTCGGGTATACATATAAAGTATCTTGTTGGGCAGACTGGATGGACCGTACAGGTCTTTCTGCTGTCATTTACTATGTTACTATGTTACTATTCCATGTTCATATGCCTGATTGGCTATAGAGGGTCAGGTGACCCAAGTCGAAGCCTGGTTGCCTGGGAAATGACAGTTTCAGCTGTTGTCAGAGGAGCCCTGGACCTCAGTGAGGCAGGAAGCATGTGTGCTTGTGTCTGGGGCTTGATAGTGTTGACTCTTCTTCCCCCTTTTCCTCTCTAAGTTCCCCCAACTGTACCTACCATACATGTACCTCATGCTACTACAATATCACTTTGTATTCATTCATACCATGTATTTGTTCAGACCGTAATCGGTAACGCCATTAACGGTTATATGTAAGCCACATTGAGCCTGCAAAAGGTGGGAAAATGTGGGATACAAATGTAACAAATAATAAATAATAATAATAATAATAATAAAGTGACAGAAGTATGAAACCAGAAATGTGGTTTGAGAAAAATTGAGCACATGGTTATCTGAAGCCTAAGGTTAAAGTGAATTGGTTTATTTAAAGGGAACTATTAATTTAGTTGAAGCTGACTTGAATGAATTGAAGCCTTGTGTTATTTGGACCTGGGCATTATTAAGAGATTTGATTTGATTGTTATGCAACTATTAACTTAAGCACTTTGAAAACACTGCACTTTGGGGGTCTTTTACTACAGCTTAGCTTGAGTTATCTGAAGCAGGGTCCATAGGAATAAAATGGGCCCTACTACAGATAACTCAAACTAAGCTTTAGTAAAAGACCCCCTTCGTTCTTAAAAGTGCATCTCAA
This sequence comes from Microcaecilia unicolor, assembly GCF_901765095.1. Taxonomy (NCBI): domain Eukaryota; kingdom Metazoa; phylum Chordata; class Amphibia; order Gymnophiona; family Siphonopidae; genus Microcaecilia; species Microcaecilia unicolor. The sequence continues at coordinate 436,711,850 of NC_044033.1, forward strand.
CAACTTGCACTTTATTCAATTTTAATGCAGCTGTGTATTTTTAATGTGAATTTTAAAGTTAAATTATATTTATATGTTTAACCATTTTAACATTTTAAAGTATTTATTAAAACATTCTTGTGCAATAAAATATTGTAGACATCACAATATTGTCTTTTTCTTGTGAATTCCCTACATGTTGTCAATTTATAGGGAAACCCAAAGCCGTGACAAAAATTCCATCATAAGAGTTGTAATACCATCCCACACCACTAGGGTTCCACAATAACTGGACTCAGAATAACCTTTTGAAGCTTTTAAACAAAAAAATAAAGATTATCTGGTTTGGAGATTTTGAGAAATGGAATAGTAGAAAACTGGTTTTGTCTTCAGGAGAAATTCCCTAGATTCAGTCAAAGTTGAAAGTTTTGTGTGTGATACTGGCTTCCAAATTGACATTTGAAGAACAGATTCATGAGCTAATTAAAAAAAAAAATTATTTCAGTTGCATCAACTCCGAGCTACACGCTCTTCACTGAGGGCTTCTTTTACAAAACCGTTCTAGCGATTCCTGCGCAGAAAATGAGAGGAAGCCCATAAGAATTGAAGGGGATTGATAGTGCGGCTTGGTAAAAGAAACCCTGAGTTTTTGAGTTTTAGAATTATAACTCAGGCAGTTCTAGCACCACAATTAGACTACTGTAATGCTCTTTATAGTGGGATTTCACTTAAACATTGAAATAGATTTCAGCTGCTCTAAAATACACCTACAAGATTAAGATGAGGAAATATCAGAGTTACACCCCATCTATATCAATTGCATTGGCTGCCATTACAGCAATGCAATACATTTAAAATAGAATCAGTAATCTAAAAAAATACTTGACATGGCCAGGGTTGTAGTGGGATGATGCAGCTTCTGTAGAGATATGGTACAATTTGAGGCCTACTGCCCAAGGTTAAAAACCTAGAGCCTAGATTTGAGGCCTAAGGGTTTGCTTGCTGAATGACTTAGGTCAAGGAGAATGACCTGTTACTTAAAAGAAGTTTCTAATTACAGGACAGTTGGCAGTGGAGAAATGAAACTGAACAACTGATAAGAGAAACGAAACTGATCAAAAATAGCATGAAGCAAACAACACCTATGGTAGGTGTGAAAGAACGGGAAGCTCAGAGGGGGTAGGTGTTAGAACATCTGCAGAAGAAGCTTCCGGAGAACATTTTGCGGTCAGGGTGAAATCTGATAAGCAAATTGATAAGCGAGATCTATAATAGCCCATAGAGTTCAATGCAGTCAAGAGAATATAAAAGCTGAGAACTTTTGATGCAAGAGGTAGAACTCCTGAGGCATGTCAGACCCAAGAGGTCGGGCCACATGAATCTCCTCCTGAAAGAACATATGTATGCATTGTAATCGTACATTACTTGGTGAGTATTGAAATAAACTTGTAATCTTTAGAACTAAAAACTGTCTCTCCTTCTCTTTCTTACTATACTCAGTGATGGAATCAGATGTATATGATAATAGATTTCCTCAGGCTCTATCTGACATTAGACTATCAGTCTAACAGATGAAAGTTACAAGTTAATTACTCTCTCTATACCAGAACATGATCAAACTCAGTAAGTAAAGAGGACCTAGAACATTATTATCTCCTAAGTTTCAGACTAACAGAAGACATGTACAAGTCTGTTGTACAGGTCTTAATGTGGCAGCCTTAAGTCCCCCAGTACTCGGTGAAATGCCTGGTCCATTGTCACTGAGTACTGATCCACTGGTCAACTCCCCTAGAAGAGGGAAAACATCTAGAAGAGGGGAAAACCAGAATAGGACCATAAAATTTCACTTCTAACTTTTCCTAGTAATTATTCTAATTTTTGTTTTCAGTCCACATTAAAATAGGGTTATCCTTCACTGACAAACTTTAAAATCTCAGTTTGAATATTCTTTTTCCTACCGAGGTGTTAAAATTTGGAATGATATCCCCATCCAGATTAGACATATTCCTTCCTATTATCTTGTTTGGAAGGTTTTAAAAACGTAATTTCTTTTTCTGTCTGGTTGAAAAAATAGTTGGAGGCTGAATTTTTTAAATTGTATTTTCTCTTCATTTGAATGAAGATCTCTTGATATAACCTGCCTTGAATCCGGTATGGAAATAGGTGGAATATAAGCAATAGAATAGAGTGAAGTCACAACTAGTCTACAGTTCTTGTTGGGCAAAGGACTGTATGTTGGCAATGATGGAGCTGGTGAATGCTGAGACCCCAAGAGAAATAGGAGCTAGGGCCCAACTCTTTGGTGCTGCTTAACCTGCCTGATCTAAGAAAAGGGAGCACTGAGTAACACAGGGCCACAAGGGGTGGGGGGGGGGGGGGGGGGGGGGAGAGAGAGAGAGGAGGAGGAGGAGGAAATATGACTGGAGCTACCAATAGAGAAATAGAAGAGTAAAGTACCAGATTTAGTCCATGTCCAAAAATGAAACTATAGCTGTGACTATTTCAAAGAGTTGTTAGCTGGATGGGAACATCTGGGAGAAGTAGAACACAGTGGGAAAACCAAAGTTGCTTTTTTTAAGGGCAACAAACTCTTTTGTTAAGAAATTAAATAAAAGAGGGAATACTGGCTCTCTTATGTGACCAGCCAAAATTAACATGAGCAAAGGGAGCTCCTTCTCTTCCCCCTCCCACATGTATGCATATAGACCATGAAGAGGGTTGCCAAGGGGATGAGGGGGCATAATAAGCACAAATGACAACAAATGCAGAGACCTATTTTGAAACCCACGTTCAATGACTGGACAGGGTGGTAAGCCACGAGATTTGGGGGTGAATCAGATACAGATGCGGCACAGTGGTGTCTTGTGCTGCATTAATGCCCATCTGCTGGCAAGTCTTCTTACCCACTTGCCCTCAGAGTACATGTGAATGGTGGATGTGTATTTTGGGTTGTCTGAAAGTAATTTGTTACAGCAGAGGTGAGAATCCTAAACTAGTATGGGTGAGAAAATTGTGGAGAACTTGAGATGGAATGGAAGCTCCTCCAGTAGTGATGTTGGTGTTACGGGGGTACAAAAAGAGCAAACACTGGGCCTTCAGGATTGAGATAAATGTTATCCTTTTATTCTTAAAATGACCCGACACGAGCCATGTTTTGGCATACAAACGCCTGCCTCAGGGGTCTAACATAAAAACATATTAATATATTTATGTGTTTTTATGTTAGACCCCTGAGGCAGGCGTTTGTACGCTGAAACACGGCCCGTGTCAGGTCATTTTCAGAATAAAAGGATAACATTTATCTCAATCCTGAAGGCCCACTGTTTGCTCTTTTTGTGTTTCTATTTATATTTGTATGCTGTTACCCTATCTTCTGTGACAGGTGTTACAGGGGTGCCATGTTGGGCGATGGTCACCAAATTGACAGGTTTTTCACCCATTGGACTCCTCTGGGATACAGAAGGAGAACAGAGAGGGGGGTTAGTGGACACTTCTGACCACTGCTGGGGTTGCAGCTGAACTGGGGATTAGCCATACTGGGCTGGTGGCTGACCTCAAACCTCATTTCAGGTGAAAAGGGACTGGAAAATAGGAAGAGAGAGGGTGAAGACCCCAGGCTTAGGGCAGGCTTCTGTACTGACTCAGCTAAATTCAGTCACAAATAAAGTCGTGACCAGGTTTGATCCCAATGGCTCTGCCTATTTATTATTTCAGTAAGGGGAGGGGGTACCAGGGGTGAACTCCTAAATGCCTTTGCTATTAAGATGGAAAAGAAGTCGTTTTGGATTTAAAAGGAAATAGCTGAAAAGTTAAGGAAAAAGGCATTAGCCTTCTTAAACTAAAAGAAACCTCAGAGAGGAAGACAGATAATGATATCTGAAAAAGTTCTGAGATGATGGTATAGTCAGGAAAGCAAAGATAAAAATGGAATTAAAAATAGCCAATACAGTAAAAAAAAAAAAAAGGAGGGGGGGGGAGAAGACTTTTTAAAGATACATTAGTGAAAAGAGGAAGTGCAAAACTGGCAATGTGAGGCTCAAGGGTGAAGGGGAGGAATATGTAGAAGCTGATAAGGATAAAGCGGAATTGCTTAACAAATATTTCTGTTCTGTGTTTACAGATGAAGGACATGGAGTAGGACTGCAGAAGACATTGAGCAATTTTCAGAAAAATTTAAGGAGTAAGCTAAACTAAAGATGCACAGAGCTATCGGGCCAGATAGGATATATTCAAAGGTATTAAACTTAGGGAAGTTCTGGCAGCTCCTTTGTTTAACCTTTCATTGCTTCTTCAGCACCTGGAGCAGTCCCAGAGGACTGTAGAAGGATAGATGTGGTCCCATTCTACAAAAGAGGAATTAAGGAGGAGGTTGGGAACTACAGCCTGGTTAGTCTGACCTCTGTTATTAATAAATTGATGGAAACACTTCTAAGACTGATGATAGTGAGGTTTCTGGAATCCAATGGATTGCAGGAACCAAGGCAGCATGGTTTACTAGATATAGGTCCTGTCAGATTAATCTAAATTTCTTTGACTTGGTGATCAGGAATTTGGTTTGATGGAGAGTGCTGAAAATGGTGTACTTAGATTCAAGCAACGCTTTGACACAGTCCCCACCTAGGTGACTTATAAATAAACTGAGCGCCTTCAGTATGGGCCCTAAATTGACTGGTTTAGAAATTGGTTGAGTAGAAGGTGACAAAGGGTAGTGGTAAATAGAGTTCACGCTGAGGAAAAGGGCTTTACACCAGGGATGTGCTGCATGGATCGGTTCTTGGTCAGGTTCTTTTTAACATTTTTGTAAAGCAATACTTCAGAAGGTGTGTCTGCTAAGGTTTACTTATTTGTAGATGACACCAAAAGCTGCAGTATGCTTTCTGCTCCCCCAGTCATTAACCTCCAAATCCTATACATGGTGCTCAAAATTGCACGTGGAAATGGTGAAGATGACAGGAGGAGGGATGTAGAATTCTGCAGCTAAGATTCATGCTAAAAAAAAAAAAGCAAGGTCTTGCATTTATGCTACAAAAACCAAAGGGAGTCATACTGTATAGGGAGTAAATTACTTCTGTGCATGAAAGAAGAGTGGGACTTGGGAGTAACTGTATCTGATGATCTTAAGGTGGTCAAAGATGTAGTAGAATAGATGACAAAAGCCAGAAGGATGTGTGGATGCACAGGGAGAGGAATAATCATCAGGGAAAAAAGAGATGATAGTGCCTCTGTAAGTCTCCAGTGAGATCTGTGTACAACTGGAGACCTCACCTTCATAAAGATATAAACAGGATGGAGTTGGTCCAGAGGGTGGCTACTAAAAATGTCAGTGATATACGTCATATAGCATAAGGGGACAGACTTAAAGACCTCCATATATATAATTTGGAAGAAAGGCGAGAGAAGGAAGATATGATAGAGACGTTTAAATACTTCCATGGCATAAATACACAGGAGGCAGGCCTCTTTCAATTGAAAGGAAGCTCTAGAAAGAGGGGGCATAGGATGAAAGTGAACCAGGATAAACTCAGGAGTAATCTAAGGAAATACTTATTTACGGAAAGGATGGTGGATGTGTGGAATGACTTCCCAATGGTGGTCGTAGAGACAGACTGTATCTGAATTAAAGAAAATGAGTAAAAGTTTCTCCTAGAGTTAAACTTTTTTTGAAAATGACTGTTCAAACAGCAATATGAAACTAATATTAAAATACACTAAAATGTATGGAAAAGGTGGGAGACCATCAGTAAAAATTAAGCCAGCATCCAAACTTAAAAAATAAAAAATCACCAGCTTATGCTGTTACACCACAGGGCTGCTAACTCAAATGTGCAACCACAGGTGTTTAAATTTGCCTCATAATCTCATCGGTCCACCACCTGTGCAATGAAACGGCGAGCAAACTTACCATAAACCCCTTAATTCTTGATATAGTGCTCAAAATTGCATGGACCTAAATTGTGTGGGCAATTTAATTGTTTAACGAGCCAATTAGTACCAATAATTGAGTGCTATCACTCAATTATTGGTGCTAATTGGCAACAACTGGACTTTACAGGCGCATCTTTATAGTCTGCATTCTATGAAGATGTGCACGTAAATTTTTCCACATGGATCCAAAAAGGGGCATGGCCATGGGAGGGGCATGGGCAGGTTAGGGTTATTTCTAGCATTTGTACACAGTGTTATAGAATTCGGGGGATCTGTGCCTAATTTAGGCATGGGCATCTACACCAGGGTTCAGTTGGTATAGATCCTTGTGCCCAAAATTAAGCCTGGATTCCGGTGCTAAGCTCTATATAAACGGCACCTAAATTACAGCATTTATAGAATAGCGTTTAGAGTGCATTTTTTATAGATTCCATTGTGTCCAAAGCAACTGAAATAGTGTCCCATATATATATATATATATATGATATAATCAGCTAAACTGCAACAAAGCTAAGTGCTGGTATTCTATTTTAGAATTATAATGTGTCATTAACAGTTGAATCAGGATTTAGGTGTGATCTAATGAAATGTTCTAGCTGAAGGCTGTAGGAACTCTTAGCACACCAGGAAAAGAGGTGCTGCTGCTTCCTGCTATATGCATCACACATTGCAGACACTCTGTAACAGTGTTTCTCAAGCCAGTCCTGGTGAATGTTCACAATGAATATGCATGAGATCAATTTGCATGCACTGTCTCTATTGCATGCAAACCTATTATTCGGGGCAATATCCAGCCCACTACAGTCAGTGTTTTGTTTTTAAACGCTGGCCGCTGCAGGCTGGTTTAGACCGATATCTGGCTGTTGGCACTGAGTATCTAGGTATTGAAAACTATTAGAACTTACCCGGGTACTGCTAATATTCAGAATCAGTGTGCTGATAGCTCTCCGATCAAGTTAGGACTAACATTTATGTGGTCTTATTTGCCCAAACAGTTATATAGTTATTCAATGCCAGTGCCTAGATGCCCAGATAACATTTGGTTCTGTCTGTGCTCTGACCTCAGACCGTCCTGGCATTAACCAGATAGCAGTGGCGTAGCTACGTGGGGCCTGAGGGGGCCTGGGCCCTGTAGATTCCAGCCTGGACCCCCCCCCCTCCCAGCGAACCCTTCCCCACCGCCGCCTACCTTCACTTTTGCTGGCGGGGGACCCCACTCCCCACCAGCCGACGTCCTTTCCATCCTGCTCCTGCTGTTGCATGCATTGCTGACGTCCTGCACGTTGTACGTGCGATGTCAGACTCAGAGAACAGAACTCTGTTCTCTGAGTCTGACGTCCTGCACGTACAACGTGCAGGACGTCAGCAATGCTTGCAACAAGAGCAGGAGCAGGACGGAGAGGACGTCGGCTGGCGGGGAGTGGGGTCCCCCGCCAGCAAAAGTGAAGGTAGGTGGCGGTGGGGGAGGGTTCGCAGCGGGAGGGGGGTCAGAAAAGACGTGAGGGGGCGGCAATGGCGGTGGGGGGGGGGCGGCGCCGGTGGAGAGGGCTAAGATGTGCCCCCTCCCCTCGGGCTTTGGACCCCCCTCACATGGAAGTCTGGCTACGCCCCTGCCAGATAGTAATGATAAAAGAAGACTCCCCTCAAAGCACAACACAAGAGCAAAGAAAAACATTTGCAGGGGGAGGACCAATGTAATTCCAACCAGGAGAAAAAATGTATTAATAATAGTAAAAATATGTAAGATTCAAAAGCTGATAAGTCCAAAATATCAAGAAGACTGAATGGACTTGATGCAGTCCTGCGCTTAATGCTGTCTTTTTTGACACGTAAATAATCTCATTTCTACATGTTGTTGTTTCATCATTTTGATGGTGTTACAGCTTTAAGTTATAGTGTGACTAATTGGCTGATATCCCTGTACTGCCATTCACTGGCTAACAATTTTCCATTGTCGACTAGACTGGAATATCTCTGACTCCTGAGGCAGGCGCTTGCCATGCCGAAACGCAGGACTGCGTCGAGTCCATTCAGTCTTCTTGGATTTTGGACTTATCAGCCTTTGTATCTTACATATTTTTAGCACTATCAATAAATTGTTTCCCCTGGTTGGAATTACGTTGGTGTCCCCCAATTGTTTTCTTTGTACTAACCAGATAGTGCCAAAGTGGTCAGACATGATATTGAGTATCACTACCCAGTCAGGTGCCACTGAATATCATGTCAGGATCCAGTCCATGGGACTTAACTGGGCAGGAGCATGTGTACTTTCTATTATATGTATACTTTTAAAAATACCCATAGTGACCACATGCATGGAAAGCAGGCAGTGGCCGCAGTTGGTGCGTCCTGCACACGCTGGATGTACAGTAGCCATGGCCCAATTTCTCACACGAGGATAGTGCTATGCTGGCTAGAATGGTGATTTGCTAGGAAGGCCTGGTGTACCCAGGAAATGGGAGAAAAGGGAAGGGGGGATGGGATTTGATATACCACCTTTCTATGGTTACAGTCAAAGCCATTTACATATTATATACAGGTACTTATTTTGCACCTGGGGCAATGTAGGAAGCGCAGTGTACACAAGACCTCCTAAGCTGGACTCAGATCTGTCAGTTCCTGCACAGGTAAGCCACATTTAGGACTAGATTCTGTAAACGGCGGCCAAATTTGGGTGCTGAAAAAATTAGCACTAAGCGCTATTCTATAAATGGTGCCCTGAGTTGACACTGTTTATGAAATAGTGCTTAGTGCCAGGATCTGTGCCCAGTTTTGAGTGCATGGATTTACACCAACTGAAACCTGTTGTAAATCCTCATGACTAAATTATGCACAGATCTTCCATATTCTATAATAGTGTTTCCCACGTTCAGTTCTGGAGTACCCCTTGCCGGTCAGGTTTTCAGGATATCCACAATGAATATGCATGAACTTGATTTGCAAACACTGCCTCCATTATATGCAAATCTCTTTCATGCATATTCATTGTGGATATCCTGAAAACCTGACTGGCAAGGGGTACTCCAGGATCGGACTTGGGAAACACTGTTCTATAACAATATGCACACATTCTAGAAATGTCCATGATCCACCCATGCCCCTCCCATGGCCACACCCCTTTTTGAATCCACATGGAAATGTACATGTGCATCTTTATAAAATCCCAACTAAGAAGTGTGTGTAAATTCTAATTTGTTGCCAATTAACGCAAATTGATTGTTAGCACCCAATTATTGGCTCTAATTGGCTCATTACTCAATTACATTGCATGTGCAAATTGGGCACGTGCCCAAATTTACACGTGCAATTTTGAGCACAATGTATAAAATTTGGGGGTTAATGACTGGGGGAGGAAGAGGAGGAAGGATTGTTTACCGTTTATTAATTTGATATACTGCCTCTTTCGCAAACATGAGTCGAGGCAGTTTACATACAATTGTACAGGTTCTTGCACTGCCCCTAATGAACTCACAATCTAAGTATCGATAAGGGTACATAAGTAATGCCATACTGGGAAAAGAACAAAGGTCCATCGAGCCCAGCATCCTGTCCCCAACAGCGGCCAATCCAGGTCAAGGGCACCTGGCAAGCTTCCCAAACGTACAAACATTCTATACATGTTATTCCCGAAATTGTGGATTTTTCCCAAGTACATTAAAGCATATGTACTATATGTTGTTCCAGGTAGTTGTGCTTTGGGACTGTAGAGTACAACACACACAGTATCATCTGTCACATTAAAGATATAGTAACATAGTAGATGACAGCAGAAAAAGACCTGCATGGTCCATCCAGTCTGTCCAACAAGATAAACTCATACGTGCCACTTTTTGTGTATACCTTACCTTGATTTGTACCTGTCTTTTTCAGGGCACAGACCGTATACCAGCCTTTATCCTATTCCTTCAAACCCCCAATATAAATGCTAAAGAGAAACAGTGCATGTGCCATAATAAGCAACATTTATAAGAGTTGTGCAGTTATTAGACTATAAGTTGCTGATGTAAGGGGAGATTAAAAAAAAATACAGAGGTCAAGTACAGGGGGTCAAGTTCTCATGTACGGATAGACCTGTCCTTAAACTGTTAACCCCAGTTATTAAAATGGGACCTATGCAAAAATAGCACGAGTCAGTAGCAAAATAACCCATTTTATTGGTAGCCCCTGTTGATAACTATGCCCCACCGTATCTGGCAGCAAAAGGAGTTTACATTACTGTTAATGTGACACCAGAATTTGAAAATAAATTTTTTTGTATTGTAACCCGATTGGTTAATTGAAAAAAAAAAAAAAGGTTGATAGTGGGCCAGTCCCGGGTCGGGTTGGGCTGGTTCTGAGCCAGTTGGGGCATGGGGAGTCCAAGCTAGACCCATTTTGGGACTGATGACAGCCGGCATCTGGTTTGCAGCAGGTTCATCTGTCCATGCTATTGCACTGACCAGGAGTCCGGGCTGAGTAGGGCGAGAGGCAGCGGGAAAGTGGCAGGCTGTTGACCTGGCCTTCTGGAGCATGTACAGTTTTTCACATATGTACAATTGGGTGCCCAGAGCTCTGGTAGGCCCAAAGAGAAGGCAGGTAGTGGATTTTAACCTGTGGTAAGCACAGTGATACCGCAAGCAAACCTTCTCCGGAGTAGCCTCCACACTCTGGAATGCATTGCCTGAAAGGCTCCGCTTAACACAAGGTTATCTCTCCTTCAGGAAACAGATGAAAGCTTGGCTCTTCAACCAGGCCTTTAATGGAAGAAGTAACTAACTTGTTAGTCTCACTCACACACACAAGGAGTGACATGGGCTGCACATACTGCAGCAGGACATGTTTACCTGCTCTTACTCTAGCTGAGATTATATTTAACCATCTCTCTGACCTTGTATGCAACCTTCTTTAAATCAGTCACCTTACTTTCTAACTCTTGTTACTCTCTTACCAATCTATATGCTACATCTTTCCCTTACCCTTCACTATCAATTAAAATGTTCTATTACGTATTGTGTTGACATTGTAAGTAGTATACTATCATACTTTGTATTGTTATTTGAATATTTTTAGTGCTGTAATTGCCTATTGCGCCTGTTTGATCTATTTTTACTGTACACTGTCGAGTGAATTCCTTAAAAAAGGCAGTAAATAAATCCTAATAAACAAATAATTAATAAAGGGCCCCTTTATTTATAATGTAAGTCTGGGGGAAACAGGCAGTTTAAAATGGAGATTTTGACTTGCATACTGGAATTACCATGCATGCAAAAATGTAAGAATGCTCTAAGTGCATACATTTGATTGGCGGGAAAAGTGACATCACTAATGACGTTAGTGGAGTCAGTCTCTGAGGAGACAGAGCTAATTTCAGTTGGGGAGAAGGATTTGGATCTGGCAGGGCATGTGTGAGAGGTAAATCTATGAGAAATTGTATGTGTTGGGTTTCTGAGAATGAAGGATTCGTAAGCTGATAGAACTGGGAAGTGAGTGAGAGATTCTGGTGAGGATTGTTGAAGTGTGTGGTTTGAGAAGAAATAATTACATTTGAGGTATTAGTGATATACCTGTTTAAAAGGGTGCTGCCAATATCAGATCCTAAAAAAAAAAAGCAATTTTATTTTTTTTTAAGTGTTTGGCCTGCATAAGTAAGAAGGTGGCAGGTTAGCCAACTGACTAAAGTGATTCAAGCCTGCATCTCTAAGGCAAGGCCTGCTTGAACATGTTATTGCAGTTCCTAAGCTTGTGAGGCAGGCTGAGAAAGCCCTGCCCCGTTTTCAGAGAAAGTGCTTGCACTGAGATATATGAGTGAAGTAAAGCGTGATTAGAAAGAGGAGTTAATCAGAACTGTGACACAAACCTCTGTGAAGGAAGCCCTTAAAGTGCAGGGACTAAAGTGAAAGTGTATGTTTTCTCCAACTAGGTTTACCTCTCATCTGTTATTTTGCCTAGTTAAATCCTCCAGTAAATAAAATATTCTTAAGCCATCCAGAAAGAATATTGTCTTTTATTAAACAGTTGTTCACAGGTTAGTAACATAGTAACATAGTAGATGACGGCAGAAAAAGACCTGCACGGTCCATCCGGTCCGCCCAAGAAGATAAACTCATATGTGCTACTTAGGTGCTATACACAGAAGGGAAGGAGAAGAAGACTATTTGGGTTTCTGCCAGGCACTTGTGACCTGGATTGGCCACTGTTGGAAACAGGATAATAGGCTAGATGGACCATTGGTCTGACCCAGTATGGCTATTCTTATGTTCTTAAGAGCAAATACATGAAAGAAGAAGACCACAGACACAGTACACAGAACAAGGGGAAAAAAACAGTTAAACACAAAGATATAGAGAGATGGGGGGAAAAAACCCAACCCTCAGAACTTACTTGTGAGTTACGTCTGAGGGTTCTTTAGATATTTATTGATGCTATAAACTGTTATCTGTAAGAAATTTCTTTGGGCCCGATATTCAGACAGCAGGAAGTAGCCAGACTGCCTCTCACAATCAGCACTGAGCCTGGATATTCAATGCCAGGCCATTTCTGGTGACCGGCATTGAATATCCGGGCTTATTTTGGCCGGTTTCAACTTAACTGACCAAACTGATATTCATCACTGGCTGATTATGTTCAAACTGGCCAAAGATAGGCCAACTATTTTGGCAGTCTATCACAGTCGCTTCCCCCATTCTCACAGTCCTCTAATATCATCCTCCTCCTCTTTTCTCCTTATCCTCTTTTTCCCCCTTCTTGCTCCTTCTGCACTTTTTAATATTTCCCCTCCTGCCCAAGCATAACTTGACTGTTTAATGTTTGTGGGCATAGAATTTAGTACCTCCCTGAGTGCTCCACCCTCTAATTGCTCCTAGTCTGCTCTGCTTCTTATATCCCCTTGAGCCAGCCTTCTGTTCCCTTCTACTCCCCGCAAAACATGGAGTAGGGTAGGCTGGCTCTTCCGAAGAACACAAGGGAGATGCTAATTCTTATATATAAGAATTTATTGGAAATACACCAAAGACTTGACACAGCAGACTTTTTTTTTTTTTTTCAATCTTTTGGTACATTCTTGTAAACCCCCTAGTCGTGGAGCAGGTGAATTTGAATAATGGAAGGAATAAATATATGAGTGTCACAGTTTTAAATAGGGTTCCCAAATAAACTCCACACAACCAAGGGATTTAGCAAGAAAAAAAAATATTAAAGGTTTTATTAAAGGGTAAAAGGGATAGAGGGTAAAGTAAATAGAAACACTTGTTGGTTATGTTTCTTAAATGTTGGTACCAATTTTTACAGGTTGATGGTACTAAATAATATTAGTGCAAGATGTTAAATGCTTTGAGATAAGTTACAAAGGAAATAAGGGCAATAACAATTTTAAAACTACAATTACAGTCACCCAGAATCACAGTTATCAAGGATCACAGCTATCAAGACCCCAACTCCACATCTGCAGTAACCCAAAACATCCCACACATGTACACAGCACTAATTAGTGTACTCAGATCTGATATATATATAGTTTTCAATTTGTGTGCACACAATAATATTACCGGTATATCAAATCTTCGCTAGCATCGCTGCTTTCTTGCGTTGGGTACCTTAGTCTTCGTCAGTCCACTGGTCCAGGGACCCCCGATACCTACTATTCTGACTCAAAAAAACTCTAACCCTAGTAGCGCTTTAGAAATGTTAAGTAGTAGTAGTTATTCAATGCAATTTTCTTTTCATGATTGGGACATTGAGTTGTGTCTCTTTTTTTGTGCATTACATTGGATACACCACTTATCTTACTGTATCCCACATTTCCAGACTCCTGAGGCAGGCGCTTGTGTGCCAAAACAGAGCTGCTATGTGGGGGCACTCAATGAAGCTACAAAGTAGTCAATTGAAAATGAATTGGAGAAAATATTTCTTCACTCAACATGTAATTAAACTCTGGGATTTATACATAGTAACATAGTAAATGACGGCAGATAAAGACCTGAGCGGTCCATCCAGTCTGCCCAACAAGATAAACTCATTTTACATGGTATATGGTACTTTATATGTATACCCAAGTATGATTTGTCCTTGCTATTCTCAGGGCATAGACCATAGAAGTCTGCCCAGCACTGTTCTTGTACTAAAAGTTCTAAAGCTAGCGTCGAAGCCCCTTAAAATTTACACTCCAGCCCATCTATATCTATTCAGTTACGATCAGGGCATAGACCATAGAAGTCTGCCCAGCACTGGTTTAGCTTCCCAATTATCGGCATTGCCACCTAATCTCCGCTAAGATTCTGTGGATCCATTCCTTCTAAACAGGATTCCTTTGTGTTTGTCCCACGCATGTCTGAATTCCATTATCATTTTCATCTCCTCCACCTCCCACAGGAGGGCATTCCACGTATCCACCATCTCTATGAAAAAATACTTCCAGACATTACTCCTGACTGCCTCCCTTCAACCTCAATTCATGTCCTCTAGTTCTACCGCCTTCTCGTCTCTGGAAAAGGTTTGTTTATGGATTAATACCTTTCAAATATTTGAACGTTTGTATCATGTCACCCCTGTTTCTCCTTTCCTCCACAAGTCTCTGGATTGATCTGTAGGACACTACTTAAGTATATCATCTGGCCAATCTAGGTCACAAGTACCTGGCAGAATCCCAAATAGTAGCAAGATGCCATGCTACCAATCCCAGGGCAAGCAGTGGCATTTCCCATGTCTATCTCATTTACTTAGTTACTATACAAAACTAGACATTCCCGCCCCCCCCCCCCCCCCCCCCGTACAGCAGGACAATAAAAAGGTTGACTCTATGTATAGAATTGAGAAGGCACCGAGATTAAAAAAAAAAAGCTCCATCTTCCTTACCATTCCATGGTGGTCGAATCCACCCTGAAAAGATCCAAGAGTTCTTGGGTCACTGTTTCACCTTGAAAGTTAAGTGCTCAGTTAGTTCACATTTATTCAAATGAATTGTAAAAATGGTATGTTGCATGATGACAGCATTATAGATAAGGAAAGATATACCACAAGAAGAAAATAACTGGAAGTTTTTTTTAGACCAATGAAAGAAACAGAGTAATCCATATGCGAAGGTGTGACATATAGCCATATCCATGGGTGTCTGAGGTATTTCCCCCCCCCCCCCCCCCATTTATATCATTACATCTAAAACTTGGCGAGTTAGACTTGACTCCTGTTTGTGGTTGTTTGTAACCTTCATAAGCTAAGCTTGACCAGGCCTCAAATGTGATCCTTACTCCAAAAATTTGCCTACCACTGATTTACACTATTCTAAATCTTTTCTCCAGTGATTCCAAGAAATAAGTTCAAAGATTACATGTCTATAGGGCATTCAAAGTTTCCTATGGACAAATTTCTGTAAATGAAAACATGAATTTAGTTTTTCAAAAATTTGTTACAGTATTAACCAATTTGTGTTATATTTATTTATTAGGATTTATTTACCACATATTTGAAGAAATTCACCCAAGGCAGTGTACAGCAAGAATAAATTGAACATAGGCAATAATAACAACAGTAAAAATATTTAAATAACAGTGCATAGTATGGCATAGTATGCTACTTAAATTGTCAACACAATACACATTAAAACATCTTAATAGACAGCATAGGGTGTAAATGGAGACAGAAGCTATATGCAGATAAGATAGAGTAACAGAAAATAAGGGGACTAATTTTTAAAAAGTTGCATTTAAAGGCAGAAAGGTGCATGAATATGATCTCAGCTATGTTTGAATGGGGCAACACTGACCTCACCTGGCCAGCTAGTTGAACTGCAAAGTCCATATCTATATTTCAGTTGTGGTGTGTAATAATGAGTCTTATTTGATTTTATTTTCCTTTCCATCTAATTCTCTGTGCCTGAGGTGGGATGGTAGTACATCACACAAAAGAACATACAGAAAATGGTAAAACTTGAAGCAATGCACATGTTATAGATACAAATAATCTATTATCCATTCTTAAAAATGTTTCAAAAAGCAACAAGATACATTTAGAGACATTTCATTACATAGCTGACCAAACTGAAACAAGACCAGAGTTCCACTGCATTGAATAGTCTTGTTGCCTCTGGGGCAGAGGTTCTCATCTCGGTCTTTGAGACACATCTATCCAGTTGGGTTTTCCAGGATATCCACATCCACAAAATGAACCCTCCATTACCCCAGGTACAAATAAGTACCTGTATACAATACGCAAGCCGCATTGAGCCTGCCATGAGAGGGAAAGTGCGAGTACAAATGTAACAAAACAAAACAAACAATGTGCATGCAAATTTGTCTCATATATATTCATTGTGAATATCCTTAAAATCCAACTGAGTGTGTATTTAGAACTGTATTGAGGACCAATGCTCTAGGTCAGGCATGTCAAATTGGACTTTTCTTGGCTTTTCAAAAGTCCAGTGGAGTGGAGGAGTGGCCTAATGGTTAATGTAGTGGGTTTGATTCCAACTGTTGCCCAAGGGTTGGCAGTGGGTTGAGATCCTTGGGAACCGGGTTCAATTCCCTCTGCAGCTCCATTTGACCCTGGGCAAGTCACTAAGGGGCCCTTTTACTAAGATGCAGTAAAAAGTGGCCTGGGCTAGTTTTCGCACATGAAATTGGCGTGCGCTGGGCCACTCTTTACCATGGTGGGAAAAGAGGCCTTTTAAAAAATGGGGCAGTAAATGGCCATGCGCTAATATTAAAATTAGCATATGGCTATATACTGCCTGAGCCCTAACCACCACCTTAGTACACAGAAAGGGCTCCCATTTCCTTTTCCCTTTCCCTCACACGCTAACCCCACAGTAATTGGTCAGCATGCAGCAATGTGGCTGCGCTGCCAATTACCACTGGGAATGCTACCCAAGGTAGAAAATTATTTTCTACCATGGGAAACTGCATGCCCCAACTTCAGAACTACTGCTGGACTCCCACTCTACCCCAGCGGTAGGGTCAATTTGGCATGTGGTAGCCCTACTGCACCTTTGTAAATGAGTCCCTTAGCCATCCATTGCCCCAAGTATTGTGAGCCCATTAGGGACTGTGCCAGTACCTGTAAGAAACTGTAAACCACTGTGACAGGAGGAGCCACCATCAGTCTCTGATGTGCACAGGGAGGAGTGCTCATTGCGGGACCTGAGGAGCTGGCAGCATGGGTTCCAGTTGTGCTGATATATGTGTGTTCCTATGCAGCTGACCGCTGCTTGTGTGAGTGGGTTCCAGCCTTGCTTTGCCTTGCTGGTATATGTGGGTTCCAGTGCAGCCATGTGCTGCTTGTGTGACTGGGTTCCAGCCTTGCTTTGCCTTGCTTGTATACATGGGTTCCTGTGCAGCCATCCACTGCTTGTGTGTGGGGGTTCCAGTGCTACACTTCACTACATGTGTGAGTGGGCTCCGGTTCAGTTTCACTTCCTATGTGCACAGGTTCCAGTTTGGCCTTGCGGCTCGTAAGTATGGGCTCCAGTTTAGTCTTACTTCCTGTGCGCATGGGTTCCAGTTCGGTCTTGCGGCCCGTGTGTATGGGCTCTAGTTTAGTCTTATTTCCTGTGTACACTTCAGCTACAGTTGAGGCTCCTGCCTGCACTAATCCAGGGACTGGCCCATCGGGAGCCAGAATCCGAGCTGCCCAGCCTACCCGGTATGATGGTAATCCGAAAACATGCCGTGGGTTCTTGAACCAATGCCAAATTGTGTTTGAGTTGCAGTGTCAGGACTTTGCCTGAGACTGCACAAAGGTGGCATACATTATCTCCCTCTTATTTGGACCAGCTCTGGCCTGGGCATCGCTTCTGTGGGAGAGGAACGACCCAGTATTGAATAATCTGCAAGAATTCCTGATCCAGTTCTGCCTCATCTTTGAGGAGCTTGGGAGGGCCTCGTCTGCTGCATGTGCCACACAGGAGAAACAATGCCGACATACACAGGGGCTCTGCCTCTATTGCGCAGATAAAGGCCACTATGCTCAAGCGTGTTCCAAGAAGTTGGGAAACCAGCAGCCCTAGTCCTGGCTGGGGAGGCAGGATGCGGGCATACTGGTGTTCCTCCCCAGACACAAGTTCTGGTACCGGTGCTCCTGGCAGTCAAACCAGAGATCTATATTGAGACATTGATCGATTCAGGAGCAGGTGGCAACTTCATTGATGAAGCTTTGGTACATCACCACCATATCCTCACACAAGTGTTGACACACCCTATCTCTGTGTCTTCAGTTTTTGGTCACGTCCAAGGAGTTCTTCATGCCAGGACTGTTCCTATTTCCATTAGGATTGGGGTCCTGCATCAGGAGACCATCTCCTTCTACATTCTTCAGTCTGCAGTAAACCCTCTCATTCTGGGGCTTCTCTGGTTGCGTCAGCATAATCCCTGGATTGATCGGGAGCAGGGAGAGTTGGTAGCTTGGGGTCCTAGATACCATGATTCCCTTGGGGCAACCTGCACTCCAGTTGGCCCAGGCTGATCTTCAACGCCTGTCTATGTATCAATCCTTCAAAGATGTCGTCTCTAAGCGCCGTGTAGAGACTCTTCCACCTCACCGTTCATACGATTGTGTTATTGAGCTGATTCCTGGTACTGAACCTCCCAGGGGATGAGTTTACCCATTGTCTAGACCTGAGACCGAGGCTAAGTCGGCCTATATACAGGAAATCTCACCCAAGGATTCATTCGCCCCTCCAAGTCACTTGCAGGGGCTGGTTCCTTCTTTGTTGGCAATAAGAACAAGGGTCTTTGGCCTTGTATAGACTGTAGAGGATTGAACGCTATCACTATCAAGGATAAATATCCACTCTCGCTTATATCGGAGATATTTGTCTCCAAGGGGCAAAATTCTTCACGAAACTGGATCTCAGAGGTGCCTATAATCTTGTCAGAATCAGGGAGGGTGACGAGTGGAAGACCGCTTTTAACACCCTAGATGGCCATTATGAGTATCTTGTGATGCCCTTTGGTCTTGCCAATGCTCCGGCGGTGTTCCAAGCCTTCATGAACGATATTTTCTGAGACCTGCCATGTCAGTTCATTCTAGTATACCTCGATGACATTCTAGTGTTCTCTTGCTCCTTGAAAGAACGCTATAACCAGTGGCATAGCCAGGAACTTTTCACAGGGGTGCATCTCCCACACCGCTGCTCCTGGTATCTTAAAATCATCTCTGCTGCAGTCTTCGCTCATAAGCAACCTGCACTGGAACTTCCTCTCTGAACCTTCCCACCCTTCACAGACAGGAAGTTGTATCACAAAGGGGCAGGATGGTTCAGAGAGGAAGTCCCGATGCAGGCTGCCTGGGTGAAGACTGCAGCAGAGATGATTTCAAGGCACGGGTGAGGGGCTAGGTCTGACAGGGGGGTGTACTATCATGTTTTGAAAAAACTGCATCAGAACGGAGGCTCCTGAAAAGAAAAAAATAGCATCCAATTCTTCACATAACATCCCAGCTTAGGCAAAAATTTTACATAGCTTACTAACACTAGAAACATGTCCATATAAACTTTAATATTAGATAATAATTTACAAAGGATAGCCCAGGTTTTTTGCCAGTAAGTCATGATTTTTAACTAAGCTTGGATGTTATCTGAAGAACTGGATGCTGATTTTTTTCTTTTCAGGAGCACCATGTGCTATTCTCAGCTCTCGAAAATATTTTTATATTTTCTAGTGTTGGGAGCGTGCCTGGTGGTAATCAAATAGGAGGTAGTAAGAGCTCCCCCAGGAAATGGCCATGTGGCAAGTGTTTAACTTACCGCATGGCCATTTTCTTCTTTAAAAAAAAAGCCTTTTACCTGCAGTGCTAAAAGCAGCCTTGGCCTGCAGCAAACCTGTGTGCCACCGCCACCGCAGGCCCCCTTATACCGCTGGTTGGTAAAAGGGCCCCTATGTGTTTTGCAGCCTTTAGTGCTGTTCTTTAGTACCACAACCATTTGGAAATTTTTGGCTTCTTAATCCACTCAGTTCCTCTGTTGACAAGATGGCTACTTAGAAACTTCAGAATGATATATGCAATAATATTAACAGTTCTCTGTTTTATAGCCTACTCATGCAGTGTGTCTCTTGGCATTTTTATTATGGTTATCCTTTGTTTTGTTGTTGTTTTAATATATTACTACTTTTATATTACTCTATTTTACAAGGGTTAAATGAAAAGTAATGCCTCCACCTGCTCCTAGCCACTACTCATTTGCCTCCCCTTGTTCCTTCTCACCCAGTACTTGCCCTTATTGTCTTGTCTGTCTGTATTACTTTAGATTGTAAGCTCTATTGAGCAGGGACTGTCTCTCTGTGTCACGTGTTCAGCGCTGAGTGCGTCTGGTGGCGCTATGCAAATGCTAATAATAATAATTCATCAACAGATGACAGGACTGATGTGCTACAAGTGTTCGCTTCTTTGAAATCTCCTCCTCCACCTCAGTTGGCGAGAACTGTGTGTGTGTGAAGAGGCTGTTTTGCTATTGCTTGTGAAATGGAAGTATGCAGTCAGCACTCATCAGTGCAATTCAAGCAACACGTTGTGATAAAATGAATGTTGAAGGAGTCCCTCCAATTGAAATTCATGGCTACATGCAGGTTGTTTATGTTGATGATTGTGTTGATGTGATTACTGTGCATCACTGTGCCAAAAAAATGTAAACAGTGTGGACTGGGAAGGGCTGATTTGTGTGATCAAAAACAAGCTGGACAACCCACGGCAGCTACAGATAAGTCTCACATGAGAAAGAGTGATGAACTTGTAAAGGACAATGAGAGGATCACTCAAAGCGTTACATTGCAACCCTGAAAACTTTGAAAGAATGTTTGAGAACAGTTTGGAAGCACAAGAAGTAAATTTTGTTGCAACATGGTAATACTATACTTAACACAAAACACCACAGAGGCAATTGCAAAGATGGGTTTCACAATCTTACTGCATCCACCATACAGCCCAGACTTAGCAACATGCGATTCCTATCTTTTTCCAAAATTGAAGGCATACCTTCAGGGGCATCTGTCCAAATCAAATGAAGAGGTGGAAAGGACCGTGAGCTACTGGTTGGAGAGATAAGATGTGCAGTTCTTTCAAAACGGCTTTGAAAAACTTGCCCACCATTGGTAGAAATGTGTCATAAGTGGTGGCAACTACGTACAAAAGTTATGTAGAAGGAGGCACTACTTTTCAATTAACCAATTTAATTCAGCAATATTGTTGGTTTACAGTTTGATCTTTACACGGATAATTCAAAAGGCTCCTGATAAAGGCAATTGCCAAAACATATCAGGCAATTATGTAATCTATGTATCTCTATAAATATATATCAGTGTTGTCTTTAAATTATATTTTTACCAAATATTGTTTTGTAGAAACCATTGTATAAATAAACAATTGTATGTTTATTTGAATATGCCTCCTAGCTGTTTTAGTTTTGTATCGCTCCATGCTGCCGTTGTATCGCTCCATGGTGCGACCGCACCTTGAGTATTGTGTTCAATTCTGGTCGCCGCATCTCAAGAAAGATATAGTAGAATTGGAAAAGGTGCAGCGAAGGGCGACTAAAATGATAGCGGGGATGGGACGACTTCCCTATGAAGAAAGACTAAGGAGGCTAGGGCTATACAGCTTGGAGAAGAGACGGCTGAGGGGAGACATGATAGAGGTATATAAAATAATGAGTGGAGTGGAACAGGTGGATGTGAAGCGTCTGTTCATGCTTTCCAAAAATACTAGGACTAGGGGGCATGCGATGAAACTACAGTGTAGTAAATTTAAAACAAATCGGAGAAAATTTTTCTTCATCCAACGTGTAATTAAACTCTGGAATTCGTTGCCGGAGAAAGTGGTGAAGGCGGTTAGCTTAGCAGAGTTTAAAACGGGGTTGGACGGTTTCCTAAAGGACAAGTCCATAAACCGCTACTAAACGGACTTGGAAAAATCCAAAATTCCAGGAATAACATGTATAGAATGTTTGTACGTTTGGGAAGCTTGCCAGGTGCCCTTGGCCTGGATTGGCCGCTGTCGTGGACAGGATGCTGGGCTCGATGGACCCTTGGTCTTTTCCCAGTATGGCATTACTTATGTACTTATGTACTTAATTATCTGTTGCTTTTCCTTTCTTTCTTTCATTCTTATAGATAGATAGATAGATAGATAGATAGATAGATAGATAGATAGATAGATAGATTCGTCCTTATACTGCTGTTTTTCCTGTGATTTATGGTTTGGACAAATTATCTATTGTTTTGAAGTTATTTACCAAAATCTTAGGGAGAAGGAACAGGGCTGAATGTTCACCTAGTGAGCCTAATATCCTTGCCCTGACCCTAGATATATGGGTAGAAAGGAAAGTATACAGTAACTCTGCCAGGCATGTCTCCTACCATCCTCTGGAAGGAGCCAATTACCAGATAGTAGAGATATTAGAATATATCAAGTTCATCTTAACAGACAAATTGCATCCATGGTGTCTTTTCACAAAGCTGGGAGATGGGAGCACTGATCAGTGTGGATTTATTAATTCCTCTCTGTCAGCATCTATAAATTTTATTTGAGTCTAAAATTTCTGCTGTAGGAGTCCTAGCATCTGCAACGTGAATAGCAGATGTGTTCCTCATGGAAATGAGATGTGGTCCAGCCCACTTCCTTCCCCTGCTGATAATTGAAAAAAATTAGCACAGACAGCATTTGAGCTTTTTGAAATGAGCAAAAATATCACTGATCTGTTTAATTAGCTCTGATGACTACCGCCTCTGCAATGGCACTGCACACTATAAGGGTAATTTATACGGGATCTGATCAGGTAGAAGAGCTCAATAGGCTCTTATAAAGGTGCACAGGGATATATGTGTGTCTACAGTAGGCTTACAGAAACATAGTGCCTGCTTTTATATAATATATCCCGGATTCTGTATAATTGCACCCAAATTTCCACGTGCATCAGAGATGTGTGCACAAATAAATTGACTAAGGAACTCAGAAACATCAATAATTGGGTGCTAACAACCAGTGATTGATGTTAATTGGCAGTCTTAAAAATCTGCGCATGCATCTCACTACATGGTATTCTATAAAGCATGGTAACTACCTTCAATCGAGCATATCTGAAAAGGGGGCACTACCAGAGGTGTGTCAGGGCATTCCAAAATGTTATGCGCAGATTTTTAGAATTTGCCCAAGGTGCGCCTAAATTGGGCACTGGTATTTATACCTGCGTTTCCCAGGAGTAAGCATGGCACCCAAAAATTAGGCATGGGATCTATCATGAACACTGTTCTATAAAGGGTGCACTCTCTTATTAGAATAGAGTTTAGCGTTCAAGTTTTTCTGCACCATTTATTGAATTCCCTCTTATAAGGGCATTTCTATAAATTAGGTACTCATTTTTATGTGCATGTTATACATGTAAATGTGTAGGATACTAGCATATACTACAAAGCAGATGGGCAAGTGGTCTGCTAGTCCCAGTAGAATGGAAGATGAAGAAGCAGATGAAACCCCAGACACAATGAAAAGTACATTAAAAGTCATTATTGTAGAAAAACAGATGAAAAGACACTCAGCCCAGGATTGTTTTGCCCAGCAGGGCTGCTTCAAGGGCGATACTTACACCTCAAGGTGTAATAATGTCACTTCACCTAAGGTAAAAGCCCTGAGGTGTGATATTGCCAATGCATCCAGGTAAACCTTCAAAGTGCAATAATTTCATTCATGAATGAGCAGAGACCCCCTTGTGTCTGAATGGTCTGTTTTACCTGGGTGCATTGGCAGTTTTACACCTCAGGGTTTTTTTTTTTACCTTTGGTGAAGTGACATTATTACACCTTGAAGTTTTACCTGGGTGCATTGGCAGTATTATATTTGGTGAAGTGGGTGCATTGGCTTTTACCTTTGGGGAAGGGACATTATTACACCTTCAGGTATAAGTATGGCCCATGAAGCAGCCTTGCATGCTCAATTTCACTAAAAGGAGTGTGCCGGACGTGAAGGGAAGAGAGAGCAGGACAGGCAATGTGGCGCCGCCGGAGACCAGCAATGGACGAAGGCTTCAGCTGGTGGGGGTTGGGGACTCCTGCCAGCCAAACCAGGGGCCCAGGCCCCCGTGGCCCCACGTAGCTGTGCCACTGAGTGCAATATTGAGAACTTAACCAACTATGTGGCACCACATTAAGGTAGGGTACATAAAAGTCAGTCCTATTTATACAGTGAGCTTGGCCGGTTAAGTGCTAACCAGCCGAGTGCTGACTCCACCCCAGAAACACTGCCAAAATTAGCATTAGGCGCTAACCAGTCATTTTCAGCGACACTAATTGGTTAAGTGCAATTGAAAATTATTGGTCAGCCTCAAACAAGTGATTTAACCAGCCAGGACCTGTTTCTCGCTGGTTAAATTGACCCCATAGCCATCTTGCACAGTGCATATTTGCAATAGAACATCCACATAGTTGGAGCTTGGGAGGGACACAGGTGGGGCTACTATTTACGCACGTAACTTACATGTGCCCCTGCAGCATTTAGGCACCTGTACTTATGTCAGATCTATGGCTGGCACCTAAATGCTAAGCAGGTCAATATTGGGGTAAACTGGTATTCTATATTAGAATCTAGGCATCTAGGTTCTGTTATGAAATAAGCTCCTACTATCCACCCTCAGGGTGACGTGAATGGACATGCACACTTACCCCCCCCCCCCCCCCCCCCCCCCCAGAACCTGGCTGGTTAAATGGTACTTAGCTGGCTATCTGGTGATATTCAGCAGGAGATAGGCGGCTGTCTCCCGCTGAATATCACCAGTTATTGCCTAGCAGATAGCCGGTTATATCATGTGATATAACCGGCTATCTGCTGATTTTCAGCACATTGCCGGCTAAGTTTGGTGGACAAATTTGACCGTGTCAATAGTAGGCCTATCTTTGGCTGGTTCCAACTCAACCTATCAGTGCTGAATATCGGCTTGACTGGTTAAGTTGGAACCATCCAAAAAATAAACTAGATATTCAATGTTGGTCACCAGAAACGGCCCAGCATTGAATATCCAGGTTCAGTGCTGACCACAGAAGGCAGCCTGAGCCCGGCTACCTCCTATGGTCTGAATATCAGTCGCTAATAGAATTATCCCCCTATATGCATATATTATGACTTCTGCTAGAGGTCACGACTGCCATTTTTAAGCCACGGCCATGAAGGGCAGGAGTCCCATTTAACAACTGGATCACTGCAGTACGACTGGGGAGGGGGGGGGACTACTGGGATGTAAGAAGATTTTCATTGTTGGGGAGGGGGTTGGGATTGGGAAGGGACAGTGTTGTATAGTAACAGTAAATGTAACTAGTTACTGTACTTAAGTAAAATTTTTGTTACTTTTATTTGTAAAGAAGTACAGGAAAAAATTGTTACTTTTATTTTTACTGAAGTAATAATTTTACCAATTTTTATTACTTTTATCTACTTACTTCTGATGCTTGCAGTTAAAAGTAAAAAATGAAAGTGGCAGAGAGACCTAAATTCCTCAGTAAACCACATGAAACAGCAAAACCTGGAACAGGATTTTGCAATTGCAAGCCTTGTCACACAAACAGTGGACCATCTCATCTTAAATTTCTGTGATCAGGGAATGTAACCTATAAGAACAGTAGAATTGCCTGTGCTTGTTGAACTGGTTACTAATCTCCAGTCAAACAGAACAGTGATGAGTCTGGTCACTTTGAAGCGAAGATGAAGCTGAAGCTGGTTACAGTTCTTGGTGAACAGACATAGATGCAGTTCCACAGTAATCTCATACTTCCTCACAGTTCCTGGACTAAGTACCCTATGCAGTGGTATAAATTCTGCCCAGGCAAGCCCTGCAATGGGATAGTTTCCTATCAGGAAGGAGGTCAACAAGCCCCTACACAGCAGGAATGGAGACAAAGCTCACCACCAGTGCACTTTCTTTCAACAGTGTTGCCACGGGGCATCCCAACATCTATTTTCTTTAATATACACCAAATACTCTGAGTAGCCAAAGAAGTGCTTAAGTGCTTCATCTTCTGCTGTCTATGCTAGGGTCAATTCTTGTAAGGAAGGCCATATGATTTTGCAACAAATTGATCTCACTAGACTTTGCTCTAGGCAGCAGGAAATGATGCA
Source organism: Microcaecilia unicolor (assembly GCF_901765095.1). Classification (NCBI taxonomy): domain Eukaryota; kingdom Metazoa; phylum Chordata; class Amphibia; order Gymnophiona; family Siphonopidae; genus Microcaecilia; species Microcaecilia unicolor. Next base: position 436,737,815 of record NC_044033.1, read on the forward strand.
TTTATCATCTCTCATGCTGCCCAGGGGCAATATTCACCTAATTTTATTGAAAATAGATGTTAGAATGCCCCCCCCCCCCAAACAAAAGACCTATTAAAGGAAAATGTAGTGTTGCCAAGCTCTTTCCCTGTGTTATTTTTAAAGCTTTGTTGGGTGGGGGAGGGGGAAGGAGCACTTACCAAAATTTTGCTTGTGGGCCCAAACTTTGAACTTAAACCACTGACCCTATGTGCATGTACTCTAGACTCAGGGCCGTGCCTAGGGTCTCTGGCGCCCCCCTGCAGACTATCAGTTGGCGCCCCCCCCCCCCCCCCCCGGTGAAAATGATCACTCACCACTTGCTACACTGACAGGAATTGTCAGCAATATTCTTAGAAACAAATTGCTATACATTGCAAAATAAGATAGCAGATGTAAATTCTCAAAAGTAGACATATTCCAAATGCTAAAATGAAAATAAAATGATTTTTTTCTACCTTTGTTGTCTGGTGACTTTCTTTTTCCGATCAAGCTGGCCCAGTATCTGAGTCTGCTGCTATCTGTCCTCTTAACTCCATTTTCAGGGCTTCCTTTCCATTTATTTCTTTACTTTCCTCCTTCATTTCTTGCTCTATATCCATTTCCAGCAATTTCTTCTCTCTCCCTGGGTCCTGCCCTCCCATCCATGTCCATTCTTGTCCCTCTCTGCCCTTCCCTCCTCCATCCATAGCCAGCAATCCTCCTCTCTCCCCTCCCCTCCATTTCCAGCAAATGGTCCTCTCCCTGGGCCCCCATGTCCATCCTTGTCCCTCTCTGCCCTTCCCTGCTGCATCCATAGCTAGCAATCCTCCTCTCTCCCCTCCCCTTCCAGCAATTTGTCCTCTCCCTGGGCCCTGCTGCTGCCCTCCCATTCATGCCTGTCTGCCCTCCCATCCATGCCTCTCTGCATAGGCGGTCGGTGGCCCAACTGTTTGGGGAGGCTAAAGGGGGCGGGGTTAGGGGTGGGGCCAGGGGTGGAGCTTAAATCCATAATTGTCTGATAACACAAAAAAAAATAAGTCACAATTAATACCTTTTTTTAAATTTAGATATTAGATATGTATCATATGTCAAAGAATAAAGTGGTTGCTCAAAGCATATTCTAAGCACAATCGCTCAACTGTAAAACACTATGCACAACTTTGTGCAAAAACACACTCAGAACCTTACTGTACCATAAATATTACACTGGGCAGAACCGAATACACCAATATACCACCCATACGGAAAATGCAGACCGTCAATCTCTTCGACAAAATATATCATAAAGAACTCGCGTGACTCTACATTCTTAAGATATCCATGAATGTTCTTTAATGTCTTTTGCCTCACATCATGTATCTAATGTCTTTTGCTTAACACTATCATGTATTTCACCACCATGTACGCAAAACCAATTGTACATTCCTTTTCCATTTCCAGTATTATGTATTTCACCATCATGTACCCAAAACGTCTGTAAAACCAAATGTACCTTCTTTTCTTTCCCAGCATCCACGATGAATTGTAAGCCACATTGAGCCTGCAAAAAGGTGGGATAATGTGGGATACAAATGTAATAAATATAATATAAATATATAAAATTCTCATGTACAGCCACAAAACACCCTAATTCATGTTTAATGTGGGATAAAATGCCATAAGTAAATAAATAAATATAAACTTTTAATGTTGAGCACCTGATTCTCAAAGTGGACATATTCCAAACACTATAATGAAAATAAAATGATCTTTTCTACCTTTGTTGTCTGGTGACTTTCTGATCATGCTGGCCCAGTATCCGACTCTTATACCAGGCGCCTATGAACAGCATTTAGATTAGATCTATTGAGATTTCACATTCTCTGTGAACTCTATTTCATAAAAGTTTAAAACAGACTTGCCTTATTTGTAATCTTATTGATTCTCTTCATTTAAAAAACAATTTTAGATTTCTTCCTTCTTACCTCTGGGGAAACCACAGATATATGTTAATTACTGCACTGGCAGGAAGCTAAATATGGTTAGGTTTTTTTTTTCCCCACAAACCCCTGCCCTGAGTTAAAGAGTCTATCCAGGGGCACAGCTATGTTTGACAAGCCCAGCAAAAATCCTGTGGCCACCAGCTAGTAGAGCTACCTGATGCTGGACACACAGTTCAAAATTTTTGTCAAAATATCTGAGGCAACAGTGGTAGTATTGGGAGGTGGTAAGTTTGACACACATGGCACTCACCTCCAGCAGTGCAGCCACGTTGCCTCCTGATTCTAGTTTTTAACCCTCCCCAAAGCAGCCAGAAAGTAACTAAATGTGTTTAAGTGCTTAAGCTTGTGCTGTTGGTCATGGGGCTGAAGTCTCACGGTGCCCCAACATACACAAGCCCCTACTCCCACATCTCACCAACAGGTAGACACCCTCTACACACCGCTACTGTCTTAGGTGCTCCCAACACGTGCCACCTGCATCCTCCCTGTCCAACACACCAAAACATTTGCCCTGCACATGCTCCTATAGGCGCCCCGTATAAGAGGCTTACCATGACCTTTAAAACTGGCTCCGGTCCCCACCTGGCAGTGTCGACGGCGTCCCCTATGCCTTTGGGCAGCTTATCGGCACACGCAGCACTGCTCTTGTTTCTTCTCTTCGTTGCCGTCGTCCCAACCCCCCCCCCTTCACACGATTCGCGAACCGCGAACCGCTTAGCACTGCTTAAAAAAAAATTACACGTCAGCAGGAACAGGCTGCTTCAGCCAATCCCAGGGGCCTTCCTTCAGCGTGTTCCGCCCCTGAGGGCTGAAGGAAGGCCCCTGGGATTGGCTGAAGCAGCCTGTTCCTGGTGACGTGTAAATTTTTTTTTAAAGCAGTGCTAAGCGGTTCGCGAATCGTGTGAGGGGGGGTGGGGACGACGGCAACGAAGAGGAGAAACAAGAGAAGTGCTGCGTGTGCCGGTAAGCTGCCCAAAGGCACAGGGGACACCGTCGACACTGCCAGGTGGGGACCGGAGCCGGTTTTAAAGGTCATGGTTGGGCTGGGGAAGCTTAGCCTCCCCAAGCCTCTTATACGGGGCGCCTATGCCTCTCTGCTCTTTCCTCCGCACCCTGGGGCATTTAAATCTTTTACTTCCAGTCGCAGCAGCGTCAGTGAAAGCGCTGCCGTCTCCCTTCCCTTCGCGCTCTTGGTTCCCTCAGTGTCCGCCTTCTTCTGACATCAGAAGAAGGCGATGTCAGAAGAAGGCGGGACACTGAGGGAACCAATGAGTGCAAGGGAAGGGAGACGTCGGCAGCGCTTTCACTGACGCTGCTGCGACTGGAAGTAAAAGATTTAAAGGCCTCTGCGGCACGGGGCGAGAGTAAGCACCGCGGTGGCACCCTCCAGAGGTGGGCGCCCCCCTGCGGCGCTTACCCCGCTTACCGCATCGGCACGGCCCTGTCTAGACTTCTCAAAAATCTCAGAAAATATACACTCTCTCTTTTCTATACTTTGGTGTAAAGCACAGGAAAAATTCAAAACTTCTCAAAGTTCTAAAATTCATAAAATATTCTAAAAACCTTTCTCACTGCCTACTGATGATGTGCCTGGGTTCAGTTCTTCACAGGTGGGGGCAGTGCATGCAAATCTCATGAATATTCATGAATGCCCTATATCATTCCCACACACCCCGGGTTCCCCCATCTCCCAACGCTCTTTACTCTTTATTTGGCTAATCCCTTCTTGGCCAGATTATTTATTTATTTATTTATTCATTCATTCTTTTTTTTTTTTTTATGCATTTTAATTTAACATCCATCTATTTACAATAAATGTTGGATACAGAAATAAAATAAAGAGAAAAAAAAAATAAGACCGGCATACTGCCTAAGTTCTATGGAAAAAATTACATTTCATTTAGACCACAACTTTATGCCAAGATACAAGAATAATAATAACCTAATAGGTAACATAAAGAAATTAAAGAGCAGGATCATGAAGAAAACCCGCAGCCAGACATCTCAGCGTTTTCTCTCTATTTTGGACTACCTGGGTTGAACGTCCAATGCTTTCTTTAGAAATCAAAAATTCCTTCAATTTCTTGGGTTCCATAAACATGTATGTAACTGAATTCAAAGTTATTATACATTGACAAGGAAAAACTAATTTAAACAATCCTCCCAATGCCAGAATTCTTGATTTTAAACAGAGAAACTCTCGCCGACAGGCTTGAGTGTCTCTATTCAGATCAGGGAAAATTCGAACTGTTTCCCCAAGAAATTTATGGTTCAAATGTTTAAAATAAAGTTTGAAAATATTTATTTTATCCATTTCGAGTGCAAATGAGACGATAAGAGTAGTCCTTTCTGTGATTAATTCCAATGAGTTTTCTAAAAACTCTGTGAGATTCAATTCTGGTTGTTGTGGTTGAGGATTCAAGGGGTTTGCCTTTCTCCCAGTTATGTACCGAGTACGTACAATCGGAGGGAATCCCTCTATTGGGAGACCCAAAATTTCTCTGAAATATTTTCGTAGCATATCCGTAGCTGGGATTAATGGCGATTTGGGAAAATTAACAAACCGCAAATTCTTTTTCTTCCCCTGATTTTCAAGAAACTCTAGCTTACGTGCCAGAATTTCTCTATCCTTCGCCACTGTTCCCGCAAAAGTTTTTAAAGTAGAAAGTTCAGTTCTCAAAGTCTTTATTTGTCCTTCCTGGGTTTGAAAATTATCTGAAAGTTGATTTTGTGTTTGTTTTAATTTATCAATGTCTTGAGAAAAAGTACAAGTTACCTGGGAGAGCAGAGAGTTCATTCCCTGGATAGCGTCCCATAAAGAGTCCAGAGTCACCACTTTGGTTTTTTTTACCTCCAATAATACCGGTGTAGCTCCCATCGGAGAAGGGGTAGAAGTTAACAAACCCCTCTGTTGTTCCGTTCCGATTGGGGAAAGACCAACGTCGAAGCCTCCTGAGGGCAACGGGACTTCAACCACTTCAGGCGTCCCTTCCGCTCTCACCGTCGAAGTCAATATGCTTCCTGGTTGTGGAGGACTGATGTTCCCAGGCGGCCTCAACAAGACCGCCTCATCGCTGATCTCCGCCGACATTGTTGCGGAGCATTCCGAAGCGGGTAACCGCATGGTCAATGGCTGAACCCCGTACTGCTCCAGAACCGTTTGTCGAAAGGAGGGAACATTCCCTAGGAGTATGGAGGCCGACTCCTTGGGTTTTCCCTTCCGTTTCCCCATGTCCTGCACGGAGAACAGAGCCTCCTATTGAATAGCAGTCTGGTAAATCAGGAGCTCAGTCACCTGCGTCTGCTCTGAGCGGCCATCTTACCCTCAGAGGAGAGATTAGTCTTCTATTTATTCATTCATTCATGACATTTATACCCCACATTAGCTCGAAATAGACTCAAGTTCAATGTGGCTTGCAAACAAACAATAAAGTAAATAAAGCATAATAATGTATATAATATAGCACAAATTACAATAAGTTCAAGAAGCAAATTAATACATGTGCAGTAAGTAACCAGGGATTTAGACCATCTCAAGGACAAATAATTAAGGGTGGATAGGTGAGAGCATAATTAGGCAGGACTAGATGAGATTAGATTAGTTGTCCCAGGGTTACTTTACTATAATAGTGTTAGTTGGTAAACTACTGGCAAAAACAATCCACACCTTCCGTTCAGATGTGTTCTTGAGTCAAACTGACACCTGGCAACCACACCCTACCCTGCATGTGGTTTTCTTGTCATGATACAGGAGTGGTTTACCATTGGTTTCTCCTGTTCAGTGTGAGGCACCACTACATTGCTGCTGCCCAAGATTGGGAAAATTAAATAACAATGTTCTACTAAAGTGCTCGAAATATACAATACAAGAACGAGTAGACAAATGATACTTACAGCTGCTGTATTGTAGGGAAAGTCTCATTCAGTCACCAGGGTTGTTTGTATCACCTATCTTGGTAACCCCCTTTTTTTTTGCGACAATTATAATCATCAACAGTCCCTTCCTCCAACCTCAATCCACAGAGTAAGGGAGAAAATATGGAAAATGTTGAACCAAGAAACGGTTGATATGATTTGGTTGTAAATTACATTACATTATTGTATGTAACAATTGCGTTTAGATGCTATAATAAACATGATTTAAACAAAAAAGGTTCCAGAGGTGATCCGGGAAATTATAGACTGGTGAGCTTGAACTCAGTGTCAGGCAAAATGGTAGAGACTATTAGAAAGAACAAAATTTCAGAGCATATTCAAAAGCATGGATTAATGAGACAAACCAGCTTATAATTGAAAAAGAAAAACGCCTATATTGCGACCCAAATCGGGAGATAGACGTTTATCTCACAAAAACGAATAAAGCGGTATAATCGAAAGCCGAATTTGAACGTTTTCAACTGCACTCCGTCGCGGATGCGGACAAAGTTGATGGGGGCGTGTCGAAGGCGTGGTGAAGGCGGAACTGGGGCGTGGTTATCGGGCGATCAGAGATGGGCGCCTTTCGCTGATAATGGAAGAAAAATATGCGTTTTTAGCGAGAATTTAGGGCACTTTTCCTGGACCCTGTTTTTCCATGAATAAGGCCCCAAAACGTGCCCTAAATGACCACATGACCACTGGAGGGAATCGGGGATGACCTCCCCTGACTCCCCCAGTGGTCACAAACCCCCTCCCACCACAAAATATGCCGTTTCACAACTTTTTATTTTCACCCTCAAATGTCATACCCACCTCCCTGGCAGCAGTATGCAGGTCACTGGAGCAGTTATTAGGGGGTGCAGTGGACTTCAGGCAGGTGGACCCAGGCCCATCCCCCCCCACCTGTTACACTTGTGCTGGTAAATGGGAGCCCTCCAAACCGCCCCCCAAACCCACTGTACCCACATGTAGGTGCCTCCCTTCACCCCTTAGGGCTATAGTAATGGTGTAGACTTGTGGGCGGTGGGTTTTGAGGGGGATTTGGGGGGCTCAACACCCAAGGGAAGGGTGCTATGCACCTGGGAGCTCTTTTACCTTTTTTTGTTTTTGTAAAAGTGCCACCTAGGGTGCCTGGTTGGTGTCCTGGCATGTGAGGGGGACCAGTGCACTACGACTCCTGGCCCCTCCCACGAACAAATGCCTTGGATTTATTCATTTTTGAGCTGGGTGCTTTCATTTTCCATTATCACTGAAAAACAAAAACGCCCAGCTCACAAATTGTCGAATAAAACATGGATGTCTATTTTTTTCCAAAATACGGTTCAGTCCGCCCCTTCACGGACCCGTTCTCGGAGATAAACGCCCATGGAGATAGACGTTTTTGTTCAATTATGCCCCTCAAAGTCAACATGGATTTAGTGAAGGGAAATCTTTCCTCACCAATCTACTACGTTTCTTTGAAGGGGTGAACAAACATGTGGATAAAGGTGAGCCAGTTGATATGTGTATCTGGATTTCCGAAAGGCATTTGACAAAGTACCTCATGAAAGACTCTAGAGGAAATTGGAGAGTCATGGGATAGGAGGTAATGTTCTATTGTGGATTAGAAACTGGTTAAAAGATAGCAAACAGAGAGTAGGGTTAAATGATCAGTATTGTCAATGGAGAAGGGTAGATAGTGGGGTTCCCCAGGGGTCTGTGCTGGGACCACTGCTTTTTAACATATTTATAAATGATGTAGAGATGGGAGTAACTAATGAGATAATTAAATTTGCTGACGACACAAAGTTATTCAAAGTTGTTAAATCGTGAGAGGATTATGAAAAATTATAAGAGGACCTTATGAGACTGGGCATTCAAATGACAGATGATGTTTAATATGAGCAAGTGCAAAGTGATGCATGTGGGAAAGAGGAACTCGAACTATAGCTAAGTGATACAAGGTTCCACATTAGGAATCACCGACCAGGAAAGGAATCTAGGTGTCATCGTTGATGATACGTTGAAACCCTCTGCTCAGTGTGCAGTGGCGGCTAAGAAAACAGATAGAATGCTAGGTATTATTAGGAAAGGAATGGAAAACAAAAATGAAGACATTATAATGCCTTTGTATTGCTCCATGGTGCGACTGCACCTCAAATATTGTGTACAATTCTGGTCACCACATCTCAAAAAAGATATAGTGCAAGTAGAAAAGGTATAGAGAAGGGTGACAAAAATTATAAAGTGGATGGGATGAGTGGCTAGAGCTCTTCATCTTGGAGAAAAGACAGCTGAGGGGATATATGATAGAGGTCTATAAAATAATGAGTGAAGTGGAATGGGTAGACGTGAATTGCTTGTTTACTCTGCAAAAATACAAGGACTAGAGGGCAAACAATGAAGTTACAAAGTAGTAAATTTAAAACAAATCAGAGAAAATATTTCTTCACTCAACATATAATTAAACTCTGGAATTCAATGCCAGAGAATGTAAAAAAAAAAAAAAAAGCATTAGCTTAGCAGGGTTTAAAAAAGGTTTGAATAGCTTCCTAAAAAAGAAGTCCATAAGCCATTATTAAGATGGACTTGGGGAAAATCCACTGCCTATTTCTAGGATAAGAAGAATAAAATGTATTGTACTGTTTTGGGATCTTGCCAGGTACTTGTAACCTGGATTGGCCACGTTGGAAATAGGATACTGGTCTTGATGGACCTTCGGTCTGTCCCAGTAGCAGTTTTCAGATTAGTTCTTGTGTGCTTAGTTAAGGTTTATAACATTGTTGATAAAGTAGAATGGTTGACATGTTATGCTGCATGAATGATGGAACCTTTAACTGTATCAGTGATGAGCACTGTGATTTGCTGTAGAGCAAGTAAAACAATATAATATAAACTAATTTAAAATTATAACCCTTATTCCCATTTTAATTAAAGGACAATATAAAACATCAGTATTTTTTTTCAATCTCTTCTTAAATTTCCCATGTGGCACTACAACTAATCTCATCTCTTTTGTCTTTTGCACTCTTAAAAGATTTTTATCCTGAGATGTCAAAGCACTGCCCACACAAAGTTACTGCCTGTCTCTTGTAAATATTTTGAGCCCTGTATATTTGAACTAGCTGCAGAATCATGGATTGGTCCTCAACTGTGATAAGACCACAGACTGTTCTTGGGTTATTTTGCTCCCCTTTTCATGAATCTCACTGTCTGGGATTCTCCACTGCAATCAAATATGTTATTTTAAATATCTTGGGATGAACTTTGATTCTGATTTGTCCATTAGGTCTCATGTTTCAGCAGCTATGCAATCAGATTTTCTAGCACTCAGACAATTATGTTCAGTGCAAAGTTATTTTGATTTTCATACTATGCACTTGCTCCTCTTGCATTAGTTATATCCTGCTTAGACTGTTGAAATGTGGTCTTTGCAGCCATTCCACAGTATTCTAACGAACACCTCCAGTGCGCCAGGTATTACTGTGTGAATTCCCAAAACCCGTTGGTTGTAGCCATGCCAGACTCTTGAATCACACTGTGAGCACTGGAAATATCGTAGATTCACTATCCTCATCTTCCGTCCTCAAAGGGCGGAAGAGGAAAAGGAAACTAAATTAGGATTATAGATGGTGATCTTCCCAGAATTTAATGGCACTGAACACTATTTGTTAAATAATTCTCAGATATTTTATTTTTCAATAATCAATCACTTTTAAATAGACTAAACATTTAATCAATGCATTTAAAACAAAGATTTACTTGGAAAACTGCCTAAAAACCTTTAACACTACTAATTTTATTTTCTTCCTTTTGCAGATCAATACATTAACAACTAATAAACAACAATATCAGATAAGTATATTTCTTTCTTCTTTAACACTATTGTTCTAACTAATATATTCTATTCAATCTATTATTCCTGTTATTTCTCTACACAAGAATTTGATTCTTTCTGCATTGCTTTTGTGTTTTTTAGGATTCACCTTCGTCCATGGAACTCAGGATCTCAGGTAAGTATTTGTGTTCTATTTGGTTTATGTCCAAGTCACTTATCTGTTCTTTATCACCGCTGATCTCTGAAGCGCAGGATCTTTCTTGCGTTGGGGCCCAGCTTTTCACTCCATTCGGCGTCCAGACACTTGGCTCTTTACCCTTAACCTAACCTTAATTAACTTAAAGGGGAAGAAAACCCTTTCTCCCTAATAAAACTTTTAAACAGAATCTCTAAGTGTCAATTAAAAAGGGTTACACTTTGGCCAGGTTAATCTTCAAAAATAAAATAAATTAAATATCCCTATTCTACTAGACCTATTCTATTATTTATTTGTTCCCTGTACTAGAGGAGCACTCACATCATCCACTCATACACCGTCTCCCCACTAAAGCCAATTCACCCACTACAGCCAATTCACCTTGTTCCCTATTAACCCCAATCAAACCCCTTTAAAATTTAACTCTAATGTTTAATTCACTCATCCGCCACACAATCCCTTTCTTCCACTACTAGCATTCAATTAGTTTTAATTTCCTTCCTCAATCACACCATTCAGTCTCCTTTAATCCTTTTTCCCTCTTTCAATCCCTGACACACAGCCAGACACATCCACTCACTTCGGTGTCTTCAGCTCCTCTGACCAACTGCCTACAGCTCCGTTGCCTAAACAACGGAACTGCGGCCAGAGTTCCGGGAGCCCCTCAGCCAATCAGTTGCGCTTCCCAAGGTTCCGCTTCCCTCTGCTGACCCACAGAACCCTGAGCAGCACAACTGATTCTCCATTTTATTTTTATTTTTTCCATAGAAAATAATGGGAAAAATATTCTAATCCAAATTAAAAAATCCCAATCCACCCAAATTTCACCAAAATCACACCCACATATTAAACATTACCTCCTCTATTGAACCCAGTTTTTAAATTTTAAATTTAACATTTTTTCCACGTCCGCCCTCATTTTCCCCAAAAACACCCCCTTAAAAATCCTAAAATTATTTAAAAAGTATCCCAAAAATTTACCCGCCTCCCTCCGAACCTATCCCGTCGAATTTAAAAAATTAACCCTTTCACAACCCCTTTAAACCATATCCTGCCCAAAACTCCCACTCAAAATATTGAAATTTAAAATCTGACTCACCACAAAAATCCTAAAAAATTCCCCGACCCCAAATCCGAAAACCAAATTTAAATTAAACAAATCCCTGATTTTTAAAAAATAAAAAACGAATTTACACATTTTAAAGATACATAAATTAAAATTCCGGGTCAAATGACCCCTTACCTGGACCAGGATTTTCCCCTCACTTGACCTGTGTCCTCAGTTCCGGTCTCCGACGTCCTCACATGAAAACAGAGACAAAAATAAAAAAGCTCTGAAGCCGAGCCCAAAATTTAGGCCCTGGCTTCGGCCTAAATGGGAAATGCTCGCCGCCGATTCGTGCATGAGGCTCGCTGCCTCATGCACGCTCACCGGTCTCCGGCAACGTCTCCCGCGTCGTCCTCTCCTCCTTCTCTCCCTCGCTGGGCCTCACTGCAGCTCTTCACTCCCGGGGACACGATCCTTCGCCCCGGGAGTGGAAAAAAAACCTTCAACGCTGCTTTATGCAGCGTCCTCAGCGCCCTCACCAGCCCCGAATGCGTCTTCACTCCCGGAGACCAATCGTCCCCGTGAGCCCGCTCATGCCTGGGGATGTACCCAATCACCCCCAGGCCCTCCAAAATGGTCCAAAACACCGGCGCCAACAAAAAGAACCCGTCAATGCCGCCTCCCGCAGCGCAGGCCTCCTCCAGCGCTCCCAAAACGGTCCTGGAGCCCCCCAAAAATCGCTGCTGCCTCCTGCAGTACCTCTCTTCTCCCCAGCCCCCAAGATCCAGCCAGGAGCCCCAACCAGGTAAGTATAATTTTTTTATTATTCGTTTTTTTTTCCCTAACCCTTAACCCCTTGGTTACATTATCATCTAAGTGTCTTCAGCTCCTTCAGAACATTGTAGCTAGGTTGTGAAGTAAGGCTATGGATTTGATCGTTTCTCCTGTCCTTCAGAACTTACACTGGTTGTCTGCCTGTTTTTTATCGCTTCAAATATAAGATATTATTACTTACCTGTAGAGTGTTATATTTATTTATTTATTTATTTATTTATTAGGATGTATTTACTACCTTTTGAAGGGAATTCACTCAAGGCAGTGTACAGCAGTATGAAGGAATTTCTCCTTATCTCTCTTCATTGATATCCCCATGTTCCAGTCTGTTCCCTTCATTCACTTCACAAACAGCTAGTTCTTCTGCTCCCTAACTGAGCATACTTGGAGCAACAAATAGCTTAGCCTTTTTCTTTTTGGCTACATGGTTATGGAATTTGTTGCCTATACCTTTGCGTAAGGAATTGTCCTTAAAGAAATTTAAATCTATACTGAAGTCCCAATTCTTTAAATTAGCCTATAGTACCTAGCTTCTTGGAACAGTGATTCTCAGGCAGGGATCTAGATTAATTAATGCTACTTATGATTGTTTTATTGTGTGTGTCTATCCTATTTTTAATTGGGGTTCCTTTACTACTCTTTTAATAATTAACTTGTTTTAGAAACATAGATAGAAAAATGTAGGCAGATAAAGACCATATGGCCTATCCAGTCTGCCCATCCATGCCATCTACTCTCCCTATCACTCCCTTAGAGATCCTATGTACATGTCCCAAGCTCTCCTGAATTCAGATACTGTTTTTGTCTCCACCACATCCACCTGGAGGCCGTTCCATGAATTCATCACTAGAGAATGACACGGGGACAAAATTTGTCTCTGTCCCTGCAAGCTCATCCCTGCCCTGTCCCCACCCCGTCCCTGTGAGCACTGTCCCCATCCCATCCCTGTGATCTCTGTCTGATCCTATCCGCACAAGCCTCGAACAGTTATGATTTTATATTTAAGGGTGATGATGCAGAGAAACTGGAGGATGTACTGAGCCAAACTGACAAATTAAAGAGTAGTAAATCACCTGGACTGGATGGCATACATCCAAGGATACTCAAAGAACTCAAGCATGAAATTGCTGATCTGCTGTTAGTAATATGCAACCTGTCGTTAAAATCGTCTGTAGTACCTGAAGATTGGAGGGTGGCCAATGTGACGCTGATTTTTAAAAAGGGAAATTATAGACTGGTAAGCCTGAAGTCGGTGCTGTGCAAAATAGTGGAAACAATGATAAAGAATAAAATTACAGAACACATAGACAAACATGGTTTAATGGAACAGTGTCAGCATGGGTTCAGCCGAGGGAAGTCTTGCCTCACCAATTTGTTTCATTTCTTTGAAGGCGTGAATAAACATGTAGATAAAGGTAAGCTGGTTGATGTAGTGTATCTAGATTATCAGAAAGCTTTTGATAAAGTTCCTCATGAAAGACTCCTGAGAAAATTAAAAAGTCATGGGATAGGAGGTAAGGTTCTGGTGTGAATTAGGAATTGGGTTTTGGACAGAAAACAGAGGGTAGGGTTAAATGGTCATTTCTCTCAATGGAGGAGGGTGAACAGTGGAGTGCCACAGGGATCTGTACTGGGACCGGTATTATTTAACATATTTAAAAAAGATATGGAAATCGGAACAATGAGTGAGGTGATCAAATTTGCAGAAGATACAAAACTATTCAAGGTTGTTAAAACACATGCGGACTGTGAAATATTGCAGGAAGACCTTAGGAAATTGGAAGACTGGGCATCCAAATGGCAGATGAAATTTAATGTGGACAAATGCAAGGTGATGCACATTGGAAAGAATAATCCAGATCATTGTTACCTGATGCTAGGGTCCACCTTGGAGGTCAGCGCTCAAGAAAAAGATCTGGGTGTTGTAGATAATACGCTGAAATCTTCTGCTTAGTGGGTGGCAGCAGCCAAAAAAACCAAACAGGATACAAAGAATTGTTAGGAAAGGGATGGTAAATAAGACCGAAAATACTATAATGCCTTTGTGTCGCTCCATGGTGCGCCCGCACCTTGAGTATTGTGTTTAGTTTTGGTCGTCATATCTCAAAAAAAGATATAGGGAATTAGAAAAGGTTCAAAGAAGAGTGACTAAAATGATAAAGGGGATGGAACTCCTCCCATATGAGGAAAGGCTAAAGAGGTTAGGCCTCTTCAGCTTGGAAAAGAGACAAATGAGGAGAGATATGATTGAGGTCTACAAAATCCTTAGTGGTGTGGAACAAATAGAAGTAAACTGATTTTTTACTCGTTCCAAGTACAAAGACTAGGGGACACTTGAGGAAGTTATATGGAAATAATTTTAAAATAAATAGGAGGAAATATTTTTTCACTCAATGAATAGTTAAGCTCTGAAACTCTTTGCTGGAGGATGTGGTAACAGCGGTTAGCATATCTGGGTTTTAAAAACATTTGGACAAATTCCTGGCGGAAAAGTCCATAGTCTGCTATTGAGACAGACATGGGAAGCAACTGCTTGCCCTGGGATTTGTAGTATGGAGTGTTGCCACGATCTGGGTTTCTGTCAGATACTTGTGACCTGTCTTGGTCACTGTTTGGAAAACATGATACTGGGCTAGATGGACCATTGGTCTAACCCAGTATATGGCTACTCTTATGTTCATTTTATACCATAAGATCACAGATCAACTGAGACTTATTTTACCAAACAAACACTGATGTAAACTAAATTTATATAACTCTTCGATGTACAGAGTAGAATGGCTGAACAGTGTAGTAAAATCAATGTGGAGGGAGGTTTAACTTTTCCTCTATGAATTAACAATACCTTTCTATCCACCTCATCATGTAATAACTTCTATCTGCTGCAATGCATCAATAAAACACATATTGCCTAACAAAATACAAAGTTAATTGAAAAGGAACAAAAACTTTGGCATAATGACAGTTAGAGCTCTATAAACATTCAGGTCAAATGAAGGGACACAAAAAGAGGCATGCCCCTTTGATGTGCCCCTTTGTCAGAATGCCTGTAGTAGCACACTACTGATGTGTGACAGTGTTTTGAAGAGCCATTAGTCACAGAAAAATGATGCCCATATGGAGATGGAGCTCACTGCCCCCCAAAAAAAGCATTAAGTATGTTGTGCTGTAAATCTGCTGGGTACAATAAAGAGCTGCTCTCCTAGTGCAATCAAGTCAGAAAAAGCTGCAGATGTGGTGACATATTGAAGGGTTGTTTGTCACAGTTGAATCTGCTATAGTGACAGGAGGGTAACAGAGTGGCACTAGTATGGGCAGCAAATGACAGCTAAAATTCCAAGGTAATAGCAAAAGGGGTAATCTGTGACATCCTGCAGTCAGTCAAGTATGTGGATGGATCTGACAGCTAGATGGTCTCCTTAGCACCAAGGGTGATGGCAAAGCAAAGACAAAAGCTATTTTACTGGAGGGACATAGGGTAGCGGAGGGAGTTGTGGCAGTATGTGACGCCATGGTCTGAAAGAAATCTGTAATGGAGAGAACCTATAATCAAGTCTCAAACTAAAAGAGAAATAGAGAGGAACATCAGCTTCCTTATTCTCAAAAATAAAACAATCTCTCGCCTGAGTGTGGGTGGTATGGATAGGCCAGGCTGGAAGGGATATGACTGTGATATAGATAAACTGTAGGTGAGAGGGGGAGAGAGGAGGTGGAGTAAATTGGTTGGGATGAGTTAGGGTTGGGGAGGAAAAGAGATTGGTGGGACATTCAGTGCTTCCTTAGCTCTTTTTTTAGCCATGAATCCTTCCAGTGTGTGCACTACCTGCTATGCTTTTGCCTTTAAATATGACCTGGCTAGTTGTGCCTGCTAGACTTATTTATTTATTAGGATTTATTTATTTACTTTGTTTTCCTTTCTACAGACATGGTAAATGTGTGCCAAGTTGAGCACCCCCAATTATTTTGAAAAGTTGGTTCTATGACCTGTGTAATGTTTCAGGTAAGCCTTATCACTGTTCTGCTACCTCGCTTCCAGAATGATTAGCATGAAGATTAAACATACAAATTCACCAGGATAGAGTCTCAATTCCAAAGTGAATCTTCTTTAATGTAGTACAGGGCCAGTGCTAGGGTTTCTGCCGCCCTCCTGCAGCCTATCTTCAATTTCGGCACCTAACCTTTATACCTCTGTTCAGGAAATCTAGACTGCCCAATTTCACTGCCCCTATTTGACTGACTGTACATTTGTCCTTTAGATTGTAAGCTCCTTGAGCAGGGACTGTCCTTCTATGTTAAACTGTACAGCGCTGCGTAACTCTAGTAGCGCTTTAGAAATGTTAAGTAGTAGTAGTAGTAGTCTGCGCCCCCTACCCATCCAGGGGCAGGATCACTATGGCTCCGCTTCTACAGTAGCCACACCCTATAGTAGGCACACCCCTTTTTCCTACCATGACGCATATGAACATGCATCATTGAAAATATTACACCAGTATAGGAGAAGAAAAAGAACTTGGTTTTTTTTTCCATTATAAATAATTTCTGTAAGCTGTTACAGCTCCAGTATACCCCAAATGACACAAACCAAATTAGCATACAGACCAGGAATTCGGAGAACAGTCTTGGCAAACCTGAAACAATATGTTATCAAAATCTCAGAACCTAACAAACAGATCCCTATTCAGACACTTGGCCTTGTGATCACATATGCAGAACAGAGGTAGCCCCTCTTCAAATTCTTCAAAAATTAACCTGAAATCCTAAGAAGCTAGACTCTGCATGCAGCACAATACCAGGAAAACAGAAAGAAACACATTGCTAAACACTGCAAAATAAGACAGCAGATGTACATTCTCAAACTGGACATATTCCAAACACTAAAATGAAAATAAAATGATTTTTCTACCTTTATTGTCTGGTGACTTTGTGTTACTGATCATGTTGGTCCCAGTCTCTGATTCTTCTGCTCTCTCTATCTGTTCTCAACTCCATTTCCAGGGCTTCCTTTTCATTTATTTCTTTACCTTCCTCCTTTCTTCATTTCTTTCCTTACATCCATAGGTAAAAGCTGGGTCCTCCGTGGACTTGACTGGAGGAGGTATAGAGTGGATCCAGCTTTTGCCTGTTTTCTCCATCCATGTGCACTTTTTCTCCTTTTTCCCCCTTTCCCTCATCTCTGTCAGTATGCATCTTCTTCCTCTCTCTTCCCTCCCCTCCATCCATATGCATCTTCTTCCTCTCACTTCCCTCTCCTCCATCCATATCCAGCATTTCTCCTCTCTCTCCTCCCCTCCATCCATGTTCATCTCACTTCCTCGCTGTTCCCTCCCCTCTATCCATGCCCAGCATTTCTCCTCTCTCTCCTCCCCTCCATCCATGTGCATCTCCTTCCTCTGTCTTCCCACCCCTCTATCCATGTCCAGAATTTCTCCTCTCTCCCCTCCATCCATGTGCATCTCCTTCCTCTGTCTTTCCTTCCTTCCATCCCTGTGCAACATTTCTCCTCTCTTCCCTGCCCTCCACTCCATCCATGTCCAGCATTTCTCCTCTCCCCTCCATTCATGTGCATCTACTTCCTGTTTTTCCTCTCCTCCATCCACGTCCAGCATTTTTCCTGCCCTGCCCTCCCCTCCATGTCCAGCAATTCTCCTCTATCCCCCTACTCTCCCCTCCATTCATCCATGTCCAACAACTCTCCTCTCTCCCACTACCCTCCCCTCCATCAATTCATGTCCACCAATTTTCCTCTCTCCCCTCCATGTCCAGCAATTCTTCTCTCTCCCTTGCCCTCCCCTCCCATCCATGTCCAGTGATTCTCCTCTGCCCTCCCTTCCCATCCATGTCTAGCAATTTCTCCTCTCTCCCCTCCCAACCATATTGTAAAGCTTCCGGCCACTGGGGCTTCGGAAATGTAGCCCTCTGCTGGCTGGAGTCTCACTTGCCAGTCTCCTCAGAATTTCTTTGGCTCCCAAGCCAAGCTATGTATTGCAATTGACCAGGCAAACTGCTCAGCCACAGGCAGTTCCAACCAAAGCAGTCCGAAACCACCAGTGGTAAATCCCTGGTAACTCCAGTAAAACAGCACAGAAGCAAACAGTTCAAAACAAAGTGGTTTCCTTTATAACCCCCTTGGGGTATTCTTGGGCTCAGCCCTCTTGAGGCTCTCTAGCCCTTGGCTTTGGAGCTGCTTGTGCCTGTCCTGCTCTCCATCCGGCCTCACTGGCCCCGTGCTCCTAAGCATGACTCCAGCTGGTCTTCTCCCAGTCACTGGCAAGCACCCGCCTCTATATCCCGGGCTCCTTCCTTACTCAGGGTGACTGCTTCTCCGTTATGTCCCGTGTGCCTCAGTCACTCCTCTGGTTCACAGCCAGTGACCCACGGTACTTTCCCTGGGACTCTCACACGGATTCTCCAGACTTCACAAATATGCAAATTAGGCAGTCAACATATGCAAATTCAATTTATTGGTACCTGAATTCAGTCTTGTGGGGAACAACTTCTTTCCAAGTATCATTCACTTGCAAATACACTGACTGAGCCCCTTTACTTTGAGAGACAGGGGTCTCAGTGTAAAACAGCCACCACCCCTGGATAGGACTTTCTTCACTCTCATTGACCTTACAGTCTATTCCTCCACCCCACGGCTGTTAGTTCATTTTATATAAGTCACAAGTCCATCAACAACGTGGCCTGGTAAGTACCTTCACTTTTAGGGTCTCCTTCTCTCTCTCTCTCCTCCCTCTTCCAGGTACTCCTCCTCCAGCAGGCTTCCCAGGCTCCCTTCAGGTTCCCATCTCATCTCCCCTTAGCTCCTCAGGAGGTACTGTTTATATAGGGCTGCTAATAGCTTACCAAACCCCTTCTGGGCCCCTCCTCCCACTTCTGGAAGAGTCCAGAGCCTTCTGGGTGCCCTTCTCTTAACAGGGAACCTCTGCTGCAGATACTCCTTGGTCCCCATGCTCAGGCCTTCGCTGGAGCTCCCTCTGCTGGCCCCTTCAGGTCATTACCCGGCTGGCCCACTTGGAGCTCCCTCTAGGGACCATATCATGGCATTTTCATGTTTATGGTAGGAGAGCGCCATCTAGCGGCCTCCTCAGGGTAGGGCAACCACTGTGTTTATCACAATATCCAGTGACTCACCCCAGCCCCCACCTGCCCCCCTTTTCAGCCCCCGAGTTCCAGTTCCAACCCCATCCCCACCTGCCAGCCCTCTTCTCCCACAACATCCTCCTTTTTGTTTCTGCCACCCTGCATTTAAATCTTTTATTTTACCTCAAGTCGCAGCGGTGGCAGTGAAAGCATCAGGCTCATCTCCAGCCTTCCCTTCCCTCTCAGTGTCCCATCTTCCTCTGAAGTAATTTCCTGTTTCCGCGAGGGCGGAACACAGAGAGGGAAGGGAAGGCTGGATGCAAGCCTGCTGTTTTCACTGCTGCCAATGCTGCTGCAACTTGAGGTAAAATAAAAGATTTAGATACAGGTTGGCAGGAAGGAAAGGAGGGCTGTCGGGAAGCTGAGGGTGGGCAGGTGAGGACCGAGAGCTGCCTGCAGCTGTGGTAAGCATGGCTGGTGGCACCCTCCAGAGGTCAGCCCTCCCCCCCCCCCATGCTTACCGCGCTTACTGGGTTGCGCCGGCCCTGATGTAGTAACTTGAACAAGGAGAATATAACTTACTTTTTTTTTTTGCTTGAAAAGTATTGTAGCCTCTGCTACTAGAGTCTACTCTCAACCAGTGTACCCTGGATTCAGGGAACTGGGAGAGTAATTTCAGCACATGCTGAGAGGTAATGCTTTACAGTAAAACAGTAGGTTGTGGTAAAAAAAAAATTTGATGGATTTTCAGTGATTTTTGGAGGCATGAATTGCTACTAAGTCAGAGAGCTGATTCTACCAGGGCAGAGAGAAAAGGGAAGGGGTGCAGTATTAGCCCAGCATGCTAAAAGGCAAGCAACCAATAGGCAGCCTCCCATAAACCACAAAGAGCTGTACATGTGCTCTGAAGGACCCCATCAGAAAGAACTACAAATACTGAATACTCTATACAAACTCCATATATCGTGACTGGTTCCCACTAACAATATTGACATCCAAAGAGAGCAGGTATTTGATGGAAGGGAACCCACAAACGCCAAAGATCTACTTTGTACCTAAAATCCATAAAGATGCTATTCATCTACCTGGGTGCCCAATAGTTTCGACAAGATCATCACTGTTGGAACATTTGTCAAAATTCATAGGTTTGTTTTTGAGAGAACGAGTATTACAGATGCCATCATACCTCAAGGATTCATCCTAATTTTTGAGAGAGATCGATCAAGTAGTAGGATTAACAGATGAGACCTGGTTAGTGACCCTGGATATTGTGTCATTATATACTTGTATTCCCCAAACAGGAGCTATGGATGTTATTCAAGAAACAGTAGATTTAAGAAGGGGTCCCCAAAGAATACCATCAGAGTTCATCACTCAGCTTGCGGAATTAGTAATTTATCATAATTACTTTTGATATCGGGAACAGTTTTATCAGCAAATAGAAGGAGTTGCGATGGGTGCCACAGCAGCGCCATCAATAGCGACACTGTATATTGCTCGGATGGAAGCACAGCTGATATACCCGTCTGAAAAGTTTAGAGTGGTCCGTTTATGGAAACGGTTTCTAGACGATATATTTTTCCTTTGGACAGGGACAGAGGCAGCATTGAATGACTTCGTGGGATGGTTGAATACTACAGATATGAATATAGCCTTTACTAAAACTGCTAGCAAAACAGCTCTTGAATTCTTGGACATATGGGTGATTAAAGAGGGACATACTTTATCAATGACCCTATATCGGAAACTCATTAGTCGGAACACGTTATTACAGTTTGGAAGCTTCCACCCGTACCAGCTGAAATATAGTCTGCCTATTAGTCAGTTTTTGCGAGCTAGACAAGTCTGTTCGAGTATACAAGAATTCAAGAAACATTCTAAGGATTTACAAGATAGGTTCCTCGAAAGGGGTTCCACGAAGTCAGCTGTCAAAAAAGCGTACCTGAGAGCACGTTTTGCACAAAGACCATTGTTGCTTAATGAAAAGAATATAGATAATCAAGACCTTTTAACATGTGTACTCCCTTTCACAGAGATGGCTCAGAAAGTGGTCCGGATGATAAAATCTCACTGGCATGTTGTCCAATTATATCCTTGTTTCCAGGAACTACCTCTGATATCATACACTAGAGGGAAAACTATAGGAGAGTGGCTAGCACCGAATAAATTTCGAGAACCGAGGGATGGGGGCGGTAAGGGAGAACATAATATATGTGATAGGTGTCAATGGTGCGATAGGTGTCAATGGCGGTAATGGGGGTAGAGTGGTGTGCCCCTAATGGTAGGAAGATTAAGGCCCGAGATAAAACAGATTGTGAAACAAGGAATGTAATATACGCGATTGAATGCCCCTGTAAGTTGATATACGTGGGGAGGAGTTCCCGACCCATCAAGATAAGATTGACGGAGCACAAATCCCGTATTGTCACTAAGAATACCCAGGCTCCATTAGTGGAGCACTGGATTCAAAAAGAACAACGGGTGGAAGATATCAGGTGGAGAATTCTGGAACATGTGCATGTAGGTATTGAAGGGGGATCAGTAAACAGGGTGTTAAATTTTAGAGAGCAATGGTACATCTTTATACTACAGTCGGTTATGCCCACCAGCTTAAATGCTGAATTAGAGTGGGCATCGCTTATGTGAACAATAATGGCTGTATCCAATCGGGGCCGAGACGTAGTTGCATGACGTCAGATTGATTAAACTATTAAAGATAGGCACTAACATGCCGCCACCATCTTTGCGACGAGGGCACAACCCTGTAATCATTTAAGCAGAGCTGACGCTAAGACGGCAAAGGGTAAGATTGAGGGGAAGAAGGTTGCAGATGGTCGTTATGAGTATTAAAAAAATTACTAACTCTATCGACGTACCGTTTAAGGTTGGGTGGTATTTTTCAACATTTCTATTTTTTGTAGGGGTCAGTCCTTGAGACAGCCCTAGGGAAGGGCGAAACATGCATGTCGGACATTAATATCAACCCCTGGGTCCGATACATCTAAATAAGATGAGTATCTAATAAAAAAGTTAACATTGAGTTATAATAAAAAATTCGGTAATACAGTGAACCGATGAAGTTCTGTGTGCATGATCCATTGCCACAACACTTAACATAGTAACATAGTAACATAGTAGATGACGGCAGAAAAAGACCTGCACGGTCCATCCAGTCTGCCCAACAAGACAACTCATATGTGCTACTTTTTGTGTATACCCTACTTTGATTTGTACCTGTGCTATTCAGGGCACAGAGCATATAAGTCTGCCCAGCACTATCCCCGCCTCCCACCACCGGCTCTGGCACAGACCGTATAAATCTGCCCAGCACTATCCCTGCCTCCCACCACTGGCTCTGGCACAGACCGTATAAGTCTGCCCAGCACTATCCCTGCCTCCCACCACCGGCTCTGGCACAGACCGTATAAGTCTGCCCAGCACTATTCCCACCTCCCAACCACCAGACCCGCCTCCCGATCTCGACTAAGCTCCTGAGGATCCATTCCTTCTGCACAGGATTCCTTTATGCTTATCCCACTTAGTGGGCAATGTGCACAACTGAGGTCACTAAGACAAATAGAACATTGAAAGAGCATTAAAAGGATTTCATGAATGCATTGTGTGGTTATAAGAACTAGTTAGTGGGAACCAGTCACGATATACAGAGTTATAATTCTTGAGGTCCCATAAGTGAATGTATTAACAATTAGCCAGAAAGAGTGGTACTCTATACAAACAACATGCAGCTTGCCCCCAAGTATATGAGGGCAGAAAAATCTGAACTAAAATAGTGTAAACAGGGGCTACTGGGCAAATTCTATGGGTCAAATGATCATTAACTGTGATTCACTAAGCTGAAACTGATGAAAAGCAAATGTTTATTTTTCCACCTCCTTGCTTAACTTTCTACGCAAACAGAGCCAGCTCCTTCAGCATCATGAGTCCTTTATTTATTTATTTATAGCATTTATATCCCACATTTTCCCACCCATGGGCAGGCTCAATGTGGCTTTATATGCAGACAGTCAAGATTTCCCCTCATTTTATAACCGTTTCTCTCTCATTTTTCTTAGCTATTACCAGAGGATACAGACTAACTCCCTCCAGAATGTTATGCTCATGCTCCCTGAGCCTACCCAGTAGAAATACCTATTGTACCTGAATGTAACTCGCCCTGAGCTACAAATGAAAAAAAAAAACCCAAGATAGATAATAGGAAGCAAACATAACAGATGTTGCTGGGATACTGACAGCGATAAACATATATGTTAGACTGGTTCTGTAGGACATAGTCTCTAGAGAAGTGCTTGAAAAAAGCAAGTGCAGTGACCTGAGGCTTTTTACAAGAGAAAGTACAATGCTTTCTCACAATACAGTTTGTTTCCTTTCCTCTCATTGCATGTCACAGGGATAAATGGCACAATGTTTGAACTTGCTTTGCTGATATACCCAAGAGAGGTAAAGAAAAGCGACAAAATTACCACAGTACACTAGAATTGGTACTACATAGTACAGCCATATATTTTGCAGAGTTAAATTAAGTATATTTGGGGTCTGAGGGATCTGGGAGGCAAATAAAACCTGTGTAGAGGTGTGTAGGTGATTAACCCTTTGTGAGGTTGGTCTATGCAGTGTTAGTGTAGTTGTATATAGTGGCTTTGTTTACAGTGCATTCCAATCTTCTTTTTTTTCTTGACTTGTAATAAATATTTTTTGTCCCACATATTTTCCACATAAAAACTTTAAGAACAGTTTCTATCTGACAAAAAAACAACTTTAAGGCACTATTTGGCTTTTGGGGACCAAACAGAGGGGGAGAACGGGGAAAATGGAGAAGAATCAGTCTTTATATTTTGGTTGTAGGTACCTGGTCAAAATAGCCCCAAGAAAAAGGCCCAAACACAAAATGGCCCCAACAAAAACAAAACAAACCCAGACAAAAGAGCCCCTGGCAAATCAGCCCCTGACAAAAGGGCCTGCCCACAAGTATTTTACCTGCTCCTGTTTTTCTGAGTCCCACTGCTGCTTTGAGCTGAGGTATGTCTCCCTTTTGCCACCCCAGTTTCAGTGCTCACTGTCTGAAATATCTCCCTCCTCCTACTGCCTGTCCTGAGGGGTCCAGTATCTCTCTTGCTCTCTCTACCCCTCCCCCCCCCCCCCCCCCGGCGATCCTCCAACATTCCTGTGGGCTGCCAACAGTGTCAACAAGGAAAAGAAGCTGCTATGGCCGACCCCCGGAAGTGTTCCCTCTGTTGTATCCTGCCTCATCTGATGCAGCTTCCTATGTCCACGTAGGCAGGA
Organism: Microcaecilia unicolor; assembly: GCF_901765095.1. NCBI lineage: Eukaryota > Metazoa > Chordata > Amphibia > Gymnophiona > Siphonopidae > Microcaecilia > Microcaecilia unicolor. The sequence goes on from NC_044033.1 coordinate 436,761,997, forward strand.
CACAACAGAGAGAATGCTTCTGAGGCCAGCCAAAGCAGCTTGTTGATGCTGCTGGTGGACCACAGGAACATTGGAGGATTGCCTGGGGGGATACTGGACCACAGATGGTAGGCAGGAGGAAGAGGGAGACATGTTGGACTATGTTGGGAGGTGGGGATAGAGGGGGAGAAGAGATGCTGGATTCTCAGAGGGAGGGAGACAGAGTTTTTACTATACTTATTTTTGTGAAGGGCTATGGGCTATTTTGTTACAGGGGCTATTTTATCAAGGGACTATTTTGTCAAGGGACATATTGTTACAGGGTTATTTTGTCAAGGGCTATTGTGGTAGAAGCCATTTTGTCAAGGGCTATTTTGTTACAAGGCTATTTGTCTGGGGCCATTTTATCAAGGGCTATTTTATTAAAAGGCTATTTTGTCCATACTGTTTTGTCAGGGTATCTTGAGCTTTTTCTATGAGAGCACCACTCCTATAAAGTTCAGAACAACATCTGGTATCTTTTTGTAAATGTCTAAAGACAGGTTTAATGCTGTTTTCATTTGTCAATCTCTGTTTTAGTATTCTGTATTTTTTATTATGTTAGATTTGAAATATAACTTGTATTTGTTTTTTGTAACTATGCATGTATATTTGTACTCTGTTCAGAAGTGTTATGATGGGTGGAATATAAGAGAAATAAAGTAAACGAAAAATGTCTGATGCTATCATGTGATCCTTATTTGCTCTTCTACCCTAGATGGTACAGTCCAAAGGAAGAAAACAAAAAAGAGTTCTGAATAAGGAAAAATTTTGCAGATGGTCACACTGTTGGCCGGCAGCAAGGATGTATGTTATTAATTTTGTATTTACATTTGTTGTTTTATATCTTAGAATTTTTTTCCATTTTTTTGTTATTACTATTTATGTTCGTTTTAGTTGTTTTTTTAAATGTTTTTTAATCCTTGTTTTTAACTTATTTTTGAAAGCTGTATGATTGCTGTAGCCCATTTAGGGACCTGTTTACTAAGGTGCTCTAGGCCATTAATGTGTGGATTAGTGCGCATAAACCGCTAGCACATTGCCACGGCAGCTGCTGATGCATTAAGATCAGCAGCAGCACGCGGTGATCCTCGCACTACTGCCTAATGCAGACAAGGGCGGACCTGGGAGGAGAAGGGGGCGTTTTGTAGGTGTGGTGTAGGCATTTCTACAAGAGGGTGCTAGCTCAGGTGTGCGTTGGTCCTTAATGCATGAGACAGCACAGGAGCTCTTAGTGCCATGAAAATAGGTGTAGTTAAGGACTTTTTAGGCATTCACGCGGCAGATTTCATAGCACATGGCAGTGCGCACCTGCGAGCCAGTAACAGAAAGAGCAGGATCAGTTAATGGCTCCACCTACATACATCTTCAGCCAATAACGGCACATGCACAGACACTAATCACTTTCCTCACAATGGCCTGGTTGTCTTTGGCAGCAGCTGCAGCAGTCCATGCCCTGGGTCATGAGCCTCATGTCCTAGGCAGAAGCGTAACCAGGTTATGATGTCAGGGGGAACAGACCTTTTGCAAAATAGGCATCAGTGTGAAGCTGAAGGGCTGATCCACATAGGCACCATTTTATTCAAAATTCATTTGGGGGAGTAGCTGCTCCCTTTGCACCCTACCTAACTATGACTTTGGGTGTGTTTGGGGGCAGAGATTAGGCAAGCCCAGCACTAATCGGTTAGCACAACTATATTGCCATGTGTTAACTGATTAGCATGTGGTTAGTGTGGGAACTCATATCGCCTAGAAAGTAGGTATCAGTAAGGGCTCCCAGGCTAATGGCCATGAATTGGGAAATTAGCACGTGACCATTAATTGAGGAAATAGAAAATGCAGTCATGTTACAGCTGTGCTAAAAGTGGCTTCAGCATGCGGGAAACCCACGCGCTAGTCATAACGCAGGACACTTTTTAGAGCAGCTTAGTAGAAGGGCTCCTTTCTATGCATGAATGAACTGCTAAAGTGAATACTGAGGCTACCTCAGAAGTGTGATGAGCTGTGCAGTGCCTGGCTTTGAACTCTTATGTTGCTGGCAAAATTTTGTGATCCTTCAAGGACACAGGTGTCTGGGCACTGAGTGGCTCCATTCTAAGAGTTGTGGAGGCTATACCTGTGTCAGGGTAGCAGCAGCAGAGGTAGCTGCATGCAGGATGGGGAGGCAGGAGGGAATTGGGAATTCATTGTCTGCTGGACTGCCTGGGGGTTGTGAATTAGAGGGCTTAATTCTAAAATCTGATTCTTATTGTTTATTGTTGTCTTGGTGACATTGAGAAACAACATTTTTTTTCCTTTACAGGGAGAATATTATCTTATATGGCCCTGGAAACAGGCCACCAGGCCCCCGCTTTAAGTCAGCACTAGGTCATGAATATACATCCACCTTTCATACAAAAGCATATTTCTTTTTTACCATTTTAGAAATGGGTTCTGGAACACCACAGGAGTCAACTGGAAATGGAGATTTTGATTGATTGGAAAGAAACATTACTGTGGATAGCATGGGTACAAATCTGAAGCAAAATATTTAAATAGCTTCAAAATAATAATGGGCATGTTGCTTGAAAGTGGACACAATAATGTGTTTGCTGGGAAGAGAGGAACTGTGGCAATAAAACAGAGAGGAAAGCTGAGCAAGCACTTCTAACAGTTTCTTTCTTTTTTTTTGTTTTAATCAACTTGTGGTAATAAATATGTCATTGCAGGCAGGAGGATGCACAGAGGACCAGGTGAGAAAGGAGAAAATAACTCTCCAAAGAACTGCTCAAAATGTTCCTGGAACGGATGAGGTCCCGTGAGACTGAGCTTACAGTATGCAAAATCAGCCCTAGAATAAAATCAGTGTTCTGTAAGGGCTTGGTTCTCAGAAGAAATGCAGGAGTGTCTGCATGCAGAACAATGGCTTACTTTGCTGGGTGCTGTACTGATGCATCCTCAGACGCAACACTCACTATGGTATTATCCATCAAAACAAAAGACAAAAGACCTGATGTTTAAACACTGTGATCAGTTGTTTCTTCAAATCAATAGTTAGGGAAATCATCTAGTTAATGGCTGCCATTACCTGGATAAATTGCTTTGGAATATTGGGGCTGGATATTGATTTTCACAGGATATCAAAGTCCTCTGTGACTACTTCACTTAGGGACCCATGCAGAACGCTTCCCAGTAGAGCTCACACTCTACTGCAAAATTAGTGCTACAAAAATACCACAGCATGTTATAATCAATGATCATGCAAATGACTGCCATGTTAAAATTGCAGCAGTAATCCACAGCTCATTACTAAGGGGGTCTTTTACTAAAGATTAGCTCGGGTTATCTGCAGCATGGCCCATTTTATTCCTATGGGCCCTGCTGCAGATAACTCAAGCTAATCTTTAGTGAAACCCCCCCTAAATGTCACATTTCCTGTCCGTGCCCGAATGGTGATTGGCTTAAAGGCGTATTTGCAAAGCACTTAGACTTACAAAGTTCAATAGGTTCCTATGGAAGTTTGTAAGTCTAAGTGCTTTGAAAACGAGCTCCTTAGTTACTGACAGGACCCCCTAAATATCACATTTCCTGTCAGTGTCTGAATGGTCACTGACAGGAACAGTGACATTAAAGAAACACACAAGAAGCTTGGAGCAAACATGCTGTAGCATTTTGATCGGCCCCTTCACCCTGACTTGATGCCCTGACAAACCTTCCCCCAACCCAACACCTCTTCCAGCATCCACTTCTGCTAACATGACCAAATCTCTCCCTGAAAAAATTCTCTGGTAGTCTGGTGGCCCCCTCCATCCTCCCAATTCCACAAAATTCCCTGGTAGACTAATGGCCTCCTCCCTCCCTCCCCCTTCCAAATAATTATCTGGTAATCAAGTGAGACCCCTCCCCCCACTCCCCAACCCCTTGCCTAGGCCTAGGCACCATGTGGGGCAAGGCAACCCCATTTTGAAGATGATGGCGCCAGAGACAGGAGCAAGTGGACATAGCTTCTGCCTCATTTAAGGTACGGGGTCTGGGGGAGGCCTAGGCAAGGGGTCATGGGGTGGGGGCTCCCAATAGACTACCAGGGAATTTTGTGGAAGTGGAGGGTGGCACTACCAGAGACGTTTTTGAAAGTGGGGAGAGGGAAGAAGGGAGATCACTAGACTACAAGGGTTACTGGTTTTTTTTTTTTTTTTAAATATCAGGGGAAGGAGGGGTCAAGTCAAGAGGGGGGCCACTAGACTAGCAGGGCAATTTTTCTTTTATAACAGGGAAAGGGGAGGATTGAGTTGGGAGGGGGCCACTGGGGACCGTTGCAAAAAGCAATCCAGAGCAGGGTGGTTGGGTTTGAGTGAAAGAGGGGGGGCTGCCAGATACCACTTCTCTCAACCAACTCTTCTATGCTGCCCCGGACCTGGAGAAAAGTTTCCTATGTCAAAATCCTCTTTAAAATTATTTCATGGCTGTGGATTTGTTAATGACTGCATTACCATGCATTTTAATATGGTGTGCAATAATGGTTTCCGTATGAGTTAACATCTGTACAGAAACCATTTCTGCATTGCTCAGCCAGTAAAACCTGTAGCAAAACCAGTGGCGTAGCCAAGGGTGGGCCCCGGCCCACCCACTTTAGACTCAGACCCATCCAGTAGCAGCACACCTAAGATGTGGTTGACAGGGATCCCCAAGCCCCACCAGCTGAAATCTCCCAACAACTGTCCCTCCTGCATACCTTGTAAACAGCAGATCTTCGCCTGCTGTGAGCAGCGACTGATACATACTACTCCCCCACAGCCTTCCCTCTGATGTATTCCTGCCTATGCGGAACAGTAAGTTTCATCAGAAGGAAGGCTGTGGGACCAACATAAACAGTGTGTATTAGTTGCAGCTTGCTGCTGTGAAAATCTGCTATTTAAAAGGTATGCATGGGAGGGGGGGATGTTTGAGAGACCATATGGCATGCAGGCGAGAGAGGGAGAGACCAAATCACTTGTGGGACAAGGCAGAGTAGTTCTGCCCACCCATCTTGGGCCCAGGCCCACCCAAAATTGGGTGTCTGGCTATGCCCCTAAGCAAAACCAAGTAAAACTTTTTTGTCCTTTAGATTGTAAGCTCCTTTGAGCAGGGACTGTCCTTCTTTGTTAGATTGTACAGCGCTGCGTAACCCTGGTAGCGCTTTAGAAATGTTAAATAGTAGTAGTAGTAAACTTGCAGCAATGTCTTCTGTATCAGCCCTATAGTGAACAGCTTGGAAATGACCAACTTCTTTACCAGAACATACACAAATACAGCAGATAAAAGAAGACGAAGAATAAAAAGGTAGGGGATAATATGTTTATATTTATTATTCAAATTTAATATACTTTCTGGCTTGAACAGTCACAGCGGTTAACAAAAGTAAAAAGCACAAAATTTTAAAAAGGAAAGAAACTCCAATCTTGTTGACAGGAAAGATCTAACAGCATACTCTCAAGACACTCTCAACCAGAATATTCACATAGAGGTATTGTCTTCCCATTAACAGATTCCTAATAAATCCTAACTCCCTCTTGTCCAATAAAAACAAAAGCCTGCTCAAAATAAAAGCTTTTAAGCATGGTCTTAAATGTTGGGGGTTGTTTACCAAAGCTTAGCTCGCTATTGGGCTCATTTGCGAAAGAGAAGGACGCCCATCTTTCGACATAAATTGGAAGATGGACGTCCTTCTCACAGGGTCGTCCAAATCGGTATAATCGAAAGCCGATTTTGGACGTCCCCAACCGCACTTTGTTGTAGGGACTGCCAAAGGGGGCGTATCGGAGGTGTAGCAAAGGCGGGATTTGGGCGTGCCTAACACTTGGACGTCCTTGACCCATAATCGAAAAAAAGAAGGACGTCTCTGACGAACACTTGGACGTTTTCACCTGGACCTGTTTTTATTACGACTAAGGCACAAAAAGGTGCCTGAACTGACCAGATGACCACCAGAGAGAATCGGGGATGACCTCCCATTACTCCCCCAGTGGTCACTAACCCTCTCCTACCCTCAAAAAGCATCTTTAAAAATATTTCGTGCAAGCCTCAGATGTCATACTCAGGTCCATGATAGCAGTATGCAGGTCCCTGGAGCAGTTTTAGTGGGTGAGTGCACTTCAGACAGGCGGACCCAGGCCCAGCCCCCCCTACCTGTTACGTTTGTGGAGGAAACAACGAGCCCTCTAAAACCCACCAGAAACCCACTGTACCCACATCTAGGTGCCCCCCTTCACCTGTAAGGGCTATGGTAGTGGTGTACAGTAGGGGGCAGTGGGTTTTGGGGGGCTCAGCACACCAGGTAAGGGAACTATGTACCTGGGAGAAATTTATGAAGTCCACTGCAGTGCCCCCTATGGTGCTCGGTTGGTGTCCTGGCATGTCAGGGGGACCAGTGCACTACAAATGCTGGCTCCTCCCATGACCAAAGGGCTTGCATTTGGTCGTTTCTGAGATGAACGTCCTTGGTTTCGAAAATCACTGAAAATCAGAACAGATCATGTCTAGGGATGTCCATCTCTAAGGACAACCAAATTTAATGATTTGGACGTCCCTGACGGTATTTTCGAAACGAAAGATGGACGTCCATCTTGTTTTGAAAATACGTGTTTCCCCGCTCCTGGATCGGGATGTTTTGCAAGGACATCCAAATTGAAATGTGGACGTCCCTTTCAAAAATGCCCCTACAGCAGGGCCCATATTAATAAAATAGGCCCTGCTGTAGATAACTTGAGCTAAGCTTAGTAAATAGGGGGGGGGGGGGGGGTTAGAGTTTAACTTTGCATGTATATCTTTTGGAATAATATTCCATAAATGAGGCAGTAAGCTACAGAACGCTCTTTCCCTAACCCAGATTCCCCTTATCCTAATTCTTGATGGCTCAACCATGGGACCCTTCCTGGAATATATGGAATAGTCAGGCTATTTAAATAAGAGGGTTTTAACTGCTAAAATGTTTTATGAGCCAAAATTAAAATATTTAACCCACAGCAGTTTGCATTTTTTTTAAATACTGGCTTCCCTGGGGTTTTTATACCTGGATAATCAGCATCTGGCCCTGCCCAGGTACCAGCACTGAATATCCAGGTACCTGGATAATTTCTGGCTCTGCCTTAGCTCCATTAGGACCACCTAGATAGAGTCAGGGTGGTCAGATGTGAGATGTAGTGATACTATCCATATAGTGCTGCTGAATATTTTATTTTTATATTTGGATTTTGCTCACACCTTTTTCAGTAGTAGCTCAAGGTGAGTTACATTCAGGTACACTGGAGGGCTCACAATTTAAGTTTGTACCTGAGGCAATGGAGGGTTAAGTGACTTGCCCAAGATCACAAGGAGCAGCAGTGGGATTTAAACCAGGCACCACTGCTCTAACCACTAGGCCACTCCTCATCACTAACTGGGCCAGGTGAGCGCTATTTATTTATTCACGAAGGCTGGCTTTACCCCCAGTTGCACTTCTAATGCTGCTAAGTAATTTATAATATCTCAACATATGTTAAAGGGCAACATATGTTAAAGAAGGAGAAAGTAATGAAGAGAAAAAAAGAAAAAAAAGTATGCGTTTGAGGTTAATAAAGCTAGAGGAAGGGTTATCTGGGTAGCAGATAATCTTGAATAATGCCTCTATTCTCACTTGATAAAGTGCTCTTAAAATTTTCCTCAAATGATTGAAACAAGTTGGATCCTAACACTGCAAACAGGTTTTAGTCACTGGGAACTGGAAGCAGTCCTGAAACTAGTATTAACATGTATTGTTAATAGTACCAGTGAGGATCAAATATCCTCAACTGATCTTTCCAAAGTAGCTGTAGAGAAGTAGGTTATGCAGTAGCTTTGAGTTCCATAATATATATGCACCTGCATTACTGGATTGTATGCCAGTTTGGGTAGGAAGATAAATTAATGTAACTAAATATATAACTCACCTTGAGCTCAGATGTGAAAAAGGTGAATAATTAATCAAAAACCCCAAAGTCATCTCAGCATTTACCTCTTGAGGATTCACTGGTCCTGGGTAGATACAGACCTCATCATAGCCACTTCAGGATAACTCACACTAAAGAAAAGATGAGTACCACATTCCTTAGAGTTATTTTTCATTCTCTGCAATGGGAAAACTGCTGACAAGCCACACAATCCCACTACATATCTGGCATTCATGTCCTTACTCCTAGTAGCAAAAATCCACAGAGACTTGTAGCTTCAGCAATACATTCATCGATCTCATCCGTCACTGAGGGAGCATTCATATTGTACCCTGGGGCTAGCACAGGGCTGGCCCAGCCACTAGGCAGAGTAGGTGTTCACCTAGGTTGGCAGGCCTTAGGGAGTGTACCTCCGGCACAGCCAGCAATGGCATCCCTTTAAAAAGCTGTTATCAGCAGTAGGTATTTGAGCATCTGTGTGTGCATGTTTAAGGCCAGCTGTGTCAACCCCCCTCCAATGGGGGTGAGACACAGCATGTCTTAAACACACACAGGATGCTAAAATATTCATCACTGCAGGCTAGGCTGCTGACTCCTCTTCACTAGCAAAGGCAGCAGCAGCAACATCTGTGGCAGAGGGAGGGAGGAAAAAGGATGGGGAGATATTGGGAAGAAAGTATAGAGATGTTGGACACCTGGAGGGAGAAAAAGAGAAATGCTGGATACCTCTGGAAGGGGGGGGGGGGGGGGAAGGGAAGGCGAGAGGTGCGGTACACCAAAGGGAAAGATAGAGAAGGGGAGATGCTAGACTATGGGGAGGGTGGGAGGAACAGCGCAGAATGGGGATGAATAGTTGATGATTTTGTTTTTTGTTACATTTGTACCCCGCGCTTTCCCACTCATGGCAGGCTCAATGCAGCTTACATGGGGCAATGGAGGGTTAAGTGACTTGCCCAGAGTCACAAGAAGCTGCCTGTGCCTGAAGTGGGAATTGAACTCAGTTCCTCAGTTCCCTAGGACCAGAGTCCACCACCCTAACCAAGATTTTCCTTTGGTGGCACATATCCTTGGGCCAGTCCTGGGCAAACATACTGCATTCTCTGCCCAGCCACAGTGCTAAAAGAGAAGAGCTACAGGAGCTACATTAGCAGAAAAACAGGAGTAAGGTCAGGAAGGAAGACAGCAAGAATGGAAAAAGCAGCAGTAAGAGCACTGGAATCATTCCTAGGGCCAGGCACAGCAACAAAATGGGTCTGGCAGGGAACCACCCACAAAGTAGCAGGGTTCCCCATCAGAGCCTTGTAGAGAAAGGTGAAAAGAAAACTATAAAAAGTCCACAGGCTGGAGAAAAGCCTATGAAAAAACAGTCCAGAAGGCATAAGAAGATGCTTTGAAAACAGGGAGGAGCAGCAGCCATTGAGAGGCTGAAGAAGGCTGTGCTGAGTCAATGAGCTCCTGGAGACAGAGCCTGGTCTAGAGAGAAAGCCCAACAGACAGCGCAGGAAAGGGACATGCTGCAGACAGCCCAGCAGGAAGGTACACAGGGAAACCAGCTGCGGTAGAAAGAGCTGGAGAGCAGCTGCTTTTCACTGCCTTATCTCCCTATGGTACCTTTTAATTTAATATTAAATGTTTTCCCTAGCCACCCTATGCCTTATTAAATATACTTTGCTTGCTTGTAACCTAGGCTTCCTTGTGTGGTACTCCCATTGTGTTGCTCTATCTTAGCGATATAACCTTGTTAACCACAGCAGAACAAATAAAAAGTGAAAGGTGAACCTATAGGTGGTTGGTGACTCAGATGTTTGGGGAAGCTAAAATGGGGCAGGGCCAGGTGGGTCTAGGGTGGGGTGGGATGGGACTTGGTGGGCCAAGTTAAAATCTTTGTGGTGATGACACTTGTGTCAGCAGTAAACGGACAGTGGGAGCACTTTTGAACACAACTGCCTCTGTTACTTATGGTATTATACACACTGAACACATTCCAGGGAATTATGTGCCAAAATAATGCACCAAAATAATATGACATGCACATTCTGGAAATATATGCGAGTACTTTGACACTTGGCTGCCAGTCAGCCCTAGCTCCGAAGTTGGCCATGTGAATAGTAATGTTCAACAGCACTCTAACAGAAATCCTGTAGTAACTGGCAACCATAAAATGATTTGTCTATGATGGCTACCAGGTTTCAGTTCTGCTGCTCTTTAGTTAATTGTTGAGTTACCAAACATGTTTGGATTGCATATCTACTATAATAAAACTCACCCTCAACGTTCTGAGGACACTGACGTCAGTGAAGCCATGCTCTGATTTCCTTCAAAAAGGTTCGAAGGTTCGTGGTGGTGAAACCACCAAAATCGCTCCGGGTCCCGCCCTCGAGGGTGGACCAAAGGCAGAACAACGAAGGGGTTGGCAGGGAGGGAGGCAGGGAGGTGGGGGTGAGTGGGAAATTGCTCCGGGCCCCGCCCTCGCGTCTAACGTCATGAGGTTGGAGGCGGAACAATGCCAGAACAACGAAGGGGCTGGCCAGGGAGGGAGGAGGGTGTTGGTGACGAAAACCTTGCTAGCGCCCATTTAATTTGCTCTGAAACGGGCTTCTTTTACTAGTTATCTATATTAGTTGTACAGTGATTAGTGCTTTGGGCTGAGAACCAGGGAAGCCAGGGTTTGAATCCAACTGCTGCTCTTTTTTTTTTTTTTTTAATAATCATATTTATTGTTTTCTAAACACAGTGTTTACAAACAACATCTCATGCTATAACCATGTATGTTAACACTTCACATTCAACTTTCCCAAATTTTCCCCCTTCCCCTCCCACCCTTCCCCTACCTCCCCCCCCAACTGCTGCTCTTTAAGATCTTGGACAAAGTCACTAAACCCTCCATTGCCCCAGGTACAAACTTCAGATTGTAAACTCTCCAAGAAAATACCTGGTATACCCACAGTGCAAACAGAACTGCTGAGAAGGGCAGTTAAGATGACAGGCTGAACAGAGCTGGAGAAGTTAAGTACACTAGTTTTGATATGATCCAGCAATGATTTTTGCAATTAAATTTCTGAGGAACATGTATTAAAAAATTGTAAGTTGAATAAGAAATTAACACAGAATAACATGCAATAACACAAGAGGATTTTTATGCCAATGACTGCACCTAAACCACACTGAGACCTATGATATAAGGTCGGAGCTTGCTAAGGCTTTTTCCTTTTTGTGTGTTGATTTATATCTTCACAGACTTTGTCAAGGTGAGAGTTTAATATTTTGAGGAAAGATAATACTAAAGCAGCAGAATTGCAGGACTAGTGGGGTAAGGAAGAGACACTGTGGGTTAATTTGGAAAGAGGAAATGGAAAATCTACTTACATTGGCATCCTTCATAGGCAAAAGAAGTGGATGAAGGCTTAATTTAAGACATTCACAATATAGCTATGAAAAGGGAAGTGCTACTAATAGGTGATTTCAATATGCTGGATGATGATTGATGCAGCCCTGTTGCCATCATCTAGATTTTGGATTCTCTACAGAGAGAATTGTCCCAGCAATTGGTAATGGAACCCATACATGATGGGTGGCCATACTAGGCCTATTCTGTGTAATATATTTGTGGGATATATTACTGAAGGGTTGGAAGGAAAGGTTTGCCTTTTTGTGGATGACACAAAAATAGCCACTAGAGTGGATACCCTGGAGGGAGTAGAAACAATGAGAAGGGATCTCCAAAAGTTAGAAGAATGGTCGAGGGTCTGGCACTTAAAATTTAATTAATTTTAACTGCCAGACGGCGAGAACCGATGAACCGTATGCCCACCAGAAACCAAGCGGTGGCACCAACCACAGAAAAGGAGTGGTAATCCTTCTGTACATCTAAATCTCAATCGCCCTGGAGTTTACTGACTTTCAAATAGAAGAAGGTTATGATTACTTGGAAGCTACTGTGACTGAAGGATCCTCACCTTGTGCAGCAGAGAGGACAATCCTACCTCAGCGTCCTACCTCCAACCACTGCAGCAGCAACAGGTGATTCGGTGATTGTGACTCCGAAACCGCGAGCGACCATCACCTGCCCGACTGCCTAAATACCACTGTAGCACAGCTGTCTCCCCTCAGCTTCCTACCTCCAACCGTTACAACAAAGTCATCTCTCCTCGGCTTCCCACCTCCACCCACTAATCTAGTTCCCAGAACCATAAAGCCTCCGTTCCCTACAAGCTCCAACACAACACCTAGATCTACGGGAATCGCATCTGAACAATCAACTGTGAGTAAACCACCTATAATTAACTCATAAATCCACCTCCCCTGCGTGGCTAAACAGTAAGATAAAGGAAATCATTAGAGCCAAAAAACAATCCTTCAGAAAGTGGAGAAGAGAACCAACTGAAAGTAACAGGATAGATCATAAGGAATGCCAAGCCAAATGCAAAGCGGAGATAAGGAGGGCAAAAAAGGACTTTGAGAAGAAATTAGCTTTGGAAGCAAAAATACATAGTAAAAATTTTTTTAGATACATTAAAAGCAGGAAACCGGCCAAAGAGTCGGTTGGGCCGCTGGACGAAAATGGTGTTAAAGGGGCGATCAAGGAGGACAAAGCCGTAGCGGAGAAATTAAATGAATTCTTTGCTTCGGTCTTCACCGAGGAGGATTTGGGGGGGACACCGGTGCCGGAAAGAATATTTGAAGCAGGGGAGTCGGAGAAACTAAACAAATTCTCTGTAACCTTGGAGGATGTAATGGGTCAGTTCAGCAAGCTGAAGAGTAGTAAATCACCGGGACCTGATGGTATTCATCCCAGAGTATTAATAGAACTAAAAAATGAACTTGCGGAGCTACTGTTAGAAATATGCAATCTGTCCCTAAAATCGAGTGTAGTACCGGAAGACTGGAGGGTAGCCAATGTTACTCCGATTTTTAAGAAGGGTTCCAGAGGAGATCCGGGAAATTATAGACCGGTGAGTCTGACGTCGGTGCCGGGCAAGATGGTGGAGGCTATTATTAAGAATAAAATTGCAGAGCATATACAAAAACATGGACTGATGAGACAAAGTCAGCACGGATTTAGTGAAGGGAAGTCTTGCCTCACCAATCTAATGCATTTTTTGAGGGGGTAAGCAAACATGTGGACAATGGGGAGCCGGTTGATATTGTATATCTGGATTTTCAGAAGGCGTTTGACAAAGTGCCGCACGAAAGACTCCTGAAGAAATTGCAGAGTCATGGAATCGGAGGTAGGGTATTATTATGGATTAAGAACTGGTTGAAAGATAGGAAGCAGAGAGTAGGATTGCGTGGCCAGTATTCTCAGTGGAGGAGGGTAGTTAGTGGGGTCCCGCAGGGGTCTGTGCTGGGCCCGTTGCTTTTAATGTATTTATAAATGACCTAGAGATGGGAATAACTAGTGAGGTAATTAAATTCGCCGATGACACAAAATTATTCAGGGTCGTCAAGTCGCAGGAGGAATGTGAACGATTACAGGAGGACCTTGCGAGACTGGGAGAATGGGCGTGCAAGTGGCAGATGAAGTTCAATGTTGACAAGTGCAAAGTGATGCATGTGGGTAAGAGGAACCCGAATTATAGCTACGTCTTGCAAGGTTCCGCGTTAGGAGTTACGGATCAAGAAAGGGATCTGGGTGTCGTCGTCGATGATACGCTGAAACCTTCTGCTCAGTGTGCTGCTGCGGCTAGGAAAGCGAATAGAATGTTGGGTGTTATTAGGAAGGGTATGGAGTCCAGGTGTGCGGATGTTATAATGCCGTTGTATCGCTCCATGGTGCGACCGCACCTGGAGTATTGTGTTCAGTACTGGTCTCCGTATCTCAAAAAAGATATAGTAGAATTGGAAAAGGTACAGCGAAGGGCGACGAAAATGATAGTGGGGATGGGACGACTTTCCTATGAAGAGAGGCTGAGAAGGCTAGGGCTTTTCAGCTTGGAGAAGAGACGGCTGAGGGGAGATATGATAGAAGTGTATAAAATAATGAGTGGAATGGATCGGGTGGATGTGAAGCGACTGTTCACGCTATCCAAAAATACTAGGACTAGAGGGCATGAGTTGAAGCTACAGTGTGGTAAATTTAAAACGAATCGGAGAAAATTTTTCTTCACCCAACGTGTAATTAGACTCTGGAATTCGTTGCCGGAGAACGTGGTACGGGCGGTTAGCTTGACGGAGTTTAAAAAGGGGTTAGATAGATTCCTAAAGGACAAGTCCATAGACCGCTATTAAATGGACTTGGAAAAATTCCGCATTTTTAGGTATAACTTGTCTGGAATGTTGTTACGTTTGGGGAGCGTGCCAGGTGCCCTTGACCTGGATTGGCCACTGTCGGTGACAGGATGCTGGGCTAGATGGACCTTTGGTCTTTCCCAGTATGGCACTACTTATGTACTTATGTACTTAACATTACAAAGAACCAGAGCCACCAATGATCTCAATTGTTCAAAACCAAGACGCAAATACGCATAACACACAAGACACAAGAACATGACCCACTAGCAGCACTAAGAAATCAATACCATAATGAACACCGGCAAACTGCTCCTAATAATCTACTCCTTATCCCTGGTCCACCTAACACTAACTACCCCACTCGATAAAAGCAACATCATACCCATTGTCAGCAAACACCCATATTACACAACCATCAAAGTCTGGCCAGATACACCACACCACACTGGCAACAACCAAAGCAATGGAAGAACACCAACTTGCGGACAACGTCAATACAAAGGAAAGAAAGGTCATAACAAACCCACACCAACAAAGAAACGACAACTGAAAAAAATCCACATAACACCAATCATAGGCGATCCTTACCAAAAAATTCAAGTGGGCTACATCAATGTCAGATCCGTAGTAAACAAAGCAGCAATAATCCACGATCAAAAAGACCCTATTATCCTCGACCTATGCCCCACTGGACCAGAAAGGAAAAGAGAGGCGGAGGCATAGCACTAATAAATCGAGACCACTTCAACACTGAAACCACTGCTGAGTCCATAACATCCCAACTAGAAATTGCCTCAATTAGAATCCACAACACTACCCTGCTTGACCACCTAAACTGTGTCTTGTTCTATAGACCACCAGGTAATTGGAACGAATGCCAATTGCACTGCATGGACTTCATATCAAATACCTCTGCAACCAACCCCAATATTCTAGTGCTGGGTGACATCAACCTTCACCTAGAAGACCCAAACTCTGCAAACACACGCGAATGTAAGGAATTCCTTCATCTATAGGACCTTGTATGGCCACACATTCAAGCTACCTATATCAAAGGGCACACACTCGACCTTATCTCACACAAACTGTCCACGGACAGATATTAAATGGATGAACACACCATGGTCAGACCACTACAAACTAAACTTACCCTACTCTGGCGGAAAAAGGGTCCACACCATATACAAGAACACACAACTTACAGCACACGAGGCCAAATAAACTCGGAAACATTCTGGCAACATATATTCAATAATGAATGGTCAGCACAAACGGACACTACATAATATCTATCAGATTGGGACAAAAGATGCCAAAGCATATTAGATGAAATAGCACCCTTACAAACAAGAATCTCACCTAGACACAACTCGATACCATGGTTCAACGAAGAACTGAAAAAATTAAAAACACAATCCAGGAAACTCGAAAGAGCATGGAAAAAAATAAAAGATGCTGGGCTAGAAGGGTGGAGGAGGGAGACACTGGGAAACGTGAAACCATATGGGAAAGGCCAAGGGGGTGGCAAGGAAATGAACGCAAGGAGGATAGTGATTACAGGGGGTAGAAATATGGTAATGGGGTGTAGATTGAAGATGGAAGGGAATGGAAGGCTGGGGAAATAGTGAGATGGGGAATAGGAGAGCTAGTGGGTGAAAGAAGGAAATGGAAATCTGAAAGGTATCTGAAAAGTAAAACGAAGGAAAAGGGGTTAGACTGAGGATGAAATTTGGGTGGACAGAGAGCAGAAATGAAAAAAGAGGGAAGAGCTAAAATGGAAAGGTCAATATGTCAGAGGCAAGTGAAGTCAGGGAATGGAACAAGAGAGGAGAAAAAGCAAATGGACAGCAGCTGCTTAAAGGAGAAATAGCAGAAAGACAGGAAAGTTCAAAAGAGAAACTGAATCAACATGATGGAAAAAATAAAAAGACCAGACAATAAAGGTAGAAAAGGCATTTTATTTTGAATCTTAACTGAAATATGATAGCTTGAGAAATGTGCATAGTGGATGTCATTTTATTGTGTTCAGTAGAAAAGGACATATAGTTCTGCTTTTATTTCTCCACTGTTGCAGTATGTTATCCGGCTAGTTGCCACCCACCAATTCCTGCTTGGACAATTCCCTCCTAGGATTTTTCCCCAAGGTGGATAATTCCTTCCTAGGTCTCTTCCCTCTTGGCTATTTCTTACTGGCATGTAGTTTTTGTTGTTTTTTCTTGTGTTGATGTTTTGTTGGGGTTTTTTTCTTATGCATCATATTTTTTATGAGGAGTATTGTTGCATGGCGTGGATGTGTTGGTAATATTTTGCATAAGTTTATATATATATATATATATATATATACCCTGTTTCCCTGAAAATAAGACAGTGTCATATATTATTTTTTTGCTCCCAAAGATGCGCTAGGTCTTATTTTCAGGGGATGTCTTATTTTCGGGGAATCACGGTAACATGATTGGATTATTGCAGTTCTTTACTCCAAGGCTTACCTCAATATCAGCTGCAGAGGCTACAAGCTGTTCAAAATACCGTACTACAGTAAAATTGCAGCTTCTTAGAGAAAATGGCCACTGCAACTTTTAGCAGTAGCCTCCTAGAATTTCAGCAGCCTTTTTAATTTCACAGCAGCAGGACAAGAAGTCAGCATTAAGTAAATTAAGAGGAAGCCTTTATACAGCTTCGTGAAACATGAGTCGGCACAACAATCCCCCTACAACGAAAAAAAAGGAGACTGAGCAATACAGTGCACAGAATCTCCATTTCCCTACCGTAAGATAAGTACAGCATTCTAAGTAAGCTTAGTCCTTAGGGTTCCTAATACCCCCTTCTCCCCCTTCCCCCCATGTACCTTCTGTTGGGACACTCACCCAGTTTTAAAGATGTCAGGAGGCTGCCGAACGTCTGTGGGGAAGGGCAGCGGCGGCTCGACTTCAGCCTTTCCCTTCAATGTCCCACCCTCGTGGAAACAGGAAATACTTCATCAGAGGAAGGCGGGACACTGATGGGAGAGACTGGACTCGAGCTGCCGCAGTGACTTAAAATAACAGCTGAGCTTTAAACGTAGGGCGGTGTGTCCGGAACGGAATGGAAGGTAATATGTCGGGGAGTTGAGGGCGGGCTCAGGCGGGAGGCGGAAAATACAATTTGGAGCTAGGTCTTACTTTCGGGGGAGGCCTTATATTTAGCAATTCAGCAAAACCTCTACTAGGTCTTATTTTCAGGGGAAACAGGGTATATATATAATATTTTATGCTCTTTATTCATTTGGATTTTGGCTTATTTTAATTTTTTTTGGTGTGGTGTGGTGTGGTGTGGTGCATTAAAGGTAATATTTGAGGGGGGAGGGCATTATCTCCCCCTAAAAACTATCTGGAAGGAGATAAATTTAAGACTGTGATGTTTCATGATTGTTAAGGGTGGGAATTGTTCTCCCTGGAGCAGTGAGAATTGGTTAGGTGGTAATTGTCCTAGGTGGCAATTTTCCAGATGGGAATTGGTGAGTGGGAACTGTCCAGGTGGGAATTGACCTAGAACTGGCAGTATATGCAAAGGTTCCCAGTTCAATTTTTGTCTACATATTTTTATTTCTAATTTGTGATCACTTGTTCTGTATTTAGTGAGGGTCTGTTGGCATGATTGCAATGGCAGGTGGGGAGATTGGAAGGGAGAAAGGGAGGAGAGGGAATTGGGGGGGGACTTCTTTATTTTCTGCCCTGGGCCCTAGCATGTCAAACACCAGTCCTGACCCTTGCTGTAGCTGGAGGGGATCCCTAAGCCCCATAAGCTGAGGACCTCCTCTGACAGCAGCCAACACTTCCTTCTACTAAGCTTGGCAGACTGCGGCAACATCCTTGAGTCACCAATAACTAAGCATGCCTGGGGTGCCAGCTAGAGAATGATATGGGAGTGGGTTATTGCGGTAAACCAAAGTAAAACTGCAGGAATGGGAAAAAGTTTCAAAGTTTTACCGCGGGTGCAAACAGAGGTAATAACCCCTGCACCCGCGGTACAACGGACGCCTACCTTTTTCCCTTCCTCCCAAGTCCGGTGTTGCTCCCTCGCTCTCCCTCCCCCCCCCCCCCCCCCGTCGCCGCCGGGTCCTGTGTTGCACTCTCCCTCCCCTCCTGCAAGCTCCGGTGTTGCTTGCTCTCCCACTCCCCCCACCTCCAGGTCCTGTGTTGTACTCTCCCTCCCCCCTCTGCAAGCTCTGGTGTCACTCCACCACCTCTCTGCTATGCTACCGCTGCAGCCTTTCCAAGTTGCCGGCAGCGTTAGCAATGTAAGCACGCTGCCTTCATGTTTTGGGAAGTCTTCTCTCTATTGTGACTTCCTGTTTTCACGTAGGCAAGTCACTTGCTGCAGAGAGAAGGCTTCCGGGCATGCGAAGGCAGTGTGCTTACATTGCTAACGCTGCTGGCAGCCCGGAAGATGGAAAGGCTACAGTGGGAGCATAGCAGAGAGGTGGAAGAGTGATACTGGAGCATGCTGAGGGGGGAGACAGAGTGCGTCACAGGACCTGGCGGTGGGGTAGGGGTGGGAGTGGGAGAGCGAGCAACATGGACTTGCAGGGAGGGAGGGTGACACCAACCCTGTGAGAGGGAGGCAGGAAGATTGGGAGAGCAACACCAAACTTGGGAGGGGGAGGGAGGAAAAGCAACAGAAGACCTCGTGAGGAGGAGGGTGGGGGGAAAGTAACACCGAACCTTGGAGAGAAGGAAGAAGGGAGGGAGGGAGAGTGACATGACCTTGCAAGGAGGGGAGAGGAAGGAAGGGCATGGGGTATTGGCCTTGGAAGCAAGGGAATGAAAGAGAGACAAGGATGGAGCTGGGGACTGATAGGGTGATGAGATCCAGTAGAGGGTAGATGAAGGCTAATAGGATGGGAATGGGGGCTAAGGAAGTGGGACATGAAATGAAAGGTCACTGCCAGACAGATCTAGAGAAAGAAAGGAAGAAGCCAAGAGGAGAGAGAAGAAATGGAAACGCAAACGTTGAAAAGAATGTAGAGAAGACTGACATGTAGAAAGTGGAAAACAGACTGGGACCAGCCCAATTAGAAAAATAAAGTGCTTGTACAACAAAGGTAGAAAATAAATATTTTATTTAATACTTTTTAAGGACTGAGATGTGCTTGCTTTGTGAAATGTATGTCTTTTCTATTTTTGTATTTTGCAGACTGCAGGAGAAAATACATTTCTGTTTATCTTTTACCAGTGTTTACACAGCTTACAGAGTCTGGCGTTCTTGAGGGAGATCTCTATTTCAGTTTTTCTGTGGTTCCCTGTTTTGTATAGTGAGAAAATAATTAAATGTGCTTGGAGTTGTAGAATGATTAGAAAAATCACTGCTCATTATTGCTTGCTATGTGAATGAATATTCCATCACTATTGCTTGCCAGACCAGTCCAGTATTATTACATTTTAAGGGCATTTGTTTTAATTCGTTTATGCAGTCCTTACATGCACATGATTGTGCTTTTTAAACCCAAAGATAAGGGTGGTTAAACAGTGAGGCTTCTGTGGATAGGGACAAAGTTCATGGGGACAGGGCAGGGACGGGGACAGAGTTCGTGGGGACGGGGACAAACTTTGTCCCTGCGTCATTCTCTATTGCCAGCATCAGTAACTCAAGAAGTTGCTGCTGCTGCCTGCCAACTTAGTAAAATGGAGTTCTGGCCGTCTTCAGAGGAAATCTGCAGCTGATAGTGCTTGGGGATCCTCATGAGCTAAACTGTTTCTATTTGTGTTTTGAGTTGGGAGGTGCTGGAGGGTTCTGTTCTTGGTCCCCTCCTCTTTTCTATCTTCACTTCTTCCCTTGGTTCATTAATCTCATCCCATGGCATTTTCTACCATCTCTATGCTGATGACTCCCAAATCTACCTTTCTACCCCTGATATCTCACCTTCCATCCAGACCAAAGTTTCAGCGTGCTTGTCTGACATTGCTGTCTGGATGTCTCAACGCCACCTGAAATTAAATATGACCAAAACCGAGCTTCTCATTTTTCCCCCTAAACCCACCTCCCCGCTCCCCCCGTTTTCTATTTCTGTTGATGGCTCTCTCATTCTCCCTGTCTCCTCAGCTTGAAACCTTGGGGTAATCTTTGACTCTTCTCTCTCCTTCTCTACTCATATCTAGCAGATTGCCAAGACCTGTCGTTTCTTTCTTTACAACATCCGTAAAATCCGCCCCTTTCTTTCCGAACACTCTACCAAAACCCTCATCCACACCCTTGTCACCTCTCTT
The DNA here is from genome assembly GCF_901765095.1 of Microcaecilia unicolor. Classification (NCBI taxonomy): domain Eukaryota; kingdom Metazoa; phylum Chordata; class Amphibia; order Gymnophiona; family Siphonopidae; genus Microcaecilia; species Microcaecilia unicolor. The sequence continues at coordinate 436,782,413 of NC_044033.1, forward strand.
TTGGACTATTGAAATCTGCTTCTTGCTGGCCTCCCACTTGGTCACCTCTCCCCTCTCCAGTCGGTGCTGCCCGTCTCATCTTCCGCCAGGGTCGCTTTACTCATACTACCCCTCTCCTCAAGTCCCTTCACTGGCTCCCTATCCGTTTTCGCATCCTGTTTAAACTTCTACTAACCTATAAATGTACTCACTCTGCTGCTCCCCAGTATCTCTCCACACTCGTCCTCCTTCTGTCTCGCTGCACCCTACGCCTGGAATAGACTTCCTGAGCCCCTACGTCTTGCCCCATCCTTGACCATCTTTAAATCTAGATTGAAAGCCCACCTCTTTAACATTGCTTTTGACGTGTAACCACTCGCCCCACCTACCCTCCTCTCCTCTTTCCTCTATACATTAATTGATTTGCTTGCTTTATTTTTTTCTATTAGATTGTAAGTTCTTTGAGCAGGGACTGTCTTTCTTCTATGTTTGTGCAGCGCTGCGTACGCTTTGTAGCGCTATAGAAATGCTAAATAGTAGTAGTAGGTAGAGAGTAGGGGGAGCAAGGGGGTGGGGCAGAGAGAAAAATTTTGTGCCCACCTGCTTTGGGCTCAGGCCCACCCAAAATTGTCTGTCTGGCTACGCCACTGACTGCTATACATGACTGAATATTGGATTACACAGAGAAAGACAGTCTAATTATGTAAAGAACATAACAGCTGCTTTTGATCAGTATTGAAAATTTTAAACTGTTGAACTGTTTCACTACAGTATCATAGCACAGCTCACTAAGGGGGTTGTTTACTAAAGCTTAGCTCGAGTTATCTGCAACAGGGCCCATAGGAATAAAATGGGCCCTGCTGCAGATAACTTGAGCTAAGCTTTAGTAAACAGGGGGAGGTAATTGCACTGGGAGGGCTCTTTGATTACATTAAACAGTGAGTCCATGTAGCAGCAACAAGATATGACTGCATAGATGACTCAGAGATTATATATGCGAGTCCTCCCTTATCACATATGATTTCTGAATTTGGCCATCAGGATTGCTTGGCACATTGATGATACGATATAATCCTGTTTCTTTTAGGGGGATTTTTTATGAATTGGTTCTTAATCATTCCGAGTGTGCAGTTTAATTTTTCTTTTAACTACCGAGCAATTCATTAATGTGAATTTGATTGCTAAAATGCATCTTTTGTTTTAGTAAAATTCAACTTGTTCTGTTTGCTTGTGATTCACGTTTTATTGCCACTGAGAAGTAAGGGCACTGTAAATCTAAAACCTTCTCTGGCACAGTTAAAACTGGTTAATGTTCCCAAGATATAATGCAAGATTTGCAGCCATTTAAGAAACAGAGTAAGATTTCTTGTATTTCCTGCTTGCTCAGATAAGGAGCAAGGTTTTGGAAAAAGGTTATGACACCATGCCAAACCCTCCCTCCTCTACCCCAACAACTCAGAAACTCTTTCAGTCACATGAAACCTCATATGCTTCGTTTACACATTTGGAGGTCAACTCACCTCTGACTAGTGCACTATCAACTTCATTACAGTACATTTTCCTCCCAAGATATTTGATCTACAGAAGCTGTATTTATTTTGGGGTCAACTAAGGTCATAGTCACTTTACACAGGAACATTTGGTTTAAAAATATTTGTCACACATTCATGAAATGGACATTGCACACAATTCTAAAATGCTGTTAGTGTTACCATGCTTGTAGAAATCAAAGATGTCAATAAATTGTGTTTACATGTTGGACAGTTTGTGCATCTGGGCCCTGCTCATCAAGGACAATATCTACAACAGCTTTGGCCAACCACCCACAGAAATGCTAATAATGTAATGTAATATAGAATTTATATTATATGACCCAAACTAATCCATCTACGCATCACATATCCAGGAGACAACGACAATGACCTAGACTCCATGCTCACCTACCCTTGCTCATACCTCTCCTACTCCCTTCACCCTTGCCCATCTCTACCTACCTATTTCTTTTTTATCATTCTGATAATATTCAACTTATTTTTCCTCTTCAATCCTCTGTAATACTGGTTACTATGTAAAGCCGCATTGAACCTGCTTTGAGTGGGAAAGTGCGGGGTACAAATGTAATAATAACTAAATAAATAAATATTCTTCCAACTATTTATGGAAAAGGTTCAATGTGGATTACAAAAAACTAAGGGGCCCTTTTACTAAGGCGCGTAGGCGCCTACACATAATAACATAGTAGATGACGGCAGAGAAAGATCTGCACAGTCCATTCAGTCTGCCCAACAAGATAACTCATATGTGCTACTTTTTGTGTATACCTGACCTTGATTTGTATCTGCCATTTTCACGGCACTGACCGTAGAAGTCTGCCCAGCACTAGCCCCGCCTCCCAACCACCATCCCTGCCCCCACCACTGGCTCTGCATGTCAAATTGGCACTATCAACTGGCTACCACATGCCCCAGGCGGTAATTCCATTTTTGGCATGCGCCTAACACACGCGGTAGAAAATATTTTCTATTTTTTGCTGCATGGCGCTTACCCAGCGGTAATCAGCAGTTTACTCGCTTTGAATGCTTACTGCCCGGTTAGCGTGTGAGACCTTACCGCTAAGTCAGTGGGTGGTGGTAAAGTCTCAGGCCAAAAATGGTTTTAATTTTGCTGCGTGTCCATTTTCCAGCACCAAAAAAAATGCCTTTTTTTCCAGGCGCGCTGAGGAAATGGACCAGCATGCATCCAAAACACGGGCCTACAGCAATGCAGGCTACTTTTAGGTGCGCCTTAGTAAAAGGGCCCCTAAAATAGTATCAAGAAAAAAAATATTTTAGTAAATATTTCCTGAATAAATATGTCCTGAAGGAGAAATTTTATCTGTATGAGTCTCTGCGTTTTTAATCGACCGCTAACCCATTCACTTCAACTATATCCATTAAGTCTTCTTTCGCTATCAAAAATTCTGAGTCAGCCAAACGAGTTTCCTCTTCATTGTTTGTCTCCTCATTCACCACAACAGTTTCCCTGGAGGTTGCTGCTGCTTCTTCATTCATGAAATCAGTAAATTTAGCTCCTCCTTTCACCTTTGATTCCTCCTTGATGGTGAACCTAATAAAAATGTCTTCTTCCTCTTCAGCCACTCTTGCCAGTTTTCCCTCCACAGCAGGTTCAAGAGGGAACTGTAGTCCAGGAGATTTCTTTGCTGAATTCATCTCTGACAAATACTCCTCCTGTGGTTCCTCTTTTAAGAATGTATCATGTGTATCCTGTTCTACTCTTCAAGAATTCTTTTCCTCCATCCCAGAATCCCAGAGGTGTAAAGAGAACCAGTTTCTGGAACACGTGTTGGCAAACTTTATTTATACATACACCCCCTAATTTATTAAAAGTTGCCAAAAGTTGTACATGCAAATTTGGGTGCGTGCCCAATTTGTGCATACCGTTTAATTGAATAACAAGTTAATTAGCACCAATATTTAGCTTTTCAAAAAGCAATAATTAGATTTAATTAAAATTTATATGTGTAAAGTTAGGCACAGGATCTGCGTCTAAATTTTATATGTAAGTAAAAAAACATGGGTGCAGATATGGGAGGGTCATAGGTGGAATGGGGGCATTCCTAGCATTTACGTGCACTGTTACAGAATACGGGGGATACACAACTCAGGCATTTAAATTTGCGTCACATTTCAGTTGGTGCAAATGGCCATACCTAAAGTTGGGCATGATCCCTGGCCATAAGCGCTATTCTATAAACTGTGCCTAACTTTAAGCTGGCTTATAGAATAGCGCTTTTTTTTCAGTGCCAGTTTTTTCACTGCCATTCACCCCACAGTGGACCACCTTAGAGATTTTTGTCTGAACAAGAGGAAGGACAGTAAATTCCTTCTCAGCAGTGGCGTACCAAGGGCGGGTCGGTGGGGGCGGTCTGCCCCGGGTGCACGCTGCTGGAGGTGTGCAGAGAGCAGCCGCGTGCCTGCTGGCTCCGCTGGTTCCCTGTTCCCTCTGCCCCGGAACAGGTTACTTCTTGTTCCGGGGCAGAGGGAGCAGGGAGCCAGCAGAGCCGAGAGCCGCACGGCTGCTCCCAGCAGCTAAGAATGCACCCGGGGGGGGGGGGGGGGGTTGATGCGCCAGGGGGGGTGTCATTGCGCCGGGGGGGGGGGGGTCGTGCTGCACCCGGGGTGGTGCGCATCGGCGATCCGCCCCGGGTGGCAGCCGACCTAGAATCATCACTGCTCCTCAGAGCTCCAGCTAAGCAGTGGGGAACTTGGGGAATGGGGGTGTCGGAGCTCTAGAAAGAGACTTTAGGCTGATCATATTTAATTTCAGATTTCTCCTTCCATTTTGGCACCCATAGTTTTGATTTCAAATGAGAAAAAATATGACAAACAGAGCAAATTACAACGTAGATTCAACTAGCAGAACTAGATAGTCTCTTTTCAAATTCTAGGGATTCTTATACTGGCAAACTCTTACATAAAGCTACTTAGCAATTTTATTAGATACTTTAGCACATAACAGAAACAAATAACATATTTGGGCCTTGTTGAATTGCCAGAATTCATTATCAATGGAATTGTATTATGACAGAATATTTTGCCATCAGTATAACATATACTGGCACTGATAGTACAAGTCTAAGGCTGGCATAAATAGCTCTGATATTACTAATATACTGTACTTCCATGGGTATGTCAGAGTATCCAGCTTGCTGCCTTCTCACCATGTGGATAAAAACCTGCCACAAAGCATGTGCTTCTAGTAACTATTCTAACTTAAAGTTTATCAGTTATTAACGAGAAAGCAGAGCTGTTTGGAATTTTGCACATCTCCGGCATAAGATTAATTACTTAATTCATTAATTCATTCTAAATTTGATATACCACTGAAGCTGAAGAACAGATCACAGTGGTTTACAAAAAAAAACAGTATAAGAAAAGAAATACAATAAAGGATAGAAAAGAAAAAGCATATACACAAGAACATTTACATAAAAACTGCATATACCTTTAAGACATTGTTATATCTACTATCTTAACATAACCAAAGACCGTAACAAACATTACCTGACTCTTCTTCCCCATTTTCCTCTCTAAGTTCTCCCTAACTGCTCCTACCATACATGTACCCCATTATACCACAATATCACTTTGTATTCATTTATACCATGTATTTGTTCAGACCATAATCGGCTAATGCCATTAATGGTTATATGTAAGCCACATTGAGCCTGCAAAGGGTGGGAAAATGTGCGATACAAATGTAGCAAATAATAATAATAATAGTAATATCTTCCAAGTGCCTGCATCCAATGAAGCCACCTCACTCACTCGTATATGCCTTTTGAAATAACCAAGTCTTTAGTAATGTTTACAAGTTTTTAAAGTTACATTTACTATGTAAAGTTAATGACATTGAATTCCAGAAATGTGGGACAACAAAGAAAAATGCACTGTGATGTGTAGTTTGTAACTCGGCAAATCGAGGTCCTGGAAGTACCATTTAGTAATCATGAAGAGACCGTAAAACATGGGTAGAGGAATAAGGTAAGAAGGTAAGAAGGAGTACCCTGCCTAAAGGCTTTAAAAGCTAAGAGTAGTACCTTAAATAGGATACAAAAGTTGACAGGTAACCAGTGGTGATCTTTCAAGGCGGATGAAACATGGTCAAATTTCTGTAGGTGACATAAGAGGTGAATAGCTGTGTTCTGCAGTGTCTGTAATCTCTTTAGTAATGAATGGGAAATCCCTAGGTAAATAATGTTACAATAATACAAACATGACATGAAAAGGGAGAGAAGTAGAGAGTGGAATGTGTCATGGTTGAAAACAGAACAAACTGAACGCAGTTGGCATAGTAGAAAAAACTGAGACATACATAATGCCACAATTTGAGGTTCAAAATAGAGGCTGGAGTCAAGAAGTACACCCAGATAATGGAAACTAGTCACAGGTGCTATTGGAGTATCAAACAAGAGAAGCAGATACGTTGGGACAGAAAGATAGCCAGTCAGCCAGCCAGCAGGCCTCCATTTTGTCACAATTGAGCACAAGGTGATGGTCTAAGAGCCACTGAGCAATATCCCACAGACAACATTGCAGGGTTTGCAAATCGACAATGAGAGGGTTAACCTTAAATAGTAACAGAATGTCATCAGCATACATGTGAAAAAAAATACAGTGATCTTGGATAATGGTAGCCAAAGGGCCTAAGAAAATGTTAAACAAAAGAGGAGAAAGTATAGAACCCTGCGGTACCCCACATGTCAACAACTTATCAGAAGAGGTTGTAGAGAAATATAACATGAAAAGATCAGTCAGAGAGAAAAGAATGGAACCACTTCGGAACAACATCAGAAATACCTAAAGATTTTAACTGTGCTAATAACAATGAATGATCCACTAAGATGGGTATGTACTGGGAAGACTGTCATCCAAACTGCAATAAAAGAACATTAAGAAACAGCATGAACAGAAGATTATTCCTCACACCATCGATTTTTTTTGGGGGGGGGGCTATAGGAAGTTGATCATTCCCTAAAAATTCTAGGAGTTGCGTTAGGTTCTCAGGTTCAAAACACGCAGGCGAGAGGGGCGGAGTTAAGATGGCGACCTGAGTCGGAGTGCAGGCGAGAGCGTCTGTGAGGACTGGAGCCTTCATTTTGCAATTTTACTCCTTTACCTCAAGAAATAATGCCGCATTCTAAAAGAAAGGTTGTGGTGAAGGCCGTGCTGCCGCCGGCAAGAACCTCGTCGCCAATCCAACAGACGATTCTTCGCTATGCTTCCGACCCCCGGACTAATACTGGAGCGTTGAGTCCCGCTGTTCAGGCTGCCGGAGGAGCGGCAGCCTTGCTTGGGAATGAGATTTCACTCTCTCCGCCCGAATCCGCTACACCTCCCTGCCCTGCGTCTTCTCGAGATGAGATACAACGGCTAACAGCACCGGAAGTCGGTAGCAGCTTAGCCTTGATCGGCAGCTCCTCACCTCAGAACACAGGTGATACAATCATGGAAGCAGATGTGGAAGCTCCCAGGGAGGTAACTTTGCAGTCTATTTGGACTATATTACAAAATTTAACGGCTACAGTCACAAAAGTATCGCAGGAAACTACTATACTGGTAAACAAAGTAGACTCTCTAACCTTAGCCCTTGAAGATGTAAAGCAAGACATGTTGACTCGAGTAACACAAATTCAAGCTGAACATCAAACTTTAAAATCTACTACGGAGATGTTAATTAAAGACAAAATTATGATTGCACGCAAAATAGAACAATTTGAAAACTTCAATAGGAGACTGAATTTAAGAATGTTAAATTTTCCGTTGGCCAGAGGGATATCAGCTCTTGACCTTTTCAAAAAATACCTGGTTGAAATTCTTAAATATCCACAAGCTGCAATCCCACCGGTCAATAAACTGTATTATCTTCCTGTTTCAAAAATAACTGATAATAGAGTTTCTCAAGAAATTGATACTTTGAATATTTCAGAGCTTCTAGAAGATTCATTATCGGAGGTTAAGGATCGACGGACTTTGCTCATCTCTTTTGTCTTCGAACAGGATTTGAATTCTTTGATGAAAGTATACTTTAAAAATTCCTCAAAAACTTTCTGTGGACAAAAGATTTGGGTATTCCCAGATGTTGTAAAGACTACTCAAGAACGACGTAAAGCCTTTTTGGCTTTTAGAGAAGAGGTTAGGGCGATGGGAGCCTCATTTCTATTGGCATATCCCTGCAAATGTTGTGTGAAATACCAGGGTAACAAATATGTTTTTCTTGACCCGAGCCACTTGAAACAATTTATAGAAGCTAAGAAAATTATTAAATAGACTGCATATTAAAGACGGAGTTTAATATAGTTAAGCCGGTTTGAGGTCAGGCCATTTGCTAAGTTTTGGTATATGTTTTCTAAATATACGCATATTAAGTGTTCTTCGCCCCCCGTAACATATTGTGGTCTGAGAAGGCTTAAGAAAGCTTTAGTGCTTTTTCTTTTTCTTTGTAAAACTAATATGTAAATGTATTACATGCCGCTTTTCAGTTTTATAAGTGTAACTTGTAAATGATAAAAATTTAAATAAAATAAAATAAAAAAAAAAAACACGCAGGCACAGACTCTGGAGTAATCATGAGCCCTTGGGCTGCTGACGAGGGGAGGCACCAGCAGGCAAAAATTCACCAACCAACACTGGGCTAGAACGCACCGGACTGGTACGCACTGAACTGGAACACACTGGACTGAAACGCACTGGACTGGTACGCACTGAACTGGAACCAGGCTTCACCTACACTTAGCTGCCGTTCCCCAGGGGTTGAGCCGCCGTTCCCCAGGGGTTGAGCCCCTGGGTGCAGGCAGCCGGCAGGACTTGGAGGGAAACTGGTACTGGAACTAGCAGGCTGGAACACCAGGAATCAGGATTCAGAAGTGCCCACAGGCACCTAGACAAAAGCAGGGCAGACAGGGTTCAGAAGTGCCCACAAGCACCTAGACAAAAGCAAGGCAGACAGGGGTTCAGGGCACTCAGACAGGAGGGAAAGAAAGCCAAAAGCAGGATTCAGAAGTGCCCACTGGCACCTGGACAAGAGCAAGGCAGAAGTGCTAACTGCACCAGGAATACAGGGTTCTCAGACAGTAGGGAAAGGGAGCCAACAAGACTGGAATCAGGATAGGATTCAAGGCAAGCAACACAAGGCAGAAGTGCTAACAGCACCAAACACTAACCTGGACCTTTGGCGTTTGCAAAGGCCCTGAATGGAAGAACACCACTTCCTTATCAAGGGCCTGACTGATGATGTCACAGCTACAGGACTCAGGCAGAAAGCATACTGAAGCACAGAGAGGCTCAACACACACAGGTGCAGTGATGTGGAGTAATTAGAGCCACGCTGGAAGCAGCCAACACACAGAGACAGAGCTGACTCAGAAAGAACAGACAGAAGCCAGCTAAGAAGCTGACCACCAGAAATAAGGTAAGTTTGAGAGGGGTCAGAACCACAATCATAACACGTTATTGATGATTTATTGAGATTTCAATCATGTTTCATCTATAGTGCAAAAATTTTTTTTAATAAAAAAAAAGTAGGAATCAAGTGGTTAATTTAGGGCCCTGTTTACTAAGTTGTGCTGTAAGTACACTAGCGTTTTTAGAGCTCGCTACAAAATTCTAGCACACCTTAGTAAACAGGGCCCATAGTCACTCACAATATCAAAGCCACACTAATATTTGTTTCACTAGGGATTCTCAAATGTTCATTCATTAAATCACGATCCTTCATTAATTTACCATAGATTTTTTTATTAAAGGCCCTGTTTACTAAGCAGCATCATAGGTGCATTAATGTTTTTAATGCGCATTAACCATGTACATGTGTTAACCATGTACGTGCCTACAATATCCCTATAGACACGTGCTAAGTGTAAGTGCACTGAAAACACTAACGCACCTTAGTAAACCGGGTCCTAAATGTGTGGAGAAAAAAGACCTCAGTACAAAATTGTTCACAATGATGGCAAACTGCTTAGTGTTGGAGATTTTTTTCAATCACAGATCATAAAAAAACTGCACACTCAGATAATATGAATATGCCCAATTCTCAATTAAATTCACAGTAGTTATATTTTAATACACTTGAAACTTGTCTGCATTCTCAAAGTCACTTATATTGCTTGCCAAAGCTGGTCTTAATATTTTCCAGGATTTGAAATTCCCTGATGTCGGCAGGCTGGTAAAAAATGATTGTTAGGGGACCTCCTTGATAAAGCATTTGTGAAACACATGCTGTATCGGAGCACTGTACCCCTATTGCCGACTATTTATGAAGCTTTCATCTTTAAGATGAGTATTATTTAAATTTAATTAAATTTAATAGGAAAATTAAGCTATTTAGTTTTCTTTATATTGCAACATAAATCAAGTATTTGAGGATGGCTGAGGCTGATGAGCCAATGACGAAGTGAGTGCATAAGTCTCTGCGTTACAGTGTGTGGACGCAGTGTGGCATGGCTGAGGTTCATAGCCCAACACTAAAAAAACCTTTCTTAGCTGGATTTAATTGATATTCAAAATGATAGATTGGATATCTATCAGGGTTTCATTTTAGTGGTCCAGCGGAAGGTGGCATTGTTAAGCCTGGTTTTTGTCAATTGGACATTTAAGTATGGCAGTGGAAGAGAAGAATGAATTTGGTGGATATACGGAAAGTCAAAAAATTTAAGCCACTTGGGTTAATCTGTGTTTTCGCTTCCCTGCACAGCCGTCATTCTGCGTACACTCAAAATAAAGCAAACAAACCTATGAGCTGCTGCATCCACATTGTCATTCTTTATTGCTGGTAGCATTTTTATTTAATCTTACTTATATTGTCAAACATGTCAGCTTGTGCAGTATATAGATGTATACAAAGGAAGTATAATAACGGAATAACTTTTCATAGGTAGAGTAGTAATTTGTTATAAATCGTAATCAGTGCGTCATTTGGAGGAGACACCCTAGCATGTGTTATATTTGTGCAGAGATTTTTTTTCTCCTGGTAAAGGGCCTCTAAAACAGACGTCATGTTATGAGAATCAGGTGCTCAACATTCAGAGTTTCTATTTATTTATTTACTTATTTATGGCATTATATCCCACATTAAACAAGAATTAGGTTGAAACCTGGGAGCATTTAAAATCTTTTTTTTTTCCTGTGCCTAGATCAAAAGAGAAAGATGGTTTGTGGGAACTTGCTCCTTTTGTTTTGTGGAATGCAGTGGTATATTATAAAAATGCACTTAATATTGTTTATTACTATTTAAAATAAAAATATTAAATAATGAGGACAGAGCTACCTTCATGCAGAAGTCCAGAGTTAGTCTAAATGTGCCAGGAGTTTTCCAGTTCTGTGATATATATTTATTTCTTCTTGAAGTCAGTTTTCAACAGCATGTTCTCTGTTATAACCCAAATGTGAATACAATTATAATGTTAATTAATAAATTTTGGATGTTACTGAATTCTGTTATTCTGCCTCACTGTATTTCCAGTTTTGGCACAGTATAAGTTATCACAAGGACAAAATATAAGAAAAGCAATGGACTGCATTAGGGGTTTATAGCCCATTTAGTTGACATATGAAAACCACTTGCCCCGAAACATGCTCAAAACAGAATAATCCATTTGTACAAAAGAGATGAGTTGAAGATGTGATTCCATGTGCCCCAATGAAAGGAGAGTTTAATTTTACTTCCAATCTTTATAACACCAGGCTTCCCAAGGCAGATTTTTTTTAAAAACAGTTAAGATGAACCCATCAGTAAACAGGATATCCTCACTGAAATTTGGCCATGTATTACTGTATTGTATAGAGCTGTGTAGTGTAGAAAAATGAGCACAAAATACAGCCTTTATTAATGCTGTTTCCACCAGCTACAATAACTTTTGAAGCTGTTTTAGTGATATCCAGTTTTGATTTCTTTATATTTATATCTACATTTGGGACACTTTCAAATAACTTAAAAAGCTGTCAAATAAGTAAAAATAAAAAAAAATCTTTTGTCCTCCATCGTTTAAGGCACTGCCTATCCAACTGTAACAGCTTTTGACTTTTTACAGATGGACCACACATAGGTTTCTAATAATCTTTTACTATTCCTTTCAATAGCGTTTGCTATTATTTTGGGTGTACTTGTGACTCCGTCTACTGCCAGCAAGCTATGCCTACCGGCTTCAACCCATATAATGGACTAGATAGCCTCGTACTGTCTCCTGTTCTCAATCTAACCTCTTTGGCACCAACCATTAGGCTATTCCAGGCACCTGTTGCTTAACATCTGAAGCTTTCATAGAGCTTGGTATGTACTGTTTCTTTTACATCTTTGGGGGATGGGAGGGAATCAGGGACCACTGGGGGAGCAAGGGTGGTCCTGCTCTAATCACTCCTGTGGTCATTTAGGGCACCTTTTTGTGACTTAATTGTTGTTAAAACAGGAGTAGCTCAAAACATCTAGATTTTAGCCCTGGGTGTTTTTGCTTTGTTCCATTATAGCAGAAAAACATCCAAGTGTTAGGAACTTCCATATCCTGCCCCCAACATGCCCCCGACATGCTCTCTTGTGAACTACATAGAAAAAACGTTTTTAAATGGGTTTCAAAAATAGCAATTTGGACGTTTGGGGGGGAAAAAATCCTAATTCTGAATTGTGCCACTTTTGGGACATTTTTCTGTTTAAAAAATGAGCCATGTTAATGCGCTAATGCAAACATTAGCACATGACCTGACAACAACAACAAAAAAAAGAAAAGAAAAGAAAAAGCTTTAAAAATAGGTTGTGGTAGATCTGGGCTTAGCGCATGGGAAAGTCCTGTGTTAGCTCAAATTTCAGTCTACCAGATGTACTGTTTTCCCTCTCTTCCCTACCTCTGGGAAACCCTTTGGCCATATTGGCACATTTCCTATGTCCATTTGAGTAATACAACTGATAGGTGGAGTTATTTACACAGCTCCACCCTGCCAAGGAATCACTGGCAAATACTGATTATTTTAAAGAAATATTATTTACTTAGCCTAGCCACTTTGATAAGGGCAGCTGTCAGTGCTTTTCTTCCTAGCTGTACAATTTTAATGGTGGGTGGGGATTTACATACACTAAAAACCCAGTTGGTGGTAGAGACACAAGGACAGGCATGAGACACCCTGCTCTACATTGAACAAAGACTGTTCAGAATCAGGGGAAAGGAAGATGCTGGAAAAGAAAAGAGCTGGCCACAGTTATTCATAAGAACATGCACTGAAACTGCAAAGCTGGAATGCACAAAAGAGAAACGACATACACTAAAGAAAGGGCCAATTGTTGCAATTTCAGAAACAAAGCTCACTCTCCACGCACATACAGAATGCTTTGCTTGTTTTCATTTCTTTAATGTTGCCATTTTCAAAGGTAATCAATAGAAATAAAACAAAATAAAACATGGAAAAGAAAATAAGATGATACCTTTTTTATTGGACATAACTTAATACATTTCTTGATTAGCTTTCGAAGGTTGCCCTTCTTCATCAGATCGGAAATAAGCAAATGTTGGTAGATGACAGTATATATAAGTGAAACATCAAAGCATTTCAGTGACAGTCTAAGAGGATGGGGTGGGTAGGTGAGAGACAGGGAGATATGCATGGAGACAGGAGGGTGTCAAAGCAGTACAATTTTATGGTTTATATTGGGCTAGAAAACCCAGATCTTTGTTAAGTCCTGTCTGGTGGGTGTCAAAATATTTAATCATTCTGACTTCAAAGGTCTTACGTTCCTTTTAGGATTCTTACCATGAAATCACTGGAACAGTGCTCTGGTTTTGTAAAGTTGCTTTGGCTAGATCATTTAGGTCAAAATATACCTAAAGAATTGTCTTTTTCTGATGGGCTGATATTGAAGGTTGACAATGTTTTGAAGACACTTGGCATTGATTTGGATATATCTCTATCTCTAAAGCCTCATAGAGGGGCATAATTGAACGAAAACGCCTATCTCCATGGGCGTTTATCTCCGAGAACGGGTCAGTGAAGGGGCGGACCGAACCGTATTTTCGAAAAAAATAGACGCCCATGTTTTATTCAACAATGTGTGAGCTGGGCGTTTTTGTTTTTCAGCGATAATAGAAAATGAAAGCGCCCAGCTCAAAAACGAATAAATCCAAGACATTTATTCATGGGAGGAGCCAGGATTCGTAGTGCACTGGTCCCCCTCACATGCCAGGACATCAACCGGGCACCCTAGGGGGCACTTTTACAAAAACAAAAAAAAAGGTCAAAGAGCTCCCAGGTGCATAGCACCCTTCCCTTGTGTGTTGAGCCCCCCAAATCCCCCTCAAAACCCACTGCCCACAAGTCTACACCATTACTATAGCCCTAAGGGGTGAAGGGGGGCACCTACATGTGGGTACAGTGGGTTTGGGGGGGTTGGACGACTAATAAGCATTAAGCAGCACAATTGTAACAGGTAGGGGGGGATGGGCCTGGGTCCACCTGCCTGAAGTCCACTGCACCCCCTAACAACTCCTCCAGTGACCTGCATACTGCTGCCAGGGAGCTGGGTATGACATTTGAGGGTGAAAATAAAAATGTGTGAAACATCATTTTTTTGTGGTGGGAGGGGGTTAGGTACCACTGGGGGAGTCGGGGGAGGTCATCCCCGATTCCCTCCAGTGGTCATCTGGTCATTTAGGGCACTTTTTGGGGCCTTATTCGTGAAAAAACAGGGTCCAGGAAAAGTGTCCTAAATTCTAGCTAAAAACGCATACTTTTTTTCCATTATCGCTGAAATGCGCCCATCTTTGTTCGGCAGATAACCACGCCCCAGTTCCGCCTTCGCCACACCTCTGACACGCCCCCATCAACTTTGTCCGCATCCACGACGGAGTGCAGTTGAAAACGTCCAAAAATCGGCTTTCGATTATACCGCTTTATTCGTTTTTGTGAGATAAACGTCCATCTCCCGATTTAGGTCGGAACTTGGGCGTTTTTCTCGTTCGATTATAAGCTGGATAGTTATTAAATCCACTTTTTATAAACTGTATTGTCTTAGCAAAATTCATTCCTTTTTTGAGGTTAAAATATTTTTCAATTCTGGCTCAGGTAGTAATCCTATCTAAACTGGACTACTGTAATGGTTTATAGTCTCCTTTCAGCTTGTTTGATTTCAAGATTACAAGTGATTCAGAGTACTGCAGCTAAGATCATGTTATGCCCACTTTGACAAAACTTCACTGGTTAACTATTAAAGCATGTATTATTTTTAATTTGTCATATTGGGTTTATAAGATGTTTAGAGGTACACATCCAGAATATTTGTTTTCTTTATTCTCTTTTCCACTGTCTCCTTCTTTATCCCAAGCCATAGATTCTTGTCTTATTTATTTTCTATCTTTTGTGAAAGTTAAATATAAAAAGTCTTTATCAACTTTGTTTCCTTATCAAGTTTCTGTGTAGTGTTCTTTACCCGCTGATCTCAGAATGATCTCTTCTTAGCTACTATTTTGGAAACATTTGAAGGCCTATTTGTTTAAAAAAATTTCTTTACTAAAGCGTTTTTTTTATACAGCTTTTATATCTATTTTATATTCTATTTGCTATTTAAATTTAAACTGTTACTTTTTGTTATCCACTTTGAACCTATATAAGGGAGTTGGTGGATTATAAGTACCATTACCATCTTCTGAAGGATTTTCTTTTAGTTCTAATAGCTTCCTTCACCTCACTTTTTAACCATGTTGGCTGTCATTTGGCCATCCTTCCTCCTTTTTATTTTCAGAGTGAAGTGAATGTAAAAGACACATAATTTATCCACATCTCTACCTGCTATTTAATTAAGGCGTGGAACAGCAGCTTGAACCTCCAGCCAAAAGGAGAAGGAGAAAGAAGTCCTACTCAGGAGTTGGACTACTGGAGGGGGTACTGTATACAAGATTAACCATATTGGAAAGAATCTGTGTAGAAATAGATCCCAGAGAGTAACGACTGTAAATGGCATTTTAGAAAGGTTGTCCAGCTCAGAATATGGTATGAAACATGTAGATGTCCATTTCTCATGTAATTTAGAACATAGATCTGCAGACATATAGCCTTCTAAAATACATGAGAAATGGTTGACTATGAGGCTTATTTTCAAAGCACTTAGACTCCCAAAGTTCCATAGAAACATATGGAACTTAGCCTCCCAAAATGCTTTGAAAATATGCCTCCATGTGCTGGTGACATCCAGCACGCAATCCATTTTACAAACTGAAACTTCCAAATTATGAATGGAGCAAAACAATGAACATGGACAGGAAGAGACCATTAAGGTCCATTTTAGCAAAATGGCATTTAGCAAAGATGATAAAGTTGTGATTACATTTTTGTGACAAAATAAAGAATACTGCGCAAAGCATTCGTTAAAGGAGTTTCCTAATAAAGGTTAGACTAATGTATTTTCAAAGGTCATACTAAATATTTAAACAATTGGAAAGTATTTTGAAACTATGTAAGGGGTCCCATCAGTGGTGTGCTGGTAAATTTTTAACAACAGGCTCTCTCCCCGGTCCACCTCGGCGCCCTCCCCCCCGTCCACCTCTGCGCCCCCCCCATCCACCTCTGTACCCCCCTGTCCACCTCTGCGCTCCCCCAAAATTGCAGAGCTGGCTATAGCCGGGGGGGGGGGGGGGCAATGCATTACTCTCTCCAGGAAAAAAAAATTAAATGATCCCAGGTTCCAGTCTAATTCATGTTTAATGTGGGAAAAAAATGCCATAAATAAGTAAATAAATATAAACTTTTAATGTTGAGCACCTGATTTTCAAAGTGAACATATTCCAAACACTAAAATGAAAATAAAATGATTTTTTTTCTACCTTTGTTGTCTGGTGACTGTTTTTCTGATCATGCTGGCCCAATATCCGATTCTGCTGCTATCTGTCCTCTTAACTCCGTTTCCAGGGCTTCCTTTCCATTTATTTCTTTCTTCCTTTCTTCTTCATTTCTGGTCCTCAGCTTTTGCCTATTTTCTTCATCCATGTGCAGTTTTTCTCCTCTCTTCCTTTTCCCTCATCTCATCTCCTTCCTCACTCTTCTCTCCCCTCCATCCATGTCCAGCATTTCTTCTCTATCTCCTCCTCTCCCCTGCCCTCCATCCACCCATGTCCAGTGACCCTCCTGTCCCCTGCCCTGCATGCACCTATACCCAGCAATCCTTCTGTCCCCTGCCCTGCATGCACCCATGTCCAGCAGTGACCCTCCTCTCCCCTGCCCTCCATCCACCCATGTCCAGTGACCCTCCTGTCCCCTGCCCTGCCCTCCATTCACCCATGTCCAGCAGTGACCCTCCTCTCCCCTGCCCTCCATCCACCCATGTCCAGTGATCCTCCTGTCCCTGCCCTGCATGCACCCATGTCCAGCAGTGACCCTCCTCTCCCCTGCCCTCCATCCACCCATGTCCAGTGATCCTCCTGTCCCCTGCCCTGCATGCACCCATGTCCAGCAGTGACCCTCCTTTCCCCTGCCCTCCATCCACCCATGTCCAGTGACCCTCCTGTCCCCTGCCCTGCCCTCCATCCACCCACCCATGTACAGCAGTGACCCTCCTCTCCCCTGCCCTCCATCCACCCATGTCCAGTGACCCTCCTGTCCCCTGCCTTGCCCTGCACCTATACCCAGCGATCCTCCTGTCCCCTGCCCTGCATGCACCCATGTCCAGCAGTGACCCTCCTCTCCCCTGCCCTCCATCCACCCATGTCCAGTGACCCTCCTGTCCTCTGCCCTGCCCTCCATCCACCCATGTCCAGCAGTGACCCTCCTCTCCCCTGCCCTCCATCCACCCATGTCCAGTGACCCTCCTGTCCCCTGCCCTGCCCTCCATCCACCCATGTACAGCAGTGACCCTCCTCTCCCCTGCCCTCCATCCACCCATGTCCAGTGACCCTCCTGTCCCCTGCCTTGCCCTGCACCTATACCCAGCGATCCTCCTGTCCCCTGCCCTGCATGCACCCATGTCCAGCAGTGACCCTCCTCTCCCCTGCCCTCCATCCACCTATGTCCAGTAGTGACCCTCCTCTCCCCTGCCCTGCCCTGCATGCACCTATAGCGACCCTTCTCTCCCCTCCCTCCCCTCCATTCACAAATGCCCAGCGACTCCCTTCTCTCCCCTGCCACCCCCTCCCGAGTTTGGCGAATTCAACTCCCTCCCTCCGGATCCGGTCCCTTACGTCAGCGACTTCACGAATTCTTCAGGGTCACTGCAAGCGCTGACTCTCCCACACTGGCGCTGCAGGTTCGCATTTTAAAAATGGCCACCGAGACTTCCAGAGGCGGCCTCCAAGACTCCAGCACATCACTGGGTCCCATTTTTCTGGACAAATTGTAAGTTATAAAATGGCTTTATGGATGTCCCTATGGAGCATGCTCAGTTTCACTAAAAGGAGTGTGCAGAACGTGAGGGGGAAGAGAGAGCAGGGCAGGCAACGCTGCGGCGCTGGAGACCGGCGCTGGAAAAGGCTTCAACTGGTGAGGGATGGAGACCCCTACCAGCCAAGGTATTTGCTGCAGCTTGCAGTTAGCAATTGGGGGAGCGACAGGGCAGCAGGGGGGTGGCAGACCAAAATGCACCTCCCCACCTCGGGCTCTGGCCCCCTCCCACCGCAAGGTCTGGCTACGCCCCTGCTAAGGATGTTCAGCAATTTTAGAGATCCATATCCTGGCTTTATAAAATGGGGATTTGGACATCCATGCAATATAGATATCTAAATAACAGCTTTCAGACATCCAAAAATAAGGGTTTGTGTGTTTTTTTCAGAAGGGAATAGATTTGGTTTTGAACACAGGAAACCTTTTACCCTAAAGGACTGGTAATTATTGAAAAGGATCAAAGTCATAAAGGAAGAGTGTGGAGTACTGCAGTGTTTATTCAGTGCTGTACAGCCTCAGGACAGAATGTCTACCTCAAAGCAGTAATTGTTTTGCACTTATCTTCAGTAAGGAGAGCTGGAACATCCCATATCTATCTCTGAGTGGTTGTTTGAAGGGACCTCTACACCAGGGTTTTGAAGGGTACAAAAGTAACCAAGGGCCAGTGGCGTAGCCAAGGGTGGGCTTGGGTGGGCCAGGGCCCACCCGTTTATGGCTCAGGCCCACCCAACAGTAGCACATGTTTAGTGGTAACTGGAGGGAATCCCAAGCTCCACCAGCTGAAGATTTTCCTCTGATGGTAACGAAAACGCTACTCTCCATGACACCGGCACCTGCGCATGTTCAGTTTTCAGTGCATGCCTGCTGCCAAGGTGGAAAGAAGCGTTTTCCCACCAGCTGAGATTTTTTTTTGGGGGGGGGAGGGGTAGAACACTTGGTGCCCACCCAATTCTTGCCTAGGCCCACCCAGAATCTGTTGTCTGGCTACGCCCCTGCTAAGGGCCCATCTAAAAGAGTGAGATTTACCACTTCAATGAGTGATACTGAAAGCCAATGAATGAGGTTTTTCTCATGGTGCATTTGATGTAGTGGTGGAGGAACTACAGCCTGAGGAAGGGCTGCTGGCCGTTCTTATTGACAAGTAATGCCTTCATATGCATCTAAAAATGGATTTCTGCATCACAGATGATTCTTTACAAATTTTAACAATTATTTCAAGCACTTACCAACACTAAACCAAATGCAGATCTATAGAAACCATTCAGCTGCATTTAAAGATCCATCAAGAGGCAGGGTCTCATGATTTAAACCTACTCAGACACAAATCTGCTATAAAAACAACTACCTCAACACCATAGGCGTAGACTGGGGGGGGTGAGGGGGGGCAATGCCCCCCCAAACGACGAGGACGTGGACTGGCACTAGAATGAAAAAAAAAACAAAACAAGCAGGCACCTGAGGGACGCGCTCGTCTCCGTCCGCTTCGCTGCTTCCCTGCCCTCTCTGTCTGCGTCCCGCCCGAAAGGAAATGACATCAGAGGAAGGCGGGACGCAGACAGAGAGGGCAGGGAAGCAGCGAAGCGGACGGAGACGAGCGTGTCTATCTACCCCCTCTCTTCCTACCCTCCGGCGCAGGCAGCACCAATCTTCTCTAAGCCTTTCTTGTTCCTGGCAGCGGTAGCGACGTACACGCTGCCTTCAGCTCTGCCCCGAAGTCTTCTCTTCAAGTTCCTGTTCCCGCATAGGTGGGAACAGGAACTTGAAGAGAAGGCTTCCGGGGCAGACCGAAGGCAGCGTGTACGTCGCTACCGCTGCCAGGAACACAGAAAGGTTGAAGAAGACTGCTGCCTGCACCGGAGGGAGGGAGGAAGAGAGGGGGTAAACGGAGTCACGATCCTGGACCTCGCGGGGGGGGGGGGCAGCAGAGGGAAGATGAATGGGACTGGGAGGGTGGGAAGCAGTGGGAAGGAGCAGGAGATGGATGGGACTGGGAGGGTGGGAAGCAGAGTGAAGGAGCAGGAGATGGATGGGACTGGGAGGGTGGGAAGCAGTGGGAAGGAGCAGGAGATGGATGGGACTGGGAGGGTGGGAAGCAGAGTGAAGGAGCAGGAGATGGATGGGACTGGGAGGATGGGAAGCAGTGGGAAGGAGCAGGAGATGGATGGGACTGGGAGGGTGGGAAGCAGAGTGAAGGAGCAGGAGATGGATGGGACTGGGAGGGTGGGAAGCAGTGGGAAGGAGCAGGAGATGGATGGGACTGGGAGGGTGGGAAGCAGAGTGAAGGAGCAGGAGATGGATGGGACTGGGAGGGTGGGAAGCAGTGGGAAGGAGCAGGAGATGGATGGGACTGGGAGGGTGGGAAGCAGAGTGAAGGAGCAGGAGAAGGATGGGACTGGGAGGGTGGGAAGCAGTGGGAAGGAGCAGGAGATGGATGGGACTGGGAGGGTGGGAAGCAGAGTGAAGGAGCAGGAGATGGATGGGACTGGGAGGGTGGGAAGCAGTGGGAAGGAGCAGGAGATGGATGGGACTGGGAGGGTGGGAAGCAGAGTGAAGGAGCAGGAGATGGATGGGACTGGGAGGGTGGGAAGCAGTGGGAAGGAGCAGGAGATGGATGGGACTGGGAGGGTGGGAAGCATAGTGAAGGAGCAGGAGATGGGTGGGACTGGGAGGGTGGGAAGCAGAGTGAAGGAGCAGGAGATGGATGGGACTGGGAGGGTGGGAAGCAGTGGGAAGGAGCAGGAGATGGATGGGACTGGGAGGGTGGGAAGCAGAGTGAAGGAGCAGGAGATGGATGGGACTGGGAGGGTGGGAAGCAGTGGGAAGGAGCAGGAGATGGATGGGACTGGGAGGGTGGGAAGCAGTGGGAAGGAGCAGGAGATGGATGGGACTGGGAGGGTGGGAAGCAGAGTGAAGGAGCAGGAGATGGATGGGACTGGGAGGGTGAGAAGCAGAGTGAAGGAGCAGGAGATGGATGGGACTGGGGTGGGAAGCAGTGGGAAGGAGCAGGAGATGGATGGGACTGGGAGGGTGGGAAGCAGTGGGAAGGAGCAGGAGATGGATGGGACTGGGAGGGTGGGAAGCAGAGTGAAGGAGCAGGAGATGGATGGGACTGGGAGGGTGGGAAGCAGTGGGAAGGAGCAGGAGATGGATGGGACTGGGAGGGGTAGGAAGCAGAGGGAAGGAGCAAGAGATGGATGGGACTGGGAGGGGTTGGTGGGGAGCAGAGGGAAGGACCAGGAATTGGATTGGACTGGGAAAGGAGGTGAGCAGAGGGAAGGAGCAGGAGATGGATGGGACTGGGAGGGGTGGGTGGGGAGCAGAGGGAAGGACCAGGAATTGGATTGGACTGGGAAAGGAGGTGAGCAGAGGGAAGGAGCAGGAGATGGATGGGACTGGGAGGGGTGGGGAGCAGCGGGAAGGAGCAAGAGATGGTTGGGACTGGGAGGGGTGGGGAGCAGAGGGAAGGAGCAAGAGATGGATGGGACTGCGAGGGGTGGGGAGCAGAGGGATGGACCAGGAGATGGATGGGATTTGGAGAGGTCAGGCACAGCAGAGGGAAGGAGCAAGAGATGGATGGGACGGAGGGATGGTGAGCAGAGGGAAGGAACAGAAGATGGATGGGACTGGGAGGGGTGGGGAGCAGAGGGAAGGAGCAAGAGATGGATGGGACTGGGAGGGGTGGGTGGGGAGCAGAGGGAAGGACCAGGAATTGGATTGGACTGGGAAAGGAGGTGAGCAGAGGGAAGGAGCAGGAGATGGATGGGACTGGGAGGGGTGGGGAGCAGCGGGAAGGAGCAAGAGATGGTTGGGACTGGGAGGGGTGGGGAGCAGAGGGAAGGAGCAAGAGATGGATGGGACTGCGAGGGGTGGGGAGCAGAGGGATGGACCAGGAGATGGATGGGATTGGGAGAGGTCAGGCACAGCAGAGGGAAGGAGCAGAAGATGGATGGGACGGAGGGATGGTGAGCAGAGGGAAGGAACAGAAGATGGATGGGACTGGGAGGGGTGGGGAGCAGAGGGAAGGAGCAAGAGATGGATGGGACTGGGAGGGTGGGGAGCAGAGGGAAGCCTACTGGAAAGAAGACACTGCATAAAACAGAAGACACTGGGATCAAAGCGAATAGAAAAACTACATGATCAGACAACAAAGGTAAATAAAAGTTTATTTTATTCATAATTTATTAATTGAAATGTGTCAGCTTTTTGAAATGTGCATCTGTGATATTTTGCCTGTAAATTTCATTTCCTTCCTCCATATTAGCATATTCATTTGCATATGTATATATGCAAATGATATGCTAATATGCTCCGCCCATTTTTTGCCCCCCCAAATGAAACAGTCAAACTACGCCTATGCTCAACACACATCAGATCCTGCAAAATGCTATAAAAACCTGCCTGGTGTCATGTCAAACCATAATATTAAAGATTTGATGTCACCTCAGTAAGACCCAGCAACAAAGAGTGAGGAAGCAAAAAATAAGGAAGACAAAGCTGAATGATGTAGACAATCCTATTTATTGTTTCCAAAGTACTGCAAGCAAACAATCAAAGGACTCAATAAGGCCAACACACAATCCCTCCACTGCAAAAGACTATGCACAAACTTGTGCCAAAACACACTCGGAAACTTACCATACTGTAACAGTACAAACTTCCAGGACTCAGAGGGCAAAAGCCTTCTGTAAAAAGGTAGCACTGTAAATACTACACTGGGCCCTAAAACACTAATACACCACTTAATGAGAAAACAGAATTGGTACAGATCTCTACACAAAAACTACATGCTAGCAGAATACTGCACCTTGGTCACACATGCAAAACACAGATAGATCCTCAATAAACAAGAAAGCAAATCAAGGGTATGATGTGTTGTGTGTCCAATTACATCTCACTGCTGCCTTTGACACAGTATCTCACATCAGTGAAAGTCCTGGAATTGGATCCCTAGTTTTGCAATGGTTTGTTTATTTTTTCTAAGTGCACACAGTTAGTTTGGTGGGATGAAGATGTTTCCTCTGGGAGGGAATTGGTGAGAAGGGTTCCACATGGAGCTCCCCTGTCACCTACCTTATTTAATTTATATTTGGCTCCACTGGCAGAAATCTTAGATAGTTGGGAAATAATTTTCATTTTTCTTGCAGGTGACATCCAGCTTGTCTTTTTAGTGAAAGACGACCAAGAGGATGTCATCTCCAAATTCAGCAGTAAACTTGAAATTTTGACAGACTGTATTTGTAAGCATGATTTGATTTTGAATGGCTAGATTTGTGGCAAATTGCTTCCACTATTGAATGATGAAAGTAACTCAAGGCTTTCGATGTGATGATGTAATGAAATTTAATTTACAAATTGGAAGTGTTGTGAGAGGGTGGTGGATGCTTGGAATGCCCTCCCGCGGGAGGTGGTGGAGATGAAAACGGTAACGGAGTTCAAACATGCGTGGGATATGCATAGAGGAATCCTGTGCAGAAGGAATGGATCCTCAGAAGCTTAGCTGAAATTGGGTGGCGGAGCAGTTGGGGGGGAGAGGGGGTGGTGGTTGGGAGGCGAGGATAGGGGAGGGCAGACTTATACGGTCTGTACCAGAGCCGGTGATGGGAGGCGGGACTGGTGGTTGGGAGGCAGGAAATACTGCTGGGCAGACTTATATGGTCTGTGCCCTGAAAAGGACAGGTACAAATTCAAGGTAAGGTATACACATATGAGTTTGTCTTGGGCAGACTGGATGGACCATGCAGGTCTTTTTCTGCCGTCATCTACTATGTTACTATGTTAAGTCATGCTTTTTCCATCTTCGAATGATACGCCAGTTAAAACCTGTATTGACTGAATGCAAATGGTAACAAATGGGTTAGATTACTGCAATTCTCTGTACCAAAGACTGAGGGCCCCTTTTACCAAGCTGCAGCAAAAGGGGGCCTGCGCTGGTGTCGGTGCCTGTTTTTGATGCACACCGAGGCCCCCTTTTACCTCAGCGGGTAAAAGGTAGGTCTTTCTTTTCTTCAGGAAATGACTGTGTGGCATGCAGCCATTTTAGGGGGGAGCCCTTACTGCCACCCATTGAGGTGCGCTGCCCGATTACTGCCGGGTACACACCACCACTTCAAAAATAAAAATATTTTTGTAGCGCTGGATATGATGGCGCGCTGGGGGTGGCAACTACTGCTAGGCTGCTGTGGTAGCCCGGTGGTACTTCCTTTATAGTGCCGCTTTGTAAAAGGGTCCCTTTGTAAAACTGGACTGCACAGATTACAACTGATGCAAAACACAGTGGCCAGATTAGTGACTGAAAGAAAGAAGTATGACCATATTATGCCTGTTTTGCACCAGTTGACTGGCTTCCTATGGCAGCTCATATTGCTTTCAAGACATTGTGTTTGGTCTACAGCTCTTATAATCCGGACCTTCCAGTCTATCTTTCAAAGAGTTAAAGAAATATGTACCTCAACAGACACTTCGCTCATCTCAGAAAGTTCTTCAGCTTCCTGTCCTTGATGTTGTAAAATGTTCAATTACCAGAGAGTATTCTTATATGTTGGGACCATTCCTTTGAAATTCATTACCCGATGAGATTCATGATGCCTCTTCTTATTCAGGTTTTCTTAAATTCTTGAAAACTTGGTGTTTTCAACAATATTTCCTTTAAATCGGTGATGCTTTTTATGTTTTTTGTTACAATGTATTTAATAGAGTGGAGGAGTGGCCTAATAATACAGTAGGTTGTGGACCTGGGGAACTGGGTTCAATTCCCACTGCTGCCTGACAGCTAGCAATGGGTTGAGATCCTGGGGAGTCAGGTTCAATTCTTTCTACAGCTCTGTGTGATCTGGGCAAGTTACTTAGCCTTCCATTGCCCCAGGTACAATACATAACTTAGATAATGAGTGCATTAGGGACAGTGCAAAGTACCTGTAATAGAAATTGTAAACCACGTGGAAGAGCATTTTCGAAAGGTTGTCCAAGTATGAATTAGGGCGTCCTCGCGAAGTCGGCCAAAATCAGGTAGGTATAATTGAAAAATAGTATGGACGTCCTTAGACATTCCATTATTGCAGTGCGGGTCGCCCAGAGTATAGTAAAAAGGATGCCCATCTTCAGGACCGCGAAAGGACGTCCCTAAAACATACACTGTACTTGCCCAATTTGTCATATCAATGTCCTTCTGCGGTTCTACGAGAAAGACGTCCTTATTACTATACTTTGGAGTTCTCTGATGTGCCTGGTTGTTCCACATGTAGTTGCGGAATCCAGGTACAGGAAATATAAGGAACATTCATAAGTACAAAGTACAGTAAGAAGCACGTGTTTCTTCCCAAATCGCTGACGGATGTCCATCTTACTAGGCCCACTGAAGGACTGCGGGTCTGTAAGAGGGATGTCCTTTGGCAGTTCTGTGAGAAACGTTATTACTATTAATTTTTTTTATATTTCCTGTACCTGGATGTCCGCAAGTATATGCGCTCTACTTGCGGAACATGGAGCTATGGGTAATATAAGGAACAGTGTGAAGGATCCCTCCACTCCTCTCAGGAAAACTCTGGCCTCCGGCCCAAGTTTTCTATATGATATTCCACTTAGGTACAACTCCCTGTAATCCTCCAGGTGTACCCTCCGACCTGAGGTATGTCAGCAGTACTATTCCAGCACAGCTCCCGAGATATCCGCCAGGGAAATTAACACAGCGGTTTCAAGAATGCAATCCCAAAAACAAACAGTTTAGAACAAGTAGTTTTTAATAATGCAGTTCCAAAAAATAAGCAGTTCAGGAATCTCCACAGCTTCAAAAATGCAGTTCCAAATGGGAAGAGCAGCTGGGGACGTTTATCATTATCACCCATAATCGAAATGAGGACGCCCAAATCGCCCGAGCAGCTGGGGACGTTTAGGGAGTTTGTCAATAATCAAAACTAGGACGCCTATCTCAGGGATGCCCATCGCGTTCTTACATGGGTGATAGTATTTAAGCGCCCTTCTCTGTAGGACAAGGACAAGGCAAGGACTGGATCCAGATAGGACTAGACTGAAAGAGACAAGACAAAGCACACCTAGACAGGCAAAACAGGGTAGGAGCTAGACAACAAGAATAACAGAAGCAAGACAATAAACAAAGCAGGAACAGGATTCAGGATTCTCAAACAGGCTTGAGGATTCTCAAACGGGATTCAGGATTCTGGAACAGGCTTGAGGATTCTCAAACAGGATTCAGGATTCTCAAACAGGCTTGGCTGGAACAGGATTCAGGATTCTCAAACAGGATTCAGGATTTTCAAACAGGCTTGGCTGGAACAGGATTCAGGATTCTCAAACAGGTTTGGCTGGAACAGTATTCTGGAACGGGCTTGGCTTGACTGGAACCGGATACTGAAAGGGACATGGCTTGGCTGGAACCGGATACTGAAAGGGACTTGGCTTGGCCGGAACAGGATACTGAAAGGGACTTGGCTTAACAGGGAACTGGGACAGAACTAGCTCAAACATAGAGCAGGAGCAGAACCTGGCTCAAACACACACAGGAACAGAACTTGGCAGAAACAGAGCTCAAGAGCCAGGAAGCAAACATGGCAGGCAAAGGATTAAGCAGACTAAGGGAAGACAAACAAACAAAGAAGCAATGTGCTTACCAGCACCCACAGCTGGACAGCAGTGAAATAATCAGGTATGATGCTAGCTTCTACAGACTCAGAATAAACAGACAAGAACAACACACACACAGGAAACAGAACAGGGAATACAGAAACAGAGCTTAGCTAAACATAGAGGCTGGCTTAGCTAAACATAGAGGCTGGCTTAAACACAGAGCTTAACTATAGCAAGAGTCAAAAGCAGGGCTAGGCTAAAAGCAGGAGCCAAGGGTAGAATCAAACAGATACAGGCACCAAGGGCAGGGTGTGGCTCTACAGCCAGGCTTTCAGAAAACAAGATTCAAAAGCAAACTCACAGAAACAAAGGAAAGCATTGAAACACAAGACTCAGGGCCAGATGCACTAAGGTCCTCGGAAGAGCCCTTCCCTTACCTATTCCATAGCGAATCAGTAGGGAACGGCCATGCATCAAGGAAATGGAATGCAAATGAGCTGCTCGTTGTAGCTCACTTGCATTCTCTATTCCCTTGGAAGCCAGTCGGCCAGTCGGCCGGTCGAGCATGCACAGAGCAGTCAAGCGTTATGCTGGCTGCTCTGCGCATGCCAAATACGTCCAAAAAGGACGTCCCAGATTACGTCCGCCTTTTCCACTTTGCCTGTGGCTGTCCCTGTGCCTCCCGGGAAAGGAAGACACCACGCCGCTCACCCCCTCCATGGCCTGCTGCAGGAAGGCTCCGATGCGGCTCGGGTTCCTCCCTTCTGTGATCCTAACAGGAGAGCGCAGTTGAGGACGTCCATCATCCACGTCTTCGACACCCGTCCATCTTCTGCCCCTGGGTCTCTCTCAGCCAATCACAGTGCGTTTAGCTCAGCTAAATGCGCTGTGATTGGCTGAGAGACTTCCCGGTCTCTCTCAGCTGAGCTAAGCGGGATCACGCAGTGAAGGATGTTAAAAAAGGACGTCTTTTTGGAGTGGGTTTTTTATTATTATAATAGGTGAAGGATGTCCAAAAAGGATGTCTTTTTAGAGGGTTTTTTTTTTGAGTGAAGGACGTCCAAAAAGGACGTCCCTGACGACATTTTTTTTCTTCCGATTCTTTCCTTTGCCCCGAGAGGTGTAGGCCTCCTGTTAGGTTTTCCACGGTAAGGGGATCGGAAAACGGTAGTGCATCTCATTATAATAGCCTTTGGATCATTTGCATTCCGTTTTTGTTAGCTGCTACCGTGACAGGAAAATGCCCTTTTGTGCATGTCCCCGGTTTACTACTTGTGTGCTAAACTGGCTAGAACCAGTTTAAAACCCACGTTGCTGGCTCGTTAGGTTTAGTGCATCTGGCCCTCAGAGAAACACGGCACAGACCTTCAGGAGTAAAACACTCAGGAACAAAGCCAAGCATGGATATAATCTAAATAGCTAACACAGAGGCAAATTAAGAGACCCCTTGCAAAGGCCACATAGGAAAGCTCCCTGGGTCCTTATAAAGGAGTAGGCTGATGATGTCACAAGTAGGAAATGAAGCAGAAGCAGGGAGACCAAAGTGAGGCTTGGCTTTCAGGAAGAAAAACAATAGGAAAAAAGGCAGACTGGAGAGGTCACAGAGAAACAGTAGGTCTGAACATAAGGGCACGGCCACAACTGTGACACCAGCTCTGTACCATGTACAATGACATCTGTGGCTTGCCTGCCAATCCCATTCCTCACCATCTCTTTGCTGGGTCTTTGCGTGTGGGGCTATGTATATGAATGCTGAAAAACAAAAGTGGGTTATTTTGATCAACACACTTCCTCCCCTTTTGCTATGCAGGTGATGACAGCCAATCAGAGGAAGAAGATGGTCCTTGTGGCCACCAGCCCCAGCACACAGAGCAGCAAACCAGTTGGCCTGCACAAGAAAGCACACAGGACCATGGGGTGAAATCACAGGACCCAGCAGCAGCAGCGGCGCTAGTTCTCCCTCCATCACCTGCAGCAGAGGCTCTCCCTCCACCACCCGCAGCCTTTGTCGATGGTGGCACTGAAGAAGAAGAAGATGCAGAAGGGGGGGGGGGGGGGGCACCTCCTCAGCAGAGGCCATCCAGCCAGAGAAGGCAGCTACTGAGCCTCGCCACACAATTGCTGGGCCAGAATGTGCACATTGAAGATTACTGGCGCCAGAAATTGGAGCTGCAACAGGAAGTGCTCCAGGTGCAACAGGAATTGGTACAGGCCCAACGTGAAGTGGTACAGCAGCTCCAATGGCTGCAGCACAGCATCAAGGGCCTACGTTGTGACCTGAAAACACCTAGTACAGCCCTGATGCAGCAACAACTGGCGTCTACTTCCACCACTGCACAGCAACCACCCGCTAAGAAGAGGAGCTTGAAATCCTCAGCCTCCCCAGCCACTGGTCCAGCAGCCACAACACCAGCTCCCTTTCTGGGTCCTGTGCCCAGGTTGCAGGGCAAGCCACAGAGCGCAAGGTGGCCAGACTTCCACAGGGCAGCCAAGGCAACAGGCTGCCTTGTGGACACAGAGAAAGACATCAGAGGACTCTCAACAGAGTTCCCCTGCAGCACCAGCTGCAAAGGAACACGGTGGGAGGGGTAGGAGGAGACGGGGTCAGGGGAAGGGGCAGGAAAAGTGATGGGACATGCTGGGGGGGGGGGTGAGGGTTGGAGGGAGGGGAATATGCACAGAGCGGGTGATGGTGGTGGTGGTTTGTAAATACTATGTCATAGAAATAAATGTCAACTTACTCTCACACAAAACTTGTCTCGATCAGTCTTTGCCTGGCTCTGCCCCCCAGCTGGTGTGCACTCTGCTCTGCTCTGTGGGCGGGAGGTGGAAGGGGCTCCTCATTCTGTTCATCTGGGGCCTGCTGCTGTGGTAGCTGTGGCTCTTCTGGGAGGGCCTGTCCTCTGCGCATTGCCACATTTTGTAGCATATAGCAGGCCAGGAATATCTTTGCCACCTTTTGGGGGCTGTACTGGAGCTCCCCTCCAGAACGGTCCAGACATCGGAACCTGTTCTTAAGTTGTCCAAAGGTGCGCTCGATGATGCCACAGGTGGTCCGATGTCTACTGTTGTACTACTCCTCTGACCCTGTTTGTGGGTGCACTATGGGGGTCATGAGCCAACTCCGCTATGGGTAGCCTCTGTCACCTTTGGGGAGAAGCAGGATGAGAGAGATGAGTGTGTACTGTTTGGAGCGGGTACCTGGTGGGGGAGGGGGAATAGTTGGTTGTGGAGGGTTGCCCAGTGGAGGAGGTATAGTTTGGGCAGATCCATGCTGCACTTACCTAGTAGTCATCCACCGGTGATCTCCCCTCGTTCAAACCTGTGGAAGATTCCTGAGTGCTTCAATATATAGACGTCATGGGTGGAACCTGGGTATCGGGCACACACGTCTAGGATCTCCACCTGGGCATCACACACAACTTGCATATTGAGTGAGTGGAATGCTTTCCTGTTCCTATAAGTGGCCTCTCGTACCCGGGGGGGGGGGGGGGGAGTCTGAGTGCGACGTGTGCAGTCAATGGCACCTATGACCGAGGGGAAGCGAGCTACGGTGCAGAAGTCAGCCACGTTGTTCTGCAGGGCCTGGGGGGTGGGGGTGGGGAAGCTGATGTACTCAGAGGTGTGGGTAATGTAACCCCTAAGGGGTTAAAAATAAAAACTTACCTGGGTTTTGGGAGGTGTTTTGAGACGTTTTGTTGGCAGGGGTGGCGCTCTTGTGTGCTGGTGCGGGGCTGCAGCAGTGATCCGGGGAAGGCATGGCGGCGTCGGCAGCAGTGTCAGCGTTTGTGGGACATGGTTGTAAAGGCGGGGGTGGCGATGGTTGGCTGGGTCACTGAGAGCTTTGGCGGCAGGTTGGCAGCTGCTGGGAGAGAGGAGGGGCAGTCTGGAATGGAGGGTCCAATGTCCGGGGATAGCCGGCATTTCTGGAGGGGCCAGGGCTGCAGGTTTAGGCATCAGCTGTTTGTCGGCAGGGAGGTGGAGAGGAGGAAAGCCTGGGAGTGTTCTGGGGCTCTGATTGGCCCTTTGTCGGTGTCTGACGTCAGCATGATGACATCAGACGCTCGTTATGACGCAGGGCCCAGGAATTCACTGCTCTTAAAGGAACCGGCTCTTGTTAATGGATAGAGCCTGTTCTGAAGGCAAGAGAGGACCGGCGTGGGACCGGGGAGGCTGGGGAAAGTGCTCCGGTGCACTCTCCTAACGGTTTCTGTTTTTAACAAAGCGGCCAGTTTCGACGACAGCGATGCACGCGCTGAAGAACCGGGTGCAGAGATGAAGGCACGAGCCAGATGCCGGCTCGTGACGAAGCTGGGCAGGAGGCTCATGCCAGATAGAAAAAAGGAGATTTTCGGGCTTTAGACGCTAAAAGGTACTAATATTTATATTAATTTAAAAACTTGCTTGAATGTATATGATCACAAAATGTTTATATTAAGTTAAAAATGTTGTTTTAGGTTCTGAGGGCTTTAGAGTGTGGGAGGCTCGTGACTAAAGTGTAAGATGGCTATCAATAGTAACACCTAAGATTTTGAGGCTATCAGTAATAGGAAGAGAATAAACAGGAGTGTTTAGGGTTGTGGGTTTATAATTATTGTATGGGGATGAGAGGATAAGACAATGTGTTTTTTTTCGGTGTTTAGTTTCAGTTGAAATGAGTTAGTCCTTGAATCCATGATGTTCAGACAGCGCATGATTTCATTGGAGATTTCAGAAAGGTCATGTCTGAAAGGGATATAAATTGTGACATCGTCTGCGTAAATGAATGGGTGAAGGCTTTGACTGGATAAGAAGTTGGCCAAAGGGGACATCATTATATTGAAGAGTACTGGTGATAATGGGGAACCTTGAGGTACTCCGCAATGTGCATTCCACGGTGATAAAATGTTTGTTTTTGATTTAACTTCGTATGTTCTGGTGATTAAGAAACCCTTGATCCAATTAAGTATATTTCCTCCAATCCCGAGGTGATCAAGTAAACGCAAAAGTATATTGTGGTTTATCATGTCAAATGTGCTCGACATGTCGAATTGGAATGGGAAATGCTTAGGAAAATGCTACCCTAGAGGTTCTGGATTTGAGCTTTCTACCTAAGACCCTAAATTTGGCTTCCAGAACCTCTCTCCCACATTTTCCTATGTCATTGCTCTTCCCCAGCACTATCTAAAATCCTATCTAGGTGACGCGTGAAGTCCGCCACCTTCACACCAGCAGGCAAGTGACCAGACGATCCTCATATCCACCAGCCACCCAGCTATCTACATGCCACCTAATTGAATCACCAAACTACAACAGCTGCCTAACCCTTCCTTCCTGGGCAGTAGCTCCTGGAGACACATTCTCGGTGCAAAAGGATATTGCATCCCCTGGTGTGCTGGTCCTGGCTACAGGATTACTTCCAGCTGCATCAGGGTGATGCTGTCCTTTTAGAAGATCAGAAGACCTCCCTTCTCCAAGGCAGCACAAGGGCTGCAGACTGGAGTTGGGACTTCTCTACAATGTCCCTGTAGGCCTCCTCTATGTACCTCTCTGTCTCCTTCAGCTCCTCCAAGTTTGCTACTCTGGGTCTCAAGAGAACGGACTCGTTCTCTGAAAGCTAGAAGCTCTTTGCATCAAGTGCACACATATGACCTCTCACCAACTGGGAGATAATCACACATGTGACACTCAGTGCAAAAGACTGGATAGCACCCCTCTCACTGCTGGACTGCTGTCTGCATCTTAGTATTATAGAGTTGTTTAATTAAAACTTCTAAAGGAACTAGGGATATCAGATTAATAAAAAGAGCCTTAAGATTATATGGTGTAATTTGTAATTTATTTAGTATTTGCTTCTCAGAAACTAATTAAATATAATGAAAACTCTCCTCTTGTTGTCCTAATTAGAATAATTGACTGTAAATGAAGATATCAGATTACTATAAAGAGCCTTAAGATTATAGGGTGTAATTTGTAATTTATTTAGTGTTTGCTTCTCAGACACTAATTAAATATAATTAAAACTCTAATGAAAACTATCCTCTTGCTGTTCTAATTAGAATAATTGACTGTAAATGATGAGTTGCGCTAGGGGTGGGTGGGTGGGAATGAGGACTGAACTATGCCCTACCGTGGCTTCTAGAGACTATCTGTGTTAATGCTGTAGCAGACAAGTCAAGTTGTAAAACTATGAGGAAAAGGGTATGGAGACTAGCTAATAAAGTTTGCTTCTTTTTTTTCTTTTTCTTTTTTTTTTAAATACTATGTTTATCAATATTCATCAATTCCTCTTTTAAACCCAATCTTTAAGTTACCAAGCTCAGAGCAAATGTCACTTACCAGAGAAATGTCCTCTTCTCTCAGAACTTCTCAGAAAGAAAGTTAAGTGGAACCTTTCTTCTATATAATTTGGATTCTAAGGAGTTTGCTGCTTCAAACAAACCCTTTGAAGCTGGCCCAGTAATCAGACTGCCCTTAGTAACCTTTGCAAATATTCTACAATCTCCTTGTGGTGAATTAGCATCTGATCTGGAGAAGGGATAATAAGAATAAGTTCTCTGTTTTTATTTCCTTTTTGATAAGTCAGCAGACTGCCTGCTCTATTACCAACTGCACAATAAGATATTTTCTGCAGATATATCAGGACGGGCCCACTGGCTAAGTACTGATTTTACTTAAAACTGAGACTAACAAGCTCTTGCAGTTTTGGTGGATCCCATTTAGAAAACAAAAATTGCTCTACTTGACCTATTTCCCATTCCGTCATCATCATCATTATTGACAGGTTTTATACAACTTTTATGAACCAGTCCATTCAAAGTGGTTCACATTATAAATAAAAACAATTCCGCTATTTGGGTTTCTGCCAGGTACTTGTGACCTGGATTGGCCACTGTTGGAAGCAGGATGCTAGGATAGATGGACCACTGGTCTGACCCAGTATGGCTATTCTTATGTTATAAAAACTAAGGGGCCATTTTACTAAAAAGCATTAATATTTGCATTTAATGTGACAACATGGAAATTGACGACACAGTAGCAGCAAATCTAATGTGGCAATTAATGGAGGCTTTTATAGTATTTTGTTTTAGTTCAGTTTATGCATTAATGTTCCCTTTAGTGTGCAGTACTTGTTCATAGTGCTAAGTATAATGCATTAACTATATAACATTTCCTTGCCCATTCTCTGCCCATGCCATGCCATTCCAGACTACCCGTGGGAACCTGAGAGCATTTATGAATGTGCATTCATAAATGCTCTCAGGTTCCCACGGGTAGTCTGGAATCGTGAGCCCTTGGGCTGCTGACGAGGAGTGGCAGCAGCAGGCAAAACCCTCCAACCAGGACTGGACCAACAGGACTGGAATAGAAGCTATAGGCAGGCTAGGCAGGAATAAGCAGAACTGGAATGGACTTGGCTTGGCAGGGACCAGAATCAGGAAACACAAGCAGGACTCAGGAACTACTGTGACTGGAACAGGACTTCACCTGAGCTTGACCGCCGTTCCCTAGGGGTTGAGCCCCTAGGTGCGGGCAGCCGGCAGGACTTACTGGACCGAGTGGGGAGAAACAAACTAGACTAGACAGGATTCAAGATACAGGGTCTCAAACAGACAGGAATACAAGGTTCACAAACAAAAGGGAAAGGAAGCCAAAAGCAGACAGGGAAGGAGCAACCAGGGCTGGATTCAAGACAGGATTCAGGGGACTCAAACAGGCAAGAAACACAGACTAGGAACACTAACTAAGAAACAAGGCAAGACAAGGCAGAAGTGCTAACTGCACAAACACCAACCTGAACCTTTGGCGTTGCAAAGGCCAAGCAGAAAGTTTCCAGATGGTTAATAAAGCCCATCAGCAGCTGAGGCTCAGCTGCAGCAATCTCAAGGCAGCTAAGGGTGAGGCTAGCTGCCAAACATCAAGTCTGGAGGGCTAGAATATCTGGACTGGACCGGAAAGAAAGTCTGGAATGTATAGGGAGACAGCAAGACAGTCTATGGCAGCCACTGGCTCTGGCCACCAGAGGGCAAGGTGAGCACAGCCAAGGAAAACAGTCACAATCGTGACATATGCTGATGATGTTACCATATATATAACCTTCAAAAAGAACATTCAAGACATCTTACAAAAGGCAAAACTTGGCTTACGTTTGATGGAAACCTGGGCCTCAGAATCCAAACTAAAGCTAAATAAAGAAAAAAACTAAATTCATGGTCATTACCAACCTATTTGACCAAAATGACTACAACAGTTTCACAATTGACAACACTTCATTCCCCATTGACAATAAACTGAAAATTCTATGTATAATTATAGATAAACATTTAACTTTCGATACTCAAATTTCCTCAGTAATCACTAAATCTTTCAGGTCTCTTTCGAAACTAAAAAGGATCAGACACTATTTCTCATTAGAAACATTCAGACTATTGGTACAATCAACATTATCCCAATTCGATTATTGTAATGCCATATATGCTGGCTGTAAGGAGTACATGTTGAAAAATACTCCAAACAGCTCAAAACACTGCTGCAAGGTTCATATACAAAATCTCTGATTTTGAAAGTGCCTTCCCTTTATTAATCAAATTACACTGGCTTCTCATCAAAGCGAGAGTCACCTTCAAATTTTGTACCTTTATCTTTCAAATCCTAAATGGCACAGCTCCAGACTATATGGTACCATTAATAAACTTACCTCAAAGAAACACTAAATATGAGGCAAGACTATCTCAGACTACACCTCCCAATCTGCAAAAAAAGTGATCTACAAAACTGTCCACTCTGCAGGCTTCACGTACCTAGGAACCAAATGGTGGAACTCCTTACCACCCAAAATAAGAAATATACAGGAATATACTAGATTCCGCAAAATCCTCAAATCGTTTCTATTCAAACCCTCACAAAGAACAACCATATCTCAAACAACTAATTATTACTTGAATTGGTTATTACTCTATTTACCATTAACTTTCTCTTTGCTCCATGTACACTTTCTCATCCATAATAGATTGTCTAAATGTTAAACTTCCATAGCTATCCCAGGATGTTTATGATACTGTATTGTAAAATTGGATTCTTACAACAAATTACTTTCTTATGCATTATTCTTTGTTACGTATCCTATACTGTTTATTGAAAGCCACATTGAACTCAAAACTTGCTTGGGATAATGTGGGATATAAATGTCACAAATAAATAAATCTTGTAACAAAGCATTATTACATTTCCATGTAGGGTTCAATGATTCTTTCATCATATAGACATTCCAAGAGATAATCCAGTGTGACCTGAAAGAAGAATCTTATCTATCCTCTGCAAACTATACTACTGGGAGAGGAGTATTGGATATTAGGGGGAAAAATCTATTATCAAGAATGAGTGATAAGTGCGGGATTAAAAGTAAAATCTTGTCTATCAGGCTGCAGTATACTAGATTTCAATTCGCAGTTTCCAGATTTACCTCACTGATTTTATTAATGCTTATATCTGGCCATTTTACTATTGTTACAAAATTATACATTTTATGTTAAACTGTACTTACTGTACACTCTGCCTTGGGTGAAAGTCTTTATAAAGGCAGTTAATAAATCCCAATAAATAAATAAACATTAATTGTCAGACAACCATAACTGGGCTTTCCAATAAATAGCACAAACCATACTTTACTTTCACTTATTTAATGTCTAATGCACAGCCTGCAAGCCCGAAAGCTATCAAAGCAGTGTGTAACCCATCCCATACATATACAACATCCATCCTCAGCACATATTCTTAACATCCATATAACCTTGGGGAGCCAGTCAAGCACCTTGAAGCAAACTCTATCATCACAATCTCCAATATTGTCAGGCATTCCTTACCCATCTAGTTCATGCAAATACTTTCCAGTATCAGCAATCACCTATATTGTCCTTCCTAGTGATTCTTGCTGACACTGGCCTCACAGTCTATGTTTTCATATCTCCAAGTAAAAGTGCAGTGTCTGCTATCCAGTCTTATATCCAGTATCCAGCCTTGATTTAGTCAGATGAAAGTAAGGCAGAAGACTTATGATGAAGATGATTGCTTGAGGTTTTAATTTTTTAGTGTTATCATGTGGTGGCATTCCTGCTTATGTTTAACCCTTTTGGGTATGAATATCTTGGGCACTATCAACATAGAGCCCACTGGGTAACATTATAACTGTATTGTATTCAACCAATTGTAAATCTAAGTTTCGGAAAGATTTGATAATTGAAAGAAGTTGGTTGTTAGATTGCTCAAGTATTTCTCAAAACTATATTGTGCTGATTACTGGTAATAGGCCTCATGGCAGAACTGTTTCTTATCACTTTTCCATAAGAAATCACTTGAATTTCCATACTATAACAACTGTTCCAGAGTTTCAGGATATTTGACTATACCTATTCCCTGTTTCTACGTGAATGCTAAATGACTTAATAGTGTTTTCTGATTTAGGGCCCTGTTTACTAAGGTTCGTTAGTGTTTTTAACGTGCCTACAATTAGTGCATGCGCTGTGTAGGCATCTATAGGGATATTGTAGGTGCATACACAGTTAATGTGCGTACATGGTTAATGTGCATTAAAAATGCTAACACGCCTATGATGCGGCTTAGTAAAGAAGGCCCTTAGTGTTTGCTTTTTTTTACTGAAATCTGGCTTATTAATTTTGACA
The DNA here is from genome assembly GCF_901765095.1 of Microcaecilia unicolor. Classification (NCBI taxonomy): domain Eukaryota; kingdom Metazoa; phylum Chordata; class Amphibia; order Gymnophiona; family Siphonopidae; genus Microcaecilia; species Microcaecilia unicolor. The sequence goes on from NC_044033.1 coordinate 436,819,536, forward strand.
GTCATGTCCTTTAGGTTATAGCAGTTTACATTTTCCTAGATTAGATCAATGAGGTGGGGGCTTAGCTATCCTATATAATAATTCTCACCTCCAACAGGATGTGCCTGGGACCATGCCTGCCGGAAGTGGTCTGCTAGGCAGGCACGCACTGACCTCAGTGACATCAGTGACAGACGATTTGGAAAAGCAAAACAATCTGAGTGCTGGCCATTAGGACACAGGGTTGATAGGAGAGTTTTAAAAGTCTGAAGGAACCGAAAGTGTTAAATGGGGGGAGGGGGGGAGTTCCGAACGACTGAAAGACATGAACATTTGGGAAAGGAAAACAATCTGAGTGCTGGCCATTAGGACACAGGGTAGATAGGAGAGTTTTAAAAGACTGAAGGAAACGAAAGTGTTAAACTGGAGAAGGGGGGGGGGGGGGGAGTTGTGAATGACTGAAAGACATGCAAATTTGGGACAGGAAAACAATCTCAATGCTAGCCATTAGCACACAGGGTACATAGGAGAGTTTTAAAAGACTGAAGGAACCAAAAGTGTTTGGGGGGGGGGGGGGCAAGTTCTGAATGAATGAAAGAAATGAAAATTTACGAGAGGAACACAATCTGAATGCCGGGCATTTGTACACAGGGTAGATAGGACACTTAAAAAAAAATGAAGGACGTGAAAGTATTACATCTTGGGGGAGGGGTGAGGAGGAAAGCGGTGGGGTATCCGGATACTGGGCGTTAGGGCCACGGGGGTACATAGACTTTTGAAAGCCTTAAGGAACCCAAAGTGTGGGAAGGAGGAGGAAAAGGAGGGGAGGGAACGGGGTGAGGGGCATTAGGAACAGGGGAGGAGGCCCTGTCACACACTCTCCTTCTCACACACACACTGTCACACAGACAGTCTCACTCTGTCACACACCCGCACATTCACTCTGACTCTCTCTCTCAAACATACACACTCCCAGGAAAACCTTGCTAGCGCCCGTTGAATTCGTTCCAGAAATGGGCCTTTTTTACTAGTTATTTATAAAAGAGTTTTTTCATCTCATTTTAGTTGATTTAGCTGTATTTCCTGGGTTGGAATGTATGATTTGTAGACTGCAGGATAGATTAGCCTCTTTTTCTAAAGATGTTGGATTATGCTGTTTTATTGCCCTCCAGGCCCATGGTCTTCAGTTCAAAAGATATTACAAGAAACCTTTTCTAATTGTGTATGCCAATATCCTAGATCTTTTATAGTAGGTGATTAAAATCTTCCATTGGAATCTAATTCTGATGTCAAAACTGATCTTTTTTTAATTTTTTTATTTATTTATTTATCAAGTTTAATTTTTTACAAACAAATATCCATTTGTAAGGAAATACAGAGAAATTATTTGAAGAAAAAATAAACAGAGAATTTTGGCTGAAATAAAAATTTGTTTTAACTCTTCCTCAGATCACCATATTACTGGGGGGAAGTAGTCTGGAAATACAATTAAGGAGATTATAACTTAAAAGAAACTTTAATTAAAGTTCAAATTGGCATAGTCTTGATCTTTATCCCTATATCTTATTGCTGATCGTGTTTTCATCATTCAGCTAGATGGTTTTTTAGAGTCCAGAAATGTCCTTAAGTAGTTTGGCTCAAAAAAAGCATATTTTATTCCTGACATACGAATCAAACATTTACAAGAATAAGCCAATGTAAACGTTGCACCTAATCCCTTAACTTCTTCTCTCAAAGATAAGGCGGTTAGCTTAGCAGAGTTTAAAAAGGGGTTAGACAGTTTCCTAAAGGATAAGTCCATAAACCACTACTAAATGGACTTGGGAAAAATCCACAATTCCAGGAATAATAGAATGTTTGTACGTTTGGGAAGCTTGCCAGGTGCCCTTGGCCTGGATTGGCCGCTGTCGTGGACAAGATGCTGGGCTCGATGGACCCTTGGTCTTTCCCAGTGTGGCATTACTTATGTACTTAAGAACTGTTTTCTTCTTTGTTGCGTTGTCTTTGTAACATCCGGGTACATCCAAACTTTCTGACCACAGAGTAATACCAAAGAATATTTAAAATACAGTTTCATTAACATGTTTACATCCTGTTCAAAAACCAAAGTCATTATCAGGGTTCCTCTAGATGTTATTTCAGCCATAGAGTCTTCCAAAATAGCAGTTAGATTTTGTATGTCAATATCAGGAACTAAATTCACAAATTCTGAAGCTTCTCGATTTTTTTGTATATTAGGTAAGTAGTAAACTTTACTACATGGGGGAATATCTGTTGGAGATATTTTCAGAATTTCTTGAAGATGTTTCTTGAGGAAATCTCGTGGAGTCAAGGCTGGTGAAATGGGAAAATTCAATAGTATAAGTGAGTCGTCGATTATAATTTTCTAATTGCTCTACTTTACGGGCTGTAAGTTCTTTATCTTTGACCAAAACGTCAACAATTATTTTCACTGAATTAACATCTTCTTTTAGTTGAAATATTTGATTAGTATGTTCTTTTTTAACATTATCCAAAGATTCTGACATTACTGTCAGTTTACTCACAATTGTAGTCATTTGTTTAGTTGAATTTGCCACCTCAAAAGTCAATCTCTGGAACGCTTGCCATATAGCTTCCATTGTCACCTCCTTGAGCGTTACTTGCTCCAAGATGTTCTCCTCTGCCTGACCAGGAGAGATACCGCCAAGCAGGCTCAAAGTTCCAGACTCTTCGGTCTGAGTGTGGTCCGCTATCTCCACTCTGGTAGCAGCAGGACAAGGAGGCGGATTCAGTGCTGGCGGCGAAAGAGTAGTAACCAGCCCCAGAGTTGGCGTCGCTCCTCTGACGTCACTCAACGCGGGGCTCGCTGATCCATATTTGGGAGGTAAGCTTCTCACAAACCGAACCAATGTTTGCTGGGTTGGGGACGACATTTGGGCTAACGGCGGTTGCCCCTTTGTCGTTCCTTTTCTTTTGGTATGTGGCATATTGATTAGAAAAGGAAAAAACTAAGCGAAGAGTCACCCGCAAGCAGAGAGATCGATGCGAGACCAGCTAGGACGCCATCTTGCCACTTCCCTCCAAAAAAACTGATCATTTTAAAACATTCCTGCCTTCTTGTCATTTAACTTTGTTATTTTCTGGTCCCACTCAAGACGTAGGTCATTTGTTAGACCTCATTGCTGCCTGTCCCTCTTCACATTTCTTTTTCCGAGTGGTCAGCCATACCTTGGTCTGACTATTCTCAACTTCTTTTTAATTTATGTCTTAGTATTGGTCAAATTTCTCCCTTCCTGTCTCCTGTCTCTCTCCCTCCTTACTACTACTACTTATCACTTCTATAGTGCTACAAGGCATACGCAGCGCTGTACATCATACATAAAAAGACAGTCCCTGCTCAAAGAGCTCACAATCTAAGTAGGACAGACAAAAAGACAGATAGACAGACAGAACAACTAAGAGGTAAGGGAATTAAAGAGGAAGGGATAAAAGGGTACAGGGTAAGTGAGTAGTGGTTAGGAGTCAAAAGCAGCATTAAAGAGGTGGGCTTTTAGCCTGGATTTGAAAACAGCCAAGGACTGAGCTAGACGTACAAGGTCGGGAAGTCTATTCCAGGCATGAGGTTCTGCGAGATAAAAGGAACAGAGTCTGGAATTAGCAGTAGAGGAGAAGGGGACAGACAAGAGAGATTTATCCACAGAACAGAGTACCCAAGGGGGGGGGCATAGGGAGAGACAAGAGTGGAGAGGTACTTGGGAGTGGTAGAGTGAATGCATTTATAGGTCAGTAAGAGAAGTTTGAATTGAATGTGGAAACGGATAGGGAGCCAGTGAAGTGACTTGAGGAGAGGGCTAATGTGAGCATAGCGACTCTGATGGAAAATGAGTTGCGCAGCAGAGTTTTCGATTGATTGAAGAGGAGAGAGATGGCTGGAAAGATGAGAAGCTCGGTTTTGGCCATGTTAAGTTTCAGATGACGTTGAGACATCCAGGCAGCAATATCAGATAGGCAGGCTGATACAATGGTCTGGATGTTGGTTGAGATTACGGGGGTAGAGAGGTAGTCATCAGTGTAAAGATGGTATTGAAAGCCATGGGATGATATCAGAGAACCAAGGGAAGAAGTGTAGATGGAGAACAGGAGAGGACCGAGAACAGAATCCTGGGGGACACCGATTGGTAGTGGGATAGAAGTGGAAGAGGATCCACCAGAGTGTACACTAAAGGCACCAACACTTCCCCATTTTTTTTATTTACAAAACTTATATACCACAATATCTAACAAACTACAAAGTACAAACTAACATACACATTTTCATAAAAACACATAACACAATAATCATCATAAAGAAAACACTGCCTCCTGTTTAGTTCTTCTAATTTAAAAACAGCCAGATACTGTTACTACCATCCCATGCCACATTTTATTTTTATTTCCATTTTGCTCACACCTTTTTCAGTAGTAGCTCAAGGTGAGTTACATTCAGGTACACTGGATATTTCTCTGTCCCAGAAGGGCTCACAATCTTGGTTTGTACCTGAGGCAATGGAGGGTTAAGTGACTTCCCCAAGATCACAAGGAGCAGCAGTGGGATTTGAACTGGCCACCTCTGGATGAATATAAAAAAAAAATACCCCCCCCCCCCCATCCCCATAAGGCAGCACTTTTTTTTCTGGGGCCATCCACAGGTAGCACTTTATACTATCCCCTACCCCTACTGGCAGTACTTGACAGCACTTACCCCCAGGGGTTGCTCAAGGCAGTCTGCTTACTGATGTGAGGGATAAGGTGGCACCCCCCTCCCAAAGCTCCCAAAAGAGAAGGCCCTCTGAAAACTCTGGTTAGGAAGGAAAGTGAGGAGGTTCCCTTACTCTGAACACTGGTCAGGCAGTTGACCCAAGGAAAAATAAATAATGCAATTTATATGTCCAAGCTTTACTTTAAAAAAAAGTGAACTTTATCAGCAAAAATTGTTTGAGATAAATTATGTTGCCTGGAACTTTACTATAAAAAATACAGACCCCTGGCTCTGCATTGACATGGTGTTAAAAGCAAACATACATTCTGCATCCACAGAAGTCTTTCTCACATGCAATGTGTGCAGAGAGAACTAGGGTATGTTCTTGTAGAATTCACCATACAAAAAAAAAAAAAGAAAAGAAAATCTGATTCTAGTTTCTTCTCAGTAGCAGCAACATAACTTCACTCCAGCAGCAGACCTATTATGAATGAATTCAAAACCCTACAAAAGTCAAATCTACTATACCATATCAGCATCGACAAGGACCCTCCTAGGAAAAGGAAGCATCATAAATATCAGAGTGATCCCACAGTGAACAAGCTGGAATACTATATCAGAATAACTGACCCCAGTCACACATGCAGAACACAAATAGACTCTCTCCAAATACAGAATGTGACTGTTGCATTCCTCACCTGCGACTCTGCTGGAGGGGGCGCGGGGCAGGAGAATCGGACGGACGCCCCAGAGGCATGCTGTCGGCCGTTTGGGCGGCTCCGGTGCTCCGTTTTGCTGCAGTTGCAGCTGGGGGTTGCCGGCCATGTTGGCAGTGCCGGCGTCCCCGAAGAAAGGAGTCTGTTCCGGGCGCGGGGCCCAAGAAGATGGAGACGCTCTTCTCGATGCCCGGATTGGCCACCCATGGTTGACGCCGCCTCTCTCTTCTGGCCGGCCAATCCAGGGCTGTTTGGCCCGTCGACGATGTGCTCCGCCTCCTACCAGCTGTTCCCTGCCCTCCTGATGGGGAGGGCTATTTAGGAGCAGCACTTTGTGACACTCGCTGCTTCGGCTTCTACTGTTGTAGACTCCTGGGCATGTGTTTCTCTCATTCTGGATCTGCCTTTGAACCCTTGCCTGGACCTGGACTGAGTTTTGCTTGCCGCCTGCCTTTGAACCCTTGTCTGGACCTGGACTGAGTTTTGCTTGCCGCCTGCCTTTGAACCCTTGCCTGGACCTGGACTGAATTTTGTTTGCCGCCTGCCTTTGAACCTTTGCTTGGACCTGGACTGAGTTTTGTTTGCCGCTTGCCTTTGAACCTTTGCCTGGACCTGGACTGAGTTTTGCTTGCCGCCTGCCTTTGAACCTTTGCCTGGACCTGGACAGAGTTCTGCTCACTACTTGTCCCTGTGATCTGGTCTGGATCTGACCGTTGGTGAGCCTGGTTCCTATCCTGAGTTCGGAACGGACCTCCACCGAAGTTCTCTGCCCTGCTTCCTCAGGTAAGACCAGGATTGTTCAGCCGCCGAACGCTGTTTGGCACAGGGGCTCACATCTTGTTGTTACTGGGTGTGACAGAAAGTCGAAGCCATGAGCTCGCCGGATAAGCCTGATCTGTCTGACCTGGCTCAGGCCCTTCAACAACAGCAGGTCCAGCTTAATAGACTATCGGGAGTCCTCCAGAATGTGTGTTCGCAGATGTCATCTCTCCAGACCCAGCAATCCTCCCCCGCTGGACCTAGCAGATCCACTCCGTCTCTTCCTATTTTTCGTGTACCAGAGCCTCCCTGATTCGACGGCGCCCCCTCTGCCTGTCGGGGCTTCCTGAACCAATGTCAAATGTTTTTTGACATGCAACCTGCTTCATTTCCTACTGATAATCTGAAGATAACCTACATCATCTCTTTACTCTCCGGACCAGCCCTGGCATGGGCTTCACCTCTATGGGAGCAACAGGATCCACTCCTCTCAGACCTGGGAGAGTTTTTATGTCGTTTTTGGATGGTATTTGATGTTCCAGGGCGGCCCTCTTCTGCGGCAAGTGAACTATTACGCATTCAACAGGGGAACTGCTCTGTAGGAATGTATGCTATTCAGTTCCATACGTTAGTTGCCGAACTCAGGTGGAATCAGGAGGTGCTCACGGCTATTTTCTGGCAAGGATTGAGTGGGCGCATCAAGGATGAGCTAGCGGGTAGAGAGGTTCCTACCACTTTGGATGCTCTCATCGCTCTTTGTGTGCGGATTGATGTTCGGTTCCAGGAGCGGGCACGAGAACAGTCTACCTCCTGTCCTCCCCGGAGAATATCTCCCCAGAGGAAACAACCCATTCCCCCGCAAGGTGCAGCAGGTCCAGCTGCGGAAGGGTCGGAGGAACCAATGGTGATTGGCCGTCACCGCCTCACAGCGAAGCAACAGACTTTGTCTTTATTGTGGGAAACCCGGACATTTTGTGAGGGAATGTCCCAATAAACCGGGAAATGCTTAGACCCGAGCCTTGTGGAGGGGGTGGTTCCGGGTCAATCGGGTTCCCTTCCGGATAATTTAATGACAGTGCCAATAATTTTACTTTGGCACGGATTCAGGGTGGACACGTTAGCCTTGCTGGATTCTGGAGCGGGGGGGTAATTTTATTGATGCCATGTTGCTTAAAGATCTTGGGGAGCCTTCTGTTCCCTGTAAGCCAGCTCTGCAGGTGACATCTATCCATGGCTCAGCTCTCCCTCAGCCTATTACCCATCTCACCCCACCACTGCAGATGCAAGTGGGTCTCCTGCATCATGAGGAGATCCAATTTCTCATCTTGCCTCATGCCATTCACCCTGTCATTTTAGGTTTACCCTGGCTATGTCTTCACGTACCCAGCATTGATTGGCCTGCTGGGGAGATCAGTCGATGGGGTACTTGATGTTTCGAAGTTTGCCTGACTCCAGTGGAACCTCCTCCTAGGAGCATTTCAGCTTTGCACGGAACCCTTCATCCCTGTGAGGCCTGTCTTCTGGAGGAATAAGGCGATTTTTTTGATGTCTTTGATGCCTGGGAGGCAGATTCCCTCCCCCCCCATCGCCCTTTTGACTGTCCTATTGACTTACTTCCGGGCAAGATGCCTCCCAGAGGACGATTATATGCCCTGTCCCGAGAAGAATCTGCTGCTATGCGGGATTACATTCGTGAGAATCTCAAGAAAGGATTTATTCAACCTTCCTCTTCGCTGGCTGGAGCCGGATTCTTTTTTGTGTCGAAGAAGGATGGCTCTTTACGACCATGCATCGACTATAGAGGATTGAATAACATCACGATTAAGAACCGCTATCCTCTTCCTCTTATCCCTGAATTATTTGATCATCTTCAAGGAGCGGTTATTTTCACTAAATTGGATCTTCAGGGCGCTTATAACTTGATTCGTATTCGCCTGGGGGATGAGTGGAAGACGGCTTTTAATACTCGTGAGGGCCACTTTGAGTACCGGGTCATGCCGTTTGGCCTTTGTAATGCTCCTGCAGTTTTCCAAAGCTTCATTAATTTCATTTTTCAAGATCTGTCATTGTCTACCTGGATGGCATTCTGTTTTTTTCAGCCTCCCCTCAGGAGCACCCCGGGCATGTGCGCATGGTACTGCAGCACCTCCAAGATCACCGGCTGTTTGCCAAACTAGAGAAATGTGCCTTTCACCAGTCTTCTATTCCCTTTCTGGGACATATTATCTCTGCTGTTGGCCTGCAGATGGATCCCGCTAAGCTTCAGGCTATTCAGGATTGGCCTATTCCACAAGGACTCCGGGCTTTGCAGAGGTTCCTCGGTTTCGCCAATTACTATAGACAGTTTATTCCACATTACTCCTTAATCACTGCTCCTCTGACCGCTCTGACCAGGAAGGGTGCTGATGTCCGGCATTGGTCTCCTGCTGCTCAGGAGGCCTTCTCTACTTTAAAGACTGCTTTTTTTGTCTGCACCCATACTCCGTGGTCCGAATGTGGCGAAACCTTTTATTGTTGAAGTGGATGCGTCTGCTCTTGGAGCTGGAGCTGTATTGTCTCAGACTGCTCCTTCTGGGAAAAGGCATCCTTGTTTTTTTTTCTCTAAAACATTTTCTCCTGCGGAGTGGAATTATACTATTGGGGATAGAGAATTACTGGAACTGAAACTCGCCTTTCAAGAATGGAGATATCTTCTAGAGGGGGCTGCACATCTGGTTACAGTCATCACTGACCACAAGAACCTACTCTATTTGCAGGATGCAAACAAAAAACTAAATCCACGGCAGGCTCGATGGTCACTTTTTTTTGCCCGCATTAACTTTCATTTGGTTTTCCGACCTACAGAGAAGAATGTACAGGCGGATGCGCTCTCTCGAGCTTTCAATGTGCCCGAAGAACCTGATGAGGTCTGTCCTATGCTCAATCCTGCTTGTGTTCCTTCTATGGTGGTGGCTTCTGCTTCCCTTAAGGCCTCTGTTCCTGCTCGATCCCACCACAAGGCTCTTCAGTGGGGTCATTCCTCTGTTTTTGCTGGACACTTTGGCTTCCGGAAGACTTATCATCTTATCTCCCGTTACATTTGGTGGCCTCGGATGGCTCAGGATATTCTGCAGTTCGTCTCCACTTGTCCTGCCTGTGCTCGTACCAAGTCTCCTTCCTGTAAGCAATGGGGTCATCTTCAACCTTTGCCTGTGCCCCAGCACCCTTGGCAGGAGGTTTCTATGGTCTTTATTATGGATCTTTCTCCCTCCAAGGGCAACACCATCATCTGGGTGGTGGTGGATCATTTTTCCCGCATGGCACATTTTGTTCCTATGCGGGCCCTACCGTCTGCTGCTGTTCTGGCCTCCCATTTTGTTCAGCATGTGTTTCGCTTACATGGGTTCCCTCAACGCATCCTTAGTGACCGAGGCTCAAAGTTCACTTCCAGATTTTGGAGATCGTTGTGCTCAGCGTTTGGAGTCTCCACACTTTTTTCTTCGGCCTACCATCCCCAGACTAATGGCATGGCAGAATGGACTAACCAGACCCTTAAGACCTTTCTTCGGGGTTTTACTAATGCCCATCAGGATAATTGGGCGGATCTCCTGCCGTGGGCCGAGTTTGCCTACAACAACAGTTTTCATTCTGCTTCCCAGACTTTGCCCTTTTTTACTGTTTTTGGGCATCATCCGGTCCTTCCTCCACCAATTCCTTTGGATCACGCTCCTTCACTGATTCATCTGACTCTCACCACTATTCAGGACACATGGAGGATGGTTCAGTGTCATTTGCGGCAGGCTGTTGCACGGTATAAAAGGGTTGCTAATCGACATCACCGGCCCGCTCCTGTTTTCTATCCTGGACAAAGGGTTTGGCTCAGCACCAAGTACCTGAGACTTCGCCTTCCCTCCCTGAAGTTTGCTCCTCAGTTTATTGGTCCATTTGCGGTTCAAGCCAGAGTGGGGACGGTGGTCTATCGCCTTCACTTACCTGGTAATCTTCGCATACACAATGCCTTCCACGTCTCTCTGCTCAAACCTTTCCTGGCCTCCCGGTGGCATCCTGAACCGAAGAAGGTTACTGTTCCTGACTCTGAGCCTGACCCTGAATTTGAGGTGCAAGAGATTCTAGTCAGTTCCTTCTTCCATTTTCTGAAGGATTTTCTTTTAGCTCTAATAGCTTCCTTCACCTCACTTTTTAACCACGCCGGCTGTCGTTTGGTCATCCGACCTCCTTTTTTAATACGCGGAATATATTTGGCCTGGGCTTCCAGGATGGTGTTTTTGAACAGCATCCACGCCTGATGTAAATTTTTGACCCTGGCAGGCGCTCCTCTAATTTTTTTTTCACAGTTCTTCTCATTATATCATAGTCTCCTTTATTAAAGTTAAACGCTAACGTATTTGATTTCCTATGTATACTTACTTCAAAGCTAATATTAAATCTAATCATATTATGATCACTGTTTTCAAGCGGCCCCAGCACCATTACCTCCCGCACCAGATCATGCGTTCCACCAAGGACTAGGTCTAGAATTTTTCCTTCTCTCGTCGGCTCCTGTACCAGCTGCTCCATAAAGCAGTCCTTGATTTCATCAATGAATTTTACCTTCCTAGCTTGCCCCGATGTTACATTTACCCAGTCAATATCGGGGTAATTGAAATCACCCATTATTATTGTGTTGCCCAGTTTGTTTGCGTCCATAATTTCCTTTAACATTTCTGCATCCGTCTGTTCATCCTGGCCAGACAGAAGGTAGTACACTCCTATCACTATCCTTTTCCCCTTCACACATGGAATTTCAATCCGTAGTGATTCCAAGAAGTGTTTTGTTTCCTGCAGAATTTTCATTCTATTTGATTCAAGGCTCTCATTAATATACAATGCTACCCCTCCACCAATTCGACCACTTTATCACTACGATATAATTTGTACCCCGGTATGACAGTTTCCCACTGGTTATCCTCCTTCCACCAGGTCTCAGAGATGCCTATTATATCTAATATCTTTGCACTAACCTCAACGTCATACACACTGGGGCTCATTTTCAAAGAACTTAGACTTGCAAAATTCCATAAGTTACTTTTGGGCTCATTTTCGAAAGAGAAGGACGCCCATCTTTCAACATAAATCGGAAGATGGACGTCCTTATCCCAGGGACGTCCAAATCGGTATAATCGAAACCCGATTTTGGACGTCTCCAACTGCAGTCCATTGCAAGGACGGCCAAAGTTCAAGGGGGTGTGTCGGAGGCATAGCGAAGGCGGGACTTCGGCGTGCCTAACACTTGGACGTCCTTGACCCATAATCGAAAAAAACAAGGTCGTCCCTGACGAACACTTGGACGTTTTCACGCGGACGTGTTTTTATTACGAATAAGGTATAAAAATGTGCCCGAAATGACCAGATGACCACTGGAGGGAATTGGGGATGACCTCCCATTACTCTTCCAGTGGTCACTAACCCCCTCCCACCCTCAAAAACATCTTTAAAAATATGTCATGCCAGCCTCAGATGTCACACTCAGGTCCATGACAGTGCATGCAGTTTTAATGGGTGCAGTGCACTTCAGACAGGCAGACCCAGCCCCATCCCCCCTACCTGTTACGTTTGTGGAGGAAACAGCGAGCCCTCCAAAACCCACCAGAAACCCACTATACCCACATGTAGGCGCCCCCTTCACCTGTAAGGGCTATGGCAGTGGTGTACAGTTGGGGGTAGTGGTTTTTTTTGGGGGGGAGGGGCTCAGCACACAAGGTAAGAGAGCTAAGTACCTGGGAGCAATTTATGAAGTTCACTGCAGTGCCCCCTAAGGTGCTCGGTTGGTGTCCTGGCATGTCAGGGGGACTAGTGCACTACATAATGCTGGCTCCTCCTATGACCAAATGGCTTGCATTTGGTTGTTGTTGACATGGACGTCTTTGGTTTTGAATATCGCCGAAAGTCAGAAGCGTCCATGTCTAGGGACGTCCAAATCTAGGGATGGCCAAATTTAAGGATTTGGACGTCTCTGACGGTATTTTTGAAACGAAAGATGGACGTCCATCTTGTTTTGAAAATACGGATTTCCCCACCCCTGGATTTTGTCGTTTTGCAAGGACGTCCAAATCACAACTTGGATGTCCCTTTCGAAAATGCCCCACCACGTAACTTTGTAAGTCTAAGTGCTTTGAAAATACACATCCTTCTCTCCTACACACATACACTAACCCAAGGAAGGGCAACCTTGGTCCTTGAGGGCCACAACCCAGTCAAGTTTTCAGGATTTCCCCAATGAATATGCATGAGATCTATTTGTATGAATTGCCTTCATTGTTTGCAAACGATCTCATGCATACTCGTTGGGGAAATTCTGAAAATCTGACTGGGTTGTAGCCCTTGAGGACTAAGGTTGCCCACCCCTGCACTAACCATTCTCTGACATCCCAAGTATTTTAAAAAGACGTGTCAAACATCACAGCTATAAGCGCAGAAACTCAATATCTCTTCTTGTACAGAGCATTTCAGAAATCCCTCCCCAGATTTTCCAGCCTAAGACTCCATCTCTGTCCCTTGTGTTGGGGAGGGTAGAAGAACAAAATTCGCCCTGTATCTCCATTGTGAGTTTGTGTCAAGCAGAGGTTCTTAACCCAGTCCTCAGGGCACATCCAGCCAGTCAAGTTTTCAGGATACGCACTATGAATATACATGAGATAAATCTGCATAAAAAGAAGGCAGTGCATGAAAATTATCTCATGTATATTCATAGTGGGAGTCCTGAAAACCAGATTGGCTAGATGTGTGCTGAGGACTGGGTTGAGAATCCTTGGTGTAGAGGGATGCCTGTTAAAAAAAACCAAAACTAGCGAGGTAATTAAATTTGCTGATGACACAAAGTTATTCAAAGTCGTTAACTTGCGACAGGTTTGTGAAAAATTACAGAAGGACCTTAAGAGACTGGGAGACTGGGCGGCTAAATGGCAGATTGTGATAAAGTCACCTCCAGGATAGTTGGGTTAAGGCAGTTTCAGTCTGAAATACAAGTCCCAGAAGGCATTGCAGGCAAGGAGCCAGAGGGTGAGATGAAGAACCCGAACTGGAGTCCTAGCTGCAATCTGGGAAGACATGGGTGTAAGCTGGCAGGTTGTGTAGAGTGGCTGCCACTAGGCGGAAAGAGAGTTAGGAAACCCTGTGTGCAGGAGCTCATCATTGGTCTCATTAGTCTAATGCTTAACTCAGCTGGTTTGGGTGTGAGGAAGCTAATGGAAGGAGAATGATTGGTGGTGGTAGCTGAAGCCAGGGATTGATTAGGCAGGTGGGAAGGAGTCCCAGCAGTTGCAGGCTGAAAACCCTTGGGCAGAGAGGTCCCTAAAGTATTTGCAGGCTGAAATTCCTTGGGTGAGAGGAAGTCCCAAAAGTATTGAATTCACTGTGAAGCTGATGCAGGGGAAAACCCTTGGGTAGAAGGAGTCCCTAAAATATTGAACTCTCCTGAAGGTAAAGAGGATAGAAGGTAGAAAATGCTGCTTGGTGACTGAACTGTGATGAGGAACTGAAAGAACTGTTTGTCTTGGGAATTGAATTACTGTTTATTGTGCACTGGATAAAGAGCCCAGACTGAAGCCTATAAGCCTGTATTGAATCCTGGTATGTACTATGCTGCTGTTGGAACTGTGTACTAGAAACCTGCATGGAATAAAAGTCCTTAAGATTGAAGTTACTGGTGGATATCTTTCTTCATTGTACCGGGAGCCTGTGGCTGGAGGAGATTGTTCTATCCTTGGCTGCACAAGAGAGGTACCTGGTTACAAGATGATGTTTAATGTGAGCAAGTGCAAGGTGATGCATGTGGGAAAAAAGAACCCGAATTATAGCTACGTCATGCAAGGTTTGACGTTAGGATTTACGGACCAAGAAAGGGATCTGGGTGTCGTCGTCGATAATACACTGAAACCTTCTGCTCAGTGTGCTGCTGCGGCTCGGAAAGCGAATAGAATGCTGGGTATTATTAGGAAAGGTATGGAAAACAGGTGTGAGGATGTTATAATGCCATTATATCGCTCCATGGTGCGACCGCACCTTGAGTATTGTGTTCAATTTTGGTCACCGAATCTCAAGAAAGATATAGTGGAATTGGAAAGGTGCAGCGAAGGGCGACTAAAATGATAGCGGGGATGGGAAGACTTCCCTATGAAGAAAGACTAAGGAAGCTAGGGCTTTTCAGCTTGGAGAAGAGAAGGCTGAGGGGAGACATGATAGAGGTATATAAAATGAGTGGAGTGGAACAGGTGGATGTGAAGCGTCTGTTCACGCTTTCCAAAAATACTAGGACTAGGGGGCATGCGATGAAACTACAGTGTAGTAAATTTAAAACAAATCGGAGAAAATGTTTCTTCACCCAACGCATAATTGAACTCTGGAATTCGTTGCCGGAGAACGTGGTGAATGCGGTTAGCTTGGCAGAGTTTAAAAGGGGGTTAGACGGTTTCCTAAAAGACAAGTCCATAAACCGCTACTAAATGGACTTTGGAAAAATCCACAATTCTGTGAATAACATGTATAGAATGTTTGTACGTTTGGGAAGCTTGCCAGGTACCCTTGGCCTGGATTGGCCGCTGTCGTGGACAGGATGCTGGGCTCGATGGACCCTTGGTCTTTTCCCAGTGTGGCATTACTTATGTACTTATGTACTTACTTATTCAGCAGAGCTGACCATACCCAATTCCAAGAGGGAGACTTTTTGGCCAGACCTGGTTTTCAAATTTAAATCCATTGCAGTGTGGTATTTGTAGTCCCTACTTCTACTTATGAAAACAGTTCTTCTGGTCCCATAATGCAGCTGGACTGGTTTGTCAGAAACCAAGGTTTGTGCTGCAGTCTGTTTCTTTAAAACTGGGTAACTTGGCCACTCTGCCTACAGCTGCAGAGCAGCCAAGTTACCCAGTTCTAGAAGAGAGACTTGTTACCCAGACCTGGTTTTCAACTTACAACCTGAAGCTTTGTGGGATTTGTAGTCCCCGATTCTCTACCATTGAAATCTGTGTTGCAGGTCCCATAATGCTTCAGGTCAAGGGTTGTCAGAAATCCATGACTGACTTCAAATCTCCCTTTTGGAACTGGGTACCTTGGCAGCTTTGTTGGTGCCCGACAGTATTTGGATGCTGTGCATTCTCATTTCTATTTTGCAGGTCATGTTGCTGCTTATAAAAAAGGCTGCATTAAAAAAAAAAAGGCTAAAATGTTTTTTGCGACGCCCCCTTGAGTTGCTTGTCCCTTCTGGGCTGCCATAACAGGTGCCCCTCCTTGCTTTGCTTCGGGTTGGAGGGAGCTCCAGTAGAGAGTTGGGCGCGGGGGAGGGCGGTGGAAGAGGCTGAGAGGGAAGGAAGATGCGGGCTGCGGGGCATTGTGTGTTTCACTGAGCCGCCTTTTTTCATGATTTCTATTAAACTATAAAGGCGGCGTTTCGTGATGTAACACAGCAAGACGTTGGGATTGCCTTTTGAGAAAAAAAAAATCCTTGTTTTGCTGCTTTTGAAATTGCATATTTTTTTTTTTTTTGGGGGGGTTCTCATTGGCTGCAAGGAAATTTTGGGGGAGAACAAAATAGAAAAAAAAAGTACTTGCCGGTTAGTTTGGGAAGCCCGGGGAGGGTGGGAGGCTGAGGTGGACTGTGCGCGTCGCTTGGCGGCGACGTGAAGATTCACCGGTGTTGTCTGCTCGCGCTCCCCGGGGGCGAGCCTGCCATTGCCATGGCTACGACGACCACCACCACCGGCTCCACGGTCCTGGAACCTCTCAGCACTGCCTTCCAGCTGCCCATAGACCAGGTAATGTGGCTCCTGCGGGCGGGAGCGGCCACTGCTTCTCAGGAAGGGTCGCAGCGCTCGGCTTTGTCTAGCAGAAAGGAGGCGGTTGTGTCGGAATTTTGTATGTGTGGGGAGACTCGGGTTTGTATGCGATAAACTCAAGTCTACACATCAATTTTTCAGCACATGTAATCGATTCGACATCTAATATATGCGTTTATATAAATATTAAGCTATATGTCTTAATGTTTAGATATACGCGGTCGCGGTGCTGACATTCAAGTACTATCGCAGTTTCGTATGGGTGTGAGTGTGTTAATAAAGTGAATTTAAGTATAGTTCTCAAGAGTTTAAATTCACCTTATTTGTTGACGCCTCCTTACATAGTTAGAATGGTGTTTCGTTAATTAGCACAATGTTAACTACTCACAGAATGTGATGTGGAAATACGGAAAACATTCAGAATATCTATATGCATTGGACTGGGCAAAATGTTCCAACAGATCATATTCCAGCGATATATCTTTTAAATCTATAGACGTGTATGATGAAATAAAAGTATCTTTCTACTGCTGTTCATCCTCGTTTATCTGAGGACAATAGAATGGAACTCTTATGTGACTGAGGCGTATTTTCAAAGCAGGTAGACTTACAAAGTTCCATAGTAACCTATGAAACTTTGTAAGTGTAAGTACTTTGAAAATGAACCTCTTGGGGTTGTGATGTGAAGTTTTAGGGGAAAACCAAAGGTTATTAGGTGCAGTGTCAGTACCTATATCAATACACAACTTACATTGATCAACATGGCCATACATGAGTGATGATACTGGTATTGCTCTGTCCTGTGAGGCTGTGTTTGTGTTTTCAGACCTGCCAATATATTCCATGCTTAAATGTGTTGGTTAGTCACTACTGTAATCTTAAGGTCCTAGAGCATGTAACTATACCATCCATAATCTTCCAAAAGGTGAAAGCCATGTTGAACATTGAAGTAATTTTAATTTTTTTTTTACTGTTCCAGCCACTATTCTTGGCAGTTTTGACTTGTCATATTCACCACGGCTCCTAGCTATCTTGATTTTCTTCTACCTCTGTTTCTGACACTCTGTATTTGGGCGTTTAGATTTTATTACTTTTGACTTTCCAAATCTGAAGTAAAGACAGGTTACGCAGGACTCAAGCTGACAAACAAGGAGTGTACTACTTTGAACTTCCAAAATCCATGCAGCAGGAGCGTCTGGGGATCACTCATGACCCTGACCACTTGCCACCAGGGAAACCCTTAGGTTCTGGGAGTGTTTGCTGTCTTGGGAGGGGGGAGCTTGGGGGAATGTTTCTGTCGGGGGCAGCAACTACAAAAAGCAGCAAATTTGAAAGAGCAGTATGCGTTTATTTTTTTTTTTCTAACCCCTCCTCCCCCCCCCCCCAAACATACAGCTTTTTAAAATCACTGTTCCTGCTGGATATGTTTGACAGGGCCTTTGTAAAATATTGGGGGAACTGAGCTTGTCCTGATCTGGGTACCTCAATTCCCATCTCCTCTGTAAAATGAGGCTTCCTCTGACTTGTCCAGAGTCACAAGGAAGCTCGGTCTTTGACTTCCTCTTCCTAACTGCTAGATTGTCTTTATCACTGATCCTTTTGATTTATTTATTTGTTACATTTGTATCCCACATTTTCCCACCTATTTGTAGGCTCAATGTGGCTTACATTGTACCGGCGCTGCGTTTGGTATCTCCTCTCCCCTTTATTTACAAGTTGGGGTTCTGGCTTGCTTCTTAGAGGATATGTGTTCCGCAGTAGTGAGGGAGATCTATCAGCGGCAGTAATGAAGAAGGAAAAAGTTTTTTGATGGCTGAATGGGGGAGGGGGTGTAGGAATGAAAGACCGGGAGGAAAGGACCGAGAGACAGGAAGAAGAGAAATAAGGAAAAGTGAGGCAAGAGGACCTAGATTGATAGGAGGAAGGGAGAAACTGTTGGACTTAGGAGTGGAAATAAGAGAAGAGTAAGATCCACATAAAATAATAATTAAAAAAAAAAACCTTGGAAAGGGGAGAAATAAGCTCTAGACAACAGAAAGAAGGTGAGGTAAGAGAAGCAAGAAAGTGTGCAAAATGAAATAAATTACCAAATTAATTGATTCATATATGCACAAAGGTTAAACTGTTTCATTAAAAAAAAGTAAATATGCTGTGTGTGAATGTATGGTGCTGAAGAATCTACTTCTGAGATAGCAAAGAGACCCAGGAAATCAAACATAGAAAAAAGTGGTAACAGACATATATGTAAGCTTCTCATCTCATAAATGGCTGCAAAGCACTAGGATCATGACCTTAAGAGAATTCTGAAGAATGAAGAGAGGGAGATATAATAGACATTTAAACACCTCCCATAACATAAATGCATAGGAGGCAAGTCTCTCGTTTGAAAGGAAGCTCTGGAAAGAGGGGATATAGGATGAATGTGAAAGGGGATATATTCAGTAGTAATCTAAGGAAATGCTTCTTTACGGACAGAGTGATGATTGTGTGGAACAGTCTCCCATTAGAAGTGGTGTAGACAAATTCAAGAAAGAGAATGGGACAAGTGCAGAGGATCTCTAAGGGTGAGGAAGGAATAGTAGATGGTATGGATGGGAAGACTGAATAGTCCATATGGTCATTATCTGCTGTCAATTTGTATGTTTCCAAGATTGTGATTCCCAGTGGTAAAGAACAGAAACACAAAAAAGGCATTGACAGCAGAAGTGTCTGTGCCAAGTGATTATTCTGTACGTAGTGTGGAGAGAAAACAATTCTCAAGGACTAAGAAATGCAGTGGAAATCCAAGAGAACGTTAGAAAAATGTGTAAATGTTTCCCATTGTTCAAGATGCAACAGGCTTGATTTAAAAATCAAATTCTAAACACACCTTGATCAGTTGTCTATACATATTACATCTTAAGCACCTCAAAGAATCTCTCTTCAGCACAATACAAGTATTATGGTCAGCATCATCAGTAAATTAGGTTATGTGGCATGTGATTCTAAGCTTAGATTTAGGAACAAGGTTCATAGCTCCAATCCCCTGCCCTGCATTAGGTCTCTCCTCTGGCCACTCGTAGCAAACAGTCTCCTGGTTGCCTCTTTCAGGAGCCACAATCCTCCATTACAGCCAAGGGTCACACTTCTCACTGAGGATTTTCCTTTTCCCCTGGTCTCTTGGGATGGGACCATCAAGCAACCAAAGATCCCCTCATGGGCATAATTCCAGCCTTTATCTCCTTTGTAACTCCTTCCCCCTTGTAATTTTTAGGCAAGGGTAAAACTTTTTTTCTCCATTCTGTTTCAAAAGGTCTCCCCAAGGGCTGGGCCTCCTCCCACCCAGGGACATCCTACCACTTCATCCCTCTATCAGGGACCTCCCTCCCCCCCCAGGGCTCTGGACAAATCTGTCACTTTAGTGATACCCAGTATTACACTCTTACCCCGTTTAGAAAAATCTCTTGCCCTCAAGGGGTACTAGCTCAGTTTTGTTCTCCCTTCCCTTTGGAGCAACACAAACCCCATACAACCACTTTTCAACTTTATTCAACACATGACATTACTTCAACTTTCTTTTCCTCGATCGC
Source organism: Microcaecilia unicolor (assembly GCF_901765095.1). Lineage (NCBI taxonomy): Eukaryota > Metazoa > Chordata > Amphibia > Gymnophiona > Siphonopidae > Microcaecilia > Microcaecilia unicolor. Next base: position 436,839,088 of record NC_044033.1, read on the forward strand.
TCCTCACAGTGATCTGTATCTTCACATAACCCTTGTTATACAACCACTTTATCCACATCAACTTTTCTTCATATTACTTCATATATCATGAGTAAATTTACCGTTTACCCCACACTCAATTGTTTCATCATCATTGGACCTGTTATCAATGACTTTTTTTTCCCCTCAACCAGGATCTCTTTCTACAGAGAGAACCTTCCAGTTTTCCCCACAATCTCTTCCTTCATGGAGATTTCTTTTTTTTTTCCACATGGGTCAGCTTTCCTCTGACCCCTTCATCGCTTACAGGACACCTAAAGAGAGTAGCAAACTGCTTAAGCTGGATTCTCTTATCGTCTTAACTCTTTTTTTTTTTTTTTTTTTTTTCCCCCAGGCAGCATAAGCCAGTGCACTCTGGGCCTGCCAGAAGTGGAAGCCTGCTCAGCCTTAAACCATCTTTTTCCTTATTTTCATTTTACCTTCACACCAAACATTTTTTTTACCCCAAATATGTCCCATCCGTTTCTCCCACATAAATGTAAACTACTTCATTCAGTACATAGTTCAAATTTGTATTTAACATCACACCACCTTTTAACTACACAACACATTTATCTTCAAATATTTACTTTCATAGCATCCCACAGATCAGTCCAGAGACTTGTGGGTTATGTCCCTTTACTAGCAGGTGGATATAGTAAGCATCTGAAATTCTCTCTGTGGTCATGTGCAGCCACCTTAACTTCAGTGTTCTCTCTATCTAGCAGGTGGGTGGTCATAACCGTGCAGCTCTGGATTGACGGGCTCCTGGCCTGATCCCTTGGGTCTAGTCGAGCTTTTGGGGACTGAGGTGTCCCGTTCCTGGGACTTGGGTGCACACCTGGTGGTGCCAGGTCCCTCCCTTTCTCCCCCTCCTCTCTGCCTGCCCGGGGTTTGTGGTTCTCACTCTCCTGACTTTGAAAAGAATCTGAGGTTTATTTTGCTCTGGCATCCTCTCTTGCCTTAAAAAAAAAAAAAAAAAAGTCTACACGTTCTTTTTGGTCTGGTCAGACTCGCCCTTATCTTTACAAAACCAAGTTTATCATCCATGGCAGCCTAGTTTTTCTTCAGCGATTCAGTCCAGGTAGGGTTTTAGAACTCCCGACTTCATCCGTTTGAGATCCTCAAGATTTCTATTGAAGGGGTGATGGGGTGTATAGTCCTGTCCTTCTGCATACGGTGGTTTCTGCCTTCCATCCCATTCCACCTTTGTCTCCTCCCGCTTCTTGGATGTTCACCATGTACTCCTATACTATTTGGAAGTGACCAATGAGTTCTGTTCGTCAAATCTTTGCTTCATGCTTTGCTCGGAACCTTACGAAGGTAATGCAGTTTCCAAAGCCATGCTGGCTCACCATTTTTAGATTGGCAGATGTGGGCGAAGTAGTTTTGATGTCAGGGGGAGCAGACCTTTTGTAAAATAGGCGTCAGTGTGAAGCTGAAGGGCTAATCTGCATAAGCACCATTTTATTAAAAATCCATTTCGGGGAGCAGCTGCTCCCTTGCACCCCACCTAGCTACGCCTCTGCATAGCGGGGCAATGTCTGGGGTGACCCACTGAGCAGAAGTGACTTCCTACATAGCCTCATACACTGCTAAAGGCTGATGCGGTATTCTAGTGCTTCCCATTTTAAGATTAGCAGATGCAGAGGTGGTAGGATCAGAAGCAGACATATTCAGAACCTGGAAAGCCTTAGGTATATAGGAAGGTGACTCCTCCTTATGAAACACCCACACTGCAGTGAGATCATCAGATTCCTGACCTGCTGAACAGAAATGCCTCCTTGCATAGCCTCATGCTGTACTCTAGCTGGTCACTTGAAAGGGGATCTGGTTTTGAGAGCCACAGTGACCGTTGGCTGAGAGGCAGTTTTCGTCAGCTGACCTCTATATGGGACAGCCTCTCCCGTTGCGGGTGGCAGCGCTTTTTTCCAGAGCACAGTTTGACTTTTTTTCCATGTACCATCTGTCTTCCGTGGCTGCACTTTGCAGTTCGGCTTCTTGGTCCTCTGTTCTGCTGTGGATGGCTTTTGCAGATCGCCCACTTGATCTGCTGTCCTTTCTTTGCTAGGCTTTGCAGGCTTGGCGTGGCAGCACTAGGCATTCCAGACTTGATGTGGCAGCGCGTGTAGCTGCGGCCTGTAGTGCATCGCTCCAGTCTGCTGAGGTGGTAGTACCCCGCCCCATTTGAGGACTGCTTTGGTACATCCCACAAGTCTCTGGATTGATCTGTGTGGGACTCTGTGGAAGGTAAAATTAGTCCTTAACTGACAATTTTCTTTCCATTAGTCCCAAAAGATAAATCCAGAGGCCCGCCCTTTGCTGTTCTGGGTTGAGTGTTTTCTTCTAGTTGCCTCAGTTTCATCAGATTCCTTTATTTGATTTTTGGCTGCAACAATGACAACAAATAAATAAAAGTAAAACAAATCAAAACATAAAGGAAACCTTCTGTTACCCTCCCACAGGAGCGGTTTGTCAGGTTCTCAGGTTCAGAGCCCGCGGGGCCGGGCTCTGGAGCAAACGTGAGCCCTTGGGCTGCTGCCGCCAGCAGGCAAAACCCACCAACCAACACTGGGCAAGCACACCGGCAGGGACTGCAGCACTGCCCAGCGAACCGGAACACGTGGACTGCAATCCCCTGGACTGGCAGACACAGGACTGGAACACAATGGACTGGAGCACACTGGACTGGGCCCGTACAGCTTCACCTGCGCTTGGCCACTACCCCCCCCCCCCCCCCAAGGGTTGAGCCCTTGGGTTCGAGTGGCCGGCAGGACTTACCGGATACCGGATGACACAGGGACCAGGACTGGAAACAGAAGTACTCCTAAACCTAAACTGATCTAAGTGCTCCCAAGCCCTAAACCAGCAGGAGAGTTCCTAACAGTAAACTGACAAAAGGACTTCCTAAGCCCTATACTAAACAGGAGCTCCTAAGCCCTGCTCAACAAAGGGACTTCCTAAGCCCTAAACTAACAGAGCAGGGAACTAAATACACAGGTTAGCAAAGGAGCTTCCTAAGCCCCCACGCTACAGCAGTGCACCACCGTACTAACCTAACCCAGGTGCCAGTAAGCACCAAGCTACAGGAGTACTTCTCACAGCGAACTGAAGTGCTTCCTACAGCACCAAAACCAGAAGTACATCTAACAGCAAACTAACAGTGCTTCTAACCACACCCAAAGGGAAAGCAGGGGAGCTACAAGGGAAAGGCAGGGAAGCTAAACACTTAAACACAGGTCAAATGTGCACACTGCACCAACACTAACCTGGACCTAAAGTAAACGCAAGCAGGGAAGCCAAACACAACAGAAGTGCCCACTGCACTAACCCTACCTCAAGCAGGTGCCACCGTTGCAAAGGCTCTGAAGGAAAGAACACCACTTCCTTATCAAGGCCCTCCCTGATGATGTCACACTCCCTAGCACCAGCACACTGACCCAGAGAGGCCCAACCCACACCAATGCAGTCCCGTGAAGCACTTGAAGCCAGTACACCCAAAAAGGGAGCAGAGCAACTCGGGCAACACCCACAGCTGCAGTAAAGTGAGACAATTAGCCCCATGCTGCTGGAAGCTGCCAGCACAGAGAGAGAGAGAGCCAGCTCAGACAGGACAGACAAACGAAACAGAAGCCAGCTAAGCTGACCACCAGGAAAAAGGTAAGTTTGAGAGGGGTTATGACCACAATCATAACACGGTTGTGGAGCTTACATGGGCTTTATGCAGGCAGGAGAGGACTTACTGTTAGTTCTCCTCTTCCTTCTTCCACTGCTTGGTATCGAGAATACTGAAGTTAAGGTGGCTGCACATGACCAGATATAGTAAACCTCCGAAGTTCTCCACCTGCTGGTAGAGGGACATAACCCACAAGTCTCTGGATTGAGCTGTTGGGACTAGTGGAAAGAAAATGATCAGGTAAGGACTAATTTTACCTTACTTAACATGGTTGTGACCCCCCCACCTCCAGCATCGTGGACTTGGGTGCAGCCCATCATTTTCTTTTCACCCAAACATTTTCAAACATCATCTTTGTTTTTTGATTTCTCATTTAACTTTTGCAACCCGCAATGTCACATTTTCCTATAAACAGGGCCTGTTGCCCAACCATTTACTTTGTTTTAGCAGTATACTTCATTATTTCTTTTAATACATAAACCATCCATCCTTTTTTTTTTTCAACAGTTAACCCTTCATGCTAGCAGTGGAACATCTTTTGTTTGAGGGGGGGGCAGGCTCTGTCCAAAACTCCACCCCCCACTCATGGTATCCAGCTTCCTTCCCAACCTTTGAACCCCTCACCATTGTGACCAGCATTTCTCTCCTCATCTTCTCACTGCCCCCCTCCTACCCCCTGTGGTGCCCAGCATTTCTCTTCTCCCCTCCCCACCCCCATGGTCTCCGGCATTTCTTTCTTTCCCTACCACTTTTCAGACTGAGAACCATGGAAGCCAAGCTTCAAATCCCACTGCTGCTGCTTGAATTCTTGGACAAGTCACATAAGAAGTCACTTAACCCTCCTTTGCCTTGTCACTTAATTTGTAAGCCCTCCAAGGACAGAAAAATAGCTACTGTACCTGAATGTTGCCTTGAGCTATTACTGAGAAAGACATGATCTTAATCCAAATCCAGAATTCAGTACCAGGCATACTGTGAAGCAATACAAAACAGTACAATGTCTCTCGGGACCTACAGAGCAATTTTTCCATACCATAAGAACAGTTACTTCCACAAGTCGCACATCAAGGACCTGCCTAGGAAAAGGCAGCATCGCAAACAGTACAGTGGGCAGTATAGAACACCAGTAAATCTATTAGAAAACTAAATAAGCAGATTAATACAGATCAATTTTACGTGGTTTTCTTTTGGCACTGACTGTGCGTTTTTCACATACATAGAGCACATAGATCTTCACCCAGTATAGAATAAGTAACTACAAATTAAAAACAGAAACGTGTAGACAGAAATTAAATTGAATCCACAGTGCAACACCAGAGAAAAAGTGATGCATGTTCCCCTGTACTGAGCAAAATATAAAGATAGCAAACGTAAATTTCAAAAACTGACCTATTTCAATCGCCTCAATGCAAATTAACAAGTACAAATAAAATAGAAAATGGAAAATATACCATTTTATTGGACTAAACACATTTTGTCAGTTAGCTTTCAGAGGCAAAAACCTTATTCCTCAGGTCAGGAGAGTACATGGAGAAATTAGGTCTTACCTAATAATTTTCTTTCCATTAGTCCCAACAGATCAGTCCAGTCCAAGTGGAGATAGTGTCAGAGCTCTGCCATATAGTATCCTGTGCTGCAGACTTGCCTCCAGTATATTTGTTACCCAAGCAGAGAACAAGAAAACAATAACCTAGAAACCTCCTGCCTCCAAAAACAGAACACAAACAACCTCAGAGTCTATCCCGAGCAACCTAGTGCATGGCATGAGAACCCAGATGCACGAAGAAGCAGCCACTTGCCGCGTTCATGGGCTATTGAAAGAGAAACAGACCCATGGAAGACTCATGATGACACCAATTCCAGCATGTGAACCTAACCTTTTATTTATTGATTTTTAACTATTCAAGAAACGCTTCTGCTGGAATTCCTCAGGTCAAATTGGGAGGAGAAAGCACAAAGAGAAATTCAACTGTAGGGCAAGCCTCTGGTTTGATCTGTTGGGACTAATGGAAAGAAAAAATTTCACCTTCCATACTGTCCCACAGATCAATCCAGAGACTTGTGGGATGTTCAAGAGCAGTCCTCGAGTAGGGCGGGCCTGATGACATCCAGCCACCAACACTGAGGCCCCAAAGGCAGCATCTGCTTGAGCCATGACATCCAGACAGTAGTGCCTCACAACACCTTTGTCTTCCTTAATCGCCCCTTTTACCCCTTGGTCATCTAGCGGTCCATCTGATTCTTTTGTTGGCTTCCTGCTTTTAATATACCTAAAAAATTTTTACTATGTGTTCTTGCCTCCAACGCAATCTTTTTTTCATAGTCCCTCTTTGCCTTCCTTATCAGCGCTTTGCATTTGACTTGACATTCCTTATGCTGTTTCTTATTATTTTCAGTCGCTTCCTTCTTCCATTTTCTGAAGGATTTTTTTTTTTTTGTTTAGCTCTAATAGCTTCCTTCACCTCACTTTTTAACCATGCCGGCTGTCGTTTGGTCTTCCATCCTCCTTTTTTAATACGAGGAATATATTTGTCCTGGGCTTCCAGGATGGTGTTTTTGAACAGCATCCACGCCTGATGTAAATTTTTGACCCTTGAAGCCACTCCTCTAAAGGTTGTTTTTTTTTTTCCCCCCCACTGTTGTTCTCATTTTATCATAGTCTCCTTTTTTTTAAAAGTTAAACGCTAATACATTGGATTTCCTGTGTATACTTCAAAGCTAATATCAAATTTGATCATATTATGATCACTGCTATCAAGCAGCCCCATCACCATTACCTCCCGCATCAAATCATACGCTCCACTAAGGACTAGGTCTAGAATTTTTCCTTCTCTTGTCGGCTCCTGTACCAGCTGTCTCCATAAAACCAGCCCTTGATTTCGTCAAGGCATTTTACTTCCCTAGCATGCCCCGATGTTACATTTACCCAGTCAATATCGGGGTAATTGAAATCACCCATTATTGTTGTGTTCCCCAGTTTGTTAGCCTCCCTAATTTTCTTTAACATTTCTACATCCGTCTGCTCATCCTGGCCAGGAGGACGGTAGTACATTCCTATCACTATCCTTTTCCCCTTTACACATGGAATTTCAATCCATAGGGATTCCAATATATTTTTTTTTTTTACCAGCAGAATTTTCAATCTATTTGATTCAAGGCTCTGCTTAACAAACAATGCTACCCCTCCACCAGTTCGATCCACCCTATCACTACAATATAATTTGTACCCCGTTATGACAGTGCCCCCACTGGTTATCCTCCTTTCACCAGGTCTCAGAGATGCCTATTATATCTAATTTTTCATTTAGTGCAATATATTCTAACTCTCCCATCTTATTTCTTAGACTTCTGGCATTCACATATAGACATTTCAAACTGTTTGTTGTTCCTATTTACATCATGCTCAGTACTTGACAGTATTAATTTGCAATCTTTTGTCTGATTTTTATTTAAGGACACCTGATGTACTACGGTCTCTTTTGCAACCTCACTATCAGCATACCCTATCTTCCCTGTTTTGGTGATATCTTTGAAAGATACCTTATCCCAAGCCATGTGCTTTTGAATGATTGTCGGCCTTCCCCCAGTTTCTAGTTTAAAAGATGCTCTATCTCCTTTTTAAATGCCGATGCCAGCAGCCTGGTTTCACCCTGGTTGAGGTGGAGCCCATCCTTTCGGAATAGGCTCCCCCTTCCCCAGAATGTTGCCCGGTTCCTAACAAATCTAAAATCCTCCTCCCTGCACCATCGTCGCATCCACACATTGACACTCCGGAGCTCTGCCTGTCTCTTGGGCTTCGCGTGGAACGGATAGCACTTCAGAAAATGCTACCCTGGAGGTTTTGGATTTGAGCTTTCTACCTAAGTATAAATTTGGCTCCCAGAACCTCTCTCCCACATTTTCCTGTCATTGGTACCCACATGTACCAAGACAGCTGACGACTCCCCAGCACTATCTTTTGGTAATTTATTCTATTCTTCCCACAGCCACCTGACTAAAAGCCCCTTTACTCTGTCTTTTTCCTAAAAAAAAAGAAAAGGCTGTTCGAGACTTGCAATAGACTACTTTGTGCAGAACTTAGTGGCTGAGTTGGAATGTAATGGTGGATAAAGGAGTACAACTAGGGCACAAGAAAATTTAAGATCTTGACAGTAGCAGAATCTTAAATCGTATGCATTCCCTAATTGGTAGCCAATCTGAGTGATACAGCATTTGGGAGGCACTGTTTTAAGCACCTCACCCTGAGTTCTTGTTAGATGTTAAATGAGGAAAAGAGAGATGATGATGATAATTTTAGTCTCCTATTTTATTAAAGGTTTAAGTATTACTTGAGCAAGATAATTAAGGATGAAGGGATCATGACATGAAGCTGTAGAAAAGTGGTTTAGAGGAACCATGAGAACATACTTGTTGAGAAGATGGTAAGGCTACTGGCAATCAAAACTGATAAGAGTTTAGTTTAAAACAATTTTTATTGATGACATTTCCAACCATACAAATCCAACATTGTAAATAATATGAACAATTTTTTGTTTGATTTTGACCAACATCGTCATCAATTTTTTCAAACTTTTGTATGCAGTCTGGCAATAATGTTATCAAAAACAGTATCCATTAATTCCCACCGCAATATAACATCCTATCACATCCTTTAACGAATCTACATAACATTAGATAGTGAATCTCATCATGAATTAAGTTGCCCCCCTCCCCCCCTCCTCGTCCATAATCCCGTTCAGCTTACTGTAATCTTTCCTTCCCCCCCCCCTTTTTTTGATCCCCTCCCCCTTCCCCCCCCCCCTTTTTTGTGAAGCATCAGTTCCTTGGTCACATGGATATAAGGCCACCTTTTTTTGTTACATAGCTTGTCATGTAGGAATGCGAGGGTCCCCCAGCTTATTGATAATATTGCTACGGGCGCGGGGCGCAAGGGCCTGTATATAATTTCTCCAAGTAAGAAATAATTCTTTTTGTCGTTTGAATCGCAAAGCGACAGCCCGGACCTCCATCAACAATAAGGCATGAAATCTATTACGCCATTGCCAGTATGTCAGAGGCTCCTGTGTGACCCAATTGACCAGTATGCATTTTTTTCCCACTAAGCAGGCCTTATATACCAACAAATTATGGTGGACAGCACCAGCCCCAAACATGTCGTCCATCCCCAACAGGGCCTGTTCCGGTTTCAGCGAAATGCTCTTATGTTCCAAGTATCCTAAAAAATTAAATATTTTAGTCCAGAACTGCTGGACTTCCCGGCACTCCCACAAAGCGTGGTAATATGTACAGGGCGCACTTCCACATCTCCCACAAATTGGTTCTCCCACTCCTCCCATTTTAAAAAGTCTTGATTTAGATGTATAGGCCCTAAAAATCACCCTTCCTTGACATTCTCTTAGTTCTGCGCTGTCTATTCGTCTAGGGATCTGTCGTAAACAACTCAGCAACATTTGCGATGTCACCTCCCTTCCAAGGTCTGCTGACCATTTCAGTAGAAGATGGCTCATAGTTTGATGTACCTTATGCTGTAAAAGCCTTTTGTGAAGGAGTGATATTGATACTGCCTCCTCAGTAGGCATTTCGTACAATTGATCTATTTTATTGGGCACATCCACAACAAGTGACTGCTTGGGAATCCCTATTACATAGTGAGATATCTGTTGATGTGCGAAAGCATCCATCCACGAGTTTTCCCCTATCCCCAATGCCTCCACCCCCTTCAGCCTACCTGTGGAATCTACCAGGTCTTGTATAATTTTGAGCCCTTTTTGTTTCCAAATTTTAAATCTAAGATTATCCATTCCTGGAAGGAAGTCTCCATTCCCCATTATAGGTAGCAATCCACTCTGATGTGCATCAAACGCCCATTGGCGGCTCAATTCTCTCCACACCAATCTAAGTGGTCTAACCAACAGACTGTTCTTTATATGTTTTGGCAATGAGGACTGTTTGGCCTGCAGCACATAATGTAGGTGTAGCGGATTAACCCACCTCTCCTCCACTACTCGCGGTGTGTGGTAGGACGTCTCCTTGATCCAGTCCCCCACATGTCTCAACAAGCAAGCTCTGTTATAGCGCAATAGATTCAATACCCCCATTCCACCACCTTCCCAGGAATCTAACATAGTTTGCCAATTTATCTGCGGCCGTTTATGATTCCAAAAAAACCTTGAGAGCATGCTCATCAGTTTCCTCCAATCTTTTTTTAAAAGAAATAATGGTAAGACCTGAAAGCAATACAGCCACTTCGGGAAGAGTATCATATTGAATAAAGATATGCGGCCCATCAAGGATAGCGGTAAGTTAACCCATCTTTCTAATAGACGCTTTGTAAACTCAAACAATTTGGCTATATTCATCTGGTATAGTTTGGAAGGATCCCCCGGCAATTGTATCCCTAGGTATTTAAATGAATTGTGTGCGCGTTTTAGTGGGCATGCTAATTGTGACCATTCTGTTTCTGTCATATTTATCAGTTGAATCTCAGATTTGTCCAGATTAAGACCAAACCCTGAAAAGTCACCAAATTCTTTCAAGGTCTCTAAGACCACTGGCAAGGATATACTAGGTTGTGTGAGGATAACTAACAAATCATCCGCAAAAGCAGATATCTTAAAATGCTCGAGCCCTATATGTACCCCCTTTATCTCTGGTGATTCCAAAATATCCCGAATTAGAGGGTCTATCACCAGCACGAATAGAAGTGGAGACAAAGGGCACCCCTGTCTAGTGCCTCTAGCTATCTCAAATCGTCCAGATATCAGTCCATTTGTCATCACCTCCGCCATAGGGCCATTATACAACGATTTAATGGCCTCCCCAAAAAAACCATTGATCCCATATGCTTCCAATACTCCAAACATAAAGTCCCACCGCACTCGGTCGAATGCTTTATGTGCATCAAAACTGATCAGTATAGACGGGTCTTTACTCAATGTTATGTGTTCCAATGCTAAAAAACTGATAAGAGTTTAAACAAGTTTGGGATACAGTGGTAAGGAAAGGGTTGAGATGTTTGGTTAGAGATGAGTTAGGTGGTATAAGTTGAATTTTAGGGGAATTTGAATGCTGATTTACCTAATATAGTAGAAAACTAGAGAAGATGACTAATTGGACTTTAACTTCCCTTATCTACTATGCTGCACGATTTAAAGCAACAGTATAAGTCGTTTATATTGGTTATGACCTCATTTGTACTGTCATTCAGTTTGTGCAACTTGTATGTGTGTCTGATGTTATCTGTGACAACATAACTGATATGGATCATTCGGATAAATATTCCTAGGACTTCAAATAAAGGGTGAGAATGACTGAGCGACTGCCATATATACTTATAAAATGTTCAGTTGTACATGGAAGGTACAGCTTCTATTGCAGGACTTTCTTTAATTGGGAGAAATAAACCTAATTATTATGTAATCTTAGGCTATATATATAGGAAGGTCTATGCAGGATTATTTGCCAGTTTCACTAATTTAGGAAAATAGGTTTGGCTTCGTTCAGCCGAGATTGGGCTATTGGTTAAGAGGTTACATTAAGTGATGACATTGCTTCCAAAATGGCTTTTTAAAAAAACAGACCAGGTGTATTCCACACATTAAGAAAAGCCAGAAGTAAGACCAAATGGCTGTCATGTAGAAAGGGGTGAAAGATCATTATAGCCAAAAGAATATATGTTTAAAAAACAAAAGGAATCAAACGAAGGAAACAGCTAAGAAATGTTATTTGAATGTGCCAAAGCTGCAAGAAATATTTAAAGGTGACAATTCATAGGAACCAAAACGAATATTGGTGAACCTGGAAGATGTAATGCAGTAAAGCATAGCAAATCATGTAGACTGGATGGTGTACCCCCAAGAGCGCTAAAAAAAATGAAAATTGCAGATATACTATTAGTAACTTTTAACCTATTTAGGTATCTGAAGACTGGAAGGTGGCCAGCGTAATGCCAACTTTTTTTTATAAAGTCCCAGGGATCCAGGAGATAAGACTAGTAAGCCTGACATAATTGCCACTCAAAATGTAAACTATTATAAAGAATAAAATTACTTAACATATTGATAGTCGTAATTTAATTGGACTCAGCCAACGTGGGACCATTTGCCCAACCCATCTGAGATATATATATATATATATATATATATATATATATATTTTTTTTTTTTTTTTTTTTAAAGGTGTGAACATGTAGAAAAGTGAGCCACTTGATAGGGTTTGTCTCAATTTTCTGGTCATGTTGGACAAAGTTCTTTATAAGAGTCTTCTGAGGTATTTAAAAAGCCATGGGATAGGCGGCAATATCCAGATGTGAATTGAGAAATCAGGTTAAAAGGGCGAAAACAGAGTAGGGTTAAATGGGGTCTGTACTGGGACAGATGCTACCCCCCCCCCCCCCCCCAATTTCCAGATCTTTTATAAATGAGCAAGACCAGCAAAATTATTCAAAGTTGTTAAATCACAAGCCAATTGTAAGAAATTGCAGGAGGACCTTGAGAGACTGGGCATCTAAATGGCATATTACATTTAGGGCCCTGTTCCATGGCGCCCCATAGATCAATCCAAAGACTTGTGGGTTGTGTCCCTCTACCAGCAGGTGGAGATAGAGAACCTCCGAGGTTTGCTTTATGTGGACCTGTGCAGCCAACTGAACCTCAGTATTCTCTATCTAGCAGGTGGGGGGACATCTCTGTTCAGCTCTGGTTTGATCTGGCTACTGGTGTCCTTTGGGTCTAGTTTAGCACAGACAGGGGGTTGAGTGGCTGTTTGCAGCTTGTGGTGTACACCTGGTGGTGCCAGTCCCTCCCGGTCTCCCCCTACCTTTCCTCCGTCACCCAGGGCTGTTGGCCTGATCGGGTGTTACCTTTTTTTTTTTTTTTTTTTTTTAGTCAGGAGAAAAAGGAAAGAGACTTTGCTTTTGTTTAATCATTCAGAGGAACTAGACATTCTGCAGAGTCAGTTTTGGGGCAGGCGTTTGTGGAGCATGTCAGTGCCTTCTGAGGCGGCTAAGCGCTGCTCCTGGTGTGGGGGTCGGAGAGCAGCATTGAGTGAGTGTGAGTCCTGCCGCTGTCAGCCCGCAGCGGGTGTTCAGCGCGATGGGGGTTCCCCTCAGGCGTCTGGTGAGTTGGAAGTGCAGGGGATAGTTTTGGCGGTTTCCTCGGGGCAGTTAGTGCAGCGCGTGTTGGTGGGCGCCATTTTTTCCTCTCAGGTGCGACCCGCTCCGCACGTGGTGGTTCATAGACGAGGTGCAGCGCACTTCTGCGGCACAGGCTCCGATGGAGGGAAGCGATGTACAGGGAGCAGGGGAGTCCCTTGCAGTTCCTTTTTTCCCCGGATTTCGTTTTATTAATGCACAATGCCTTTCTTTTGAAGAAGTCAGGAGCTTCTCTTCAGGCAGCCCCGTCTCTTCTTCAGCAAAGTTTGGTTGCTGCAACCTCTGTCTTTCCTGCCAAAACGTCACCAGGTGACACAGATGGCCCAGTTTTGTCTCTGGGTTCTCCCTCAGAATCTTTGGATTTGGCAGATGAGGTCACCCTGCCCTCTGAGGAGGGGGATGATCCGATGGCTGCCCGCTGTTTTTTGCAGGAAAGAGCTCCCTCCCTGATTGTTACGGCTTTTGAGGTTTTGGACGTTTCCCCCCCTGAATCGTCAGGGGGAACAGGTCCGGTGCCCTCTTATGTCTGGCACCAAATGCCCACCTCATTCCTTTCATGTGCATGAGGCCATGAGGATCCTTATTTCGGGACAGTGGGCTTAAGGTTGCTTAGAGCTACGTTGCGTCTTTACGCGCTACCTGCTCCTGACTTAGACTTGCTGAAGGTCCCTACGGTGGATTCCTTAATCACAGTGGTCACTAAGAAAACCACTCTCCCTGTGGAGGGGGGCACGGCGCTCAAGGACCCTCAGGATCGTAAGTTGGAGACTTGCTTGAAGCTGTCCTTTGAAGTAGCGGCCCTTTCCCTGCAAGCTTCAGTTTGTGGCTCCTTTGCGGCGCGGGCATGCTTATCATGGGTACAGAAAGCCTCCCCTCTGGAAGATCTTGTGGCTGTTTTGCCGACCTTGGAGTCCGGTTTAGCCTTCCTTGCCGATCTTCTTTATGATCTTTTGAGGGCTTCGGCGAAGGAGGTTTTCCTAGCGGTCACCGCGCTTATCTGTCTGTGGTTGCGGCATTGGGCTGCAGACGTGGCCTCTAAGTCACGTTTAGCAAGTCTTCCTTTTAGGGGAAAGCTTTTGTTTGGGACAGACTTAGAACAGATTGTGAAGGACCTCGGTGACTGTAAGGCCCAGTGCCTCCCGGAGGACAGGTCCAAGTTTGTACGACCAACAGGACATAGACCTAAGTTTAGGGATGCACAGTGTTACCGTCCAGGTCGTGGGGCCTCTTTTCAGAGAGCAAGATCTTCTCAGAGGCCTCAGCCCTTTCGAGGTGACAGGTGGGCCTTCCTTTCCGGTAACAGAAACCAGCCTGCAGCCAGGTCTGCCCAATGATGGGGCCCTGGTCCATATCCAGCCAGTTATTGGGGGCAGACTGTCCCTATTCCTGGTGGAGTGGACCAGGGTAACATCAGACGAATGGGTCTTGGAGGTTATCAGAGACGGCTACAAGTTAGAATTGCTCGTCCAATAGACTCTTTTCTGGAACCTCCTTGCAAATCTTCTGCCAAGGTGTGGGCGTTTTGACACTCTACTCAGCTTATAACGGCTGGGTGCCGTCCAGCCTGTACCCCCAGCAGAAAGATGGTGTGGTCGATACTCCATTTATTTTGTGTTGCCAAAAAAGGCGGTTCTTGGCAACCCGTCCTAGATCTCAAGCGCGTCAACAGATCCTTACGGGTTCGGCATTTCCCCATGGAAACACTCCAATCGATGATTGCAGTGGTACAGCCAGGGGAGCGTTTGACGTCTCTCTATCTCAGAGCCCTATTTACACACTCCAATCTGGCCTCCCCAGAGGCGCTTTCTTCGTTTTGCAGTGATCAGTCGTAAATTTCAATTCAAAGCGATGCCCTTCGGCCTAGCCACAGCGCCTCTGACCTTTTCCAAGGTCCTGGTAGTAGTGGCGGCCTATCTCAGGAAGGAAGGGATTCAGGTCCATCCCTATCTAGACGACTGGCTTGTGCGGGCAACTTCTTTCAAGGAGAGTCTGCAGGCAACCGACAAAGTGGTCGGGTTGCTTCAGTTGTTTGGTTGGGTGATTAACTTCCCGAAGTGCAGCCTAATGCCTTCCCAAATGCTGGAATACTTGGGTGTGCGCTTCGATGCACGAACAGGGATAGTTTCTTACTTGAGCTCGAGCACAGCGGTTACATGCTCAGTTACGAGCGCTGTTTCAAACTCCGAACCCGCGGGCTTGGGACTATGTACAAGTTCTAGGTTCCATGTCCTCCACCTTGGACGTGGTAAAGTGGGCCAGAGCTCACATGTGCCCCCCTCCAGTGGCACCTTCTGAGCCGTTGGTCTCCGCTCTCGGAGGATTACGAGGTTCGGGTGCCATGTTCGGCCCGTCTTCACACAATCATGTACTGGTGGTTCATTGAAAAGAATCTGGTGTCAGGCATTCCTCTGGCAACCCCGGACTGGAAGATAGTGACCACAGATGTGTCACTGTCTGGCTGGGAGGCTTATTGCCTGCAACAGACGGCCCAGGGCATTTGGACTTCGATGGAGGTGTCATGGTCCATCAACTGCTTGGAGTTACGGGTGATTCGTCTGGCCCTTCGGGAGTCTCTCTTCTCCGTGGTTGCCCAGTTTGAGTTCATTTGGACAATGCGATGGCGGTCGCCGACGTAAACCGTTGTGGGCACCAGGAGTGCACCCCTAGTGCACGGGGCGGCTCTGATCTGCCGTTGGGCAGAGACTCATCTCTCTCTTTACGGTGACTCATATAGCGGGGTCACAGAATGTGCAAGTGGACTTTTTCAGTCGCCACCAGTTGGAGCCGGGGTTGTGGATGTTCTCCCCTCTGTCCTTCGATCAGACAACTAACTGCCCATCGGGGGATGCCAGAGATGGACTTAATGGCCACCGCATTCAATGCGAAGGTTCCCCGTTTCTTCAGCAGGGGACGAGAGCTCGGCTCAGAAGGCATCGATGCCCTCTTTCAACCTTGGCCCAGGGGCCTGCTTTATGCCTTTCCCCCGTGGCCAATGGTGGGCAGGTTACTGACTCGCATTGCCAGTCATCCTGGTCGAGTGATCCTAGTGGCCCCGGATTGGCTCAGATGACCCTGGTATGCAGATGTGATCAGGCTTCTGTTCAGTCGTCCTTTTCTGCTACCGGTGCAGCACGGTCTCCTGCTGCAGGGGCCAGTCACGATGGAGGATCCCTCCCCCTTGGGTCTTACGGCCTGGCCCTTGAAAGGGCGATCTTGAAGAAAAGAGTATCCAGACGCGGTTATCACTACGGTACTGTAGGCTCGGAAAAGATCCACCTCGATAGCATATACTGGGGTGTGGCGTACCTTCGATTCGTGGTGTGCGAGTTGGGGATTGTCAGCGGCTTCAGGATCGGTTATCCTCGCATTTCTTTAGGAGGCTGTACAAAAAGCACTCTCGTTGAGTTCTCTTAAGGTGCAGGTGGCAGCTCTGGCATGTTTTAGAGGCCGGCTTCAGGGGGCTTCCATTGCCTCCCACCCGGATTTGGTTAGTTTCTTGAGGGGCGTAAATCGTTTGCGCCCTCCTCACGTGCCAGTTCTGCCATCCTGGAACCTTAATCTAGTTCTCAAAGCGCTTTAGCGTCCTCCTTTCGAACCCTTATCGGGGATTACGATTAAGGATCTCACCTTGAAGGCGATTTTCCTAGTAGCCATTACTTCCGCTCAGAGAATTTCAGAGTTGCAGGCCCTTTCTTTCAGTGACCCCTTCCTGCTTTTTACGGAGGAGGAGGTATCGATTAGGACAGTTCCTTTGCTTTTGCCCAAGGTGGTTTCTTGTTTCTACTTGGGTCACTCTCTGCATTTGCCAGCCTTCCGCTGGGAAGATTACCCTGAGCAATTCCGGGGTTTTCGCTGCCTTGACATGAGACGGGCTCTTCTCAGGTATTTGGAGGTAACGAATGAATTTTGTCTTTCTGACCATCTCTTCGTCCTTTTTGGAGGCAGTAAGAAGGGTCATATGGTATCCAAGGACAGCATAACCCGTTGGTTGCGGGAGGCCTTCTCTTCGGCATACGTGGCATTGGGCAAACAAGCCCCTTTGCAAGTTCGTGTTCATTCTACGCAAGCTCAAGCTTCCTCCTATGCAGAGCCCCGTTTGGTTTCTCTGGAAGATATCTGCAGGGCAGCTACATGGGCTTCGGTCCATACATTCACTCGTCATTATCAGGTGGATGTGGCAGCTTGTCAAGATGCGGGGTTTGGCTCGTCGCTGATTTTTGCCTGGTTGGGGGTGTCCCACCTTACTTGAGGACTGCTTGGGTACATCCCACAAGTCTCTGGATTGATCTGTGGGACGCCATGGAAGGAAAAATTAATTCTTACCTGATTTTCTTTCCATTAGTCCCAACAGATCAATCCAAAAGCCCCCCCCTGGGTTTACTGTCTGTGGTTTTGTTGCGGTTGGTTAGTTTTTTTTTTTTTTTTTTTTCCTGTTCTGAATGTTCCTTCGTTTGATTAATAAAATAAATATAGAAGTGGTTTAAGTATGTTGGGCAATTGGTCTGAGGTCTGACAATGTCAGGAGAGTTTTCTATTGTTTCCATTCCACTGCTTTGGTATCGTTCACACTGAGGTTCAGTTGGCTGCACAGGTCCACATAAAGCAAACCTCGAAGGTTCTGTCTATTTCCACTGCTGGTAGAGGGATACAACCCACAAGTGTCTGGATTGATCTGTTGGGACAAATGGAAAAAATTATCAGGAAAGAATTAATTTTTCCTTTACTATGCAGCGCTAAGGACGAGCCAGTGTTTTTTAGTTCATGCTAAAGACACCCATAGTAATATATGGGTGTGTCTAGCCTTTAGTGCATGCTAATTTTAGGCGTGTGATAAAAATGCTAACGTGTCTTAGTAAGGGCCCTTAAAAATGGACAAGTGCAAAGTGATGGCATGTAAGTTACAATAACCCAAACTATAGCCACAAAAAGGAATTATTAGAAAAAGCATGGAGAATAAAACTATCATAACTTTGTATCACTCCAAGGTGGGACAGCACCTTTAGTACTGTTATTTTGGTTACTGCATTTTGAAAGTGAGTATTGGAATTTTATAAAGGTACAGAGATGGATGACCAAAAGGATTTCTTTGATGAAATTAAGGATTGATTTATGGAGCAGCTGGTACAGGAGCAGACGAGAGAAGGAAAAATTGTAGACCTAGTTCTTAGTGGAGCGCATGATCTGGTGCGGAAAGTAATGGTGCTGGGGCTGCTTGATAACAGTGATCATAATATGATCGGGTTTGATATTAACTTTGAAGTAAGTATACATAGGAAATCAATTACGTTAGCATTTAACTTTAAAAAAGGAGACCATGATAAAATGAGAAGAACGGTGAAAAAAATACTTAAGAGGAATAGCTGCGAGGGTCAAAATTATTTTTACATCGGGCGTGGATGCTGTTCAAAAGCACCATCCTGGAAGCCCAGGCCAAATATGTTCCGCATATTAAAAGAGGAGGACGGAAGACCAAACAGCAGCCGGTATGGTTAAAAAGTGAGGTGAAGGAAAGCTATTAGAGCTAAAAGAAAATCCTTCAGAAAATGGAAGAAGGAACTGACTGAAAATAATAAGAAACAGCATAAGGCATGTCAAGTCACATGCAAGTGCTGATAAGGAAGGCTAAGAGGGACTTCGGAAAAAAAAAATTGCATTGGAGGCCAAAACACATAGTAAAAACTTTTTTAGGTATATTAAAATCAGGAAGCCGCAAAAGAATCAGTTGGACAACTGGGTGATCAGGGAAGACAAAGCCATAGCAGAGAGATTAAATGAATTCTTTGCTTCGGTCTTTACCAAGGAAGATTTGGGTGTGATACCGGTGCTAGAAATGGTATTTGAAGTTGATGAGTCAGAGAAACTTAATGAATTCTCTGTAAACCTGCCATTAACCCATCCCTCCTGAGCACATCCTGTCTTCGTCGCCTTCGTCGCCCTCCTCCGCACTCTCTTGCTCCTTCTCCTGCTATCCGCCAGAGACATCAATCCCAATCCAGGTCCCCCACACCTGTCGTCGTCTTATCCATGCAAACGATTCCGAGATGTCGCCAATCTCATCACTTTTCCCCTCCTCCCCCCTTCCCTCCCCTTCTCATGTGCCCTGTGGAATGCCCGCTCTGTGTGCAACAAACTTTCCTTCACCCATGATCTCAGTCTCCCGTTCCCTTCAACTGTTTGCCCTAACTGAAACCTGGCTCACCCCCGATGACTCTGCCTCAGTCGCAGCCCTATGCCATGGAGGTTCTTTTCTCCCACACTCCCCGCCCAGTCGGCCGTGGAGGAGATGTCTGGTTACTACTCTCGCCCGCCTGTAGTTTTCAACCTCTCCTCCTACCGCAGTCTCACTGCTTCTCATCCTTTGAAGTTCACTCCATCCGTCTATTCTACCCGCTGCCATTCAGAGTTGCAGTCATTTACTGCCCCCTTGATAAGTCCCTCCCCTCCTTCCTTACCGACTTTGATGCATGGCTCTCCGTTTTTCTTGAACCCTCATCTCCGTCCCTCATTCTTGGAGACTTTAACATACACACTGATGACCCATCCGATTCTTGCGCTTCTCAGTTCCTCACTCTGACATCCTTCTTCACCCTCCAGCTGAGCTCCACCACCCCTACTCACCAAACTGGCCATGTCTTGACCTCGTCCTCTCCTCTACCTGCTCACCCCCCAACATCTGCGCCTCATCTCTTCCTCTCTCAGATCATCACATGATCACCTTCACACTTCATCGCCCTACACTAACCACTACTTTCAGGAATCTCTAGGCCGTCGACCCTCCCACCTTATCCTCTAGTATCTCTAATCTCCTCCCCTCCATCATGTCCTCCAAGTCTGTCGACAAGGCTGTCTCCGCTTACAATGCCACTCTCTCCTCTTGACACCCTTGCACCATCCATCTCCCGTCCTACAAGGCGTACTAATCCCCAGCCCTGGCTGACCCCTTGCATCAGATACCTTCGCTCCTGCGCCTGATCTGCTGAACGCCTCTGGAGGGAATCTCACACCCATACCGACTGCGTTCATTACAAATTCATGCTATCCTCCTTCCAGTCCTCCCTATTCCTTGCCAAACAGGACTATTACACCCAATTGACTAATTCCCTCAGCTCCAACCCTCTTCGTTTCTTTGCCACCCTTAACTCCCTCCTCAAAGTGCCCTCCACTCCCACCCCCCCACCCCCACTCGCTCCTCAATCACTGGCTGACTACTTCCGCGACAAGGTACAGAAGGTAAACCTCAAATTCACTACCAAACCACCTCCTCCTCCTCACCCTTTAACCCACTCCCTCAACCAACCAACCCAGGCCGCCTTCTCCTCTTTTCCTATTATCACGGAAGAGGAAATTGCCCACCTTCTTTCCTCCTCGAAATGCACCACCTGTTCCTCTGACCCCATCCCCACCAACTTACTTAACACCATCTCTCCTACTGGATAGTGAGGTTACACAACAGACCGTGGTAGGCCAGGTGCCCTTAAATACAACTAAAGATCAGACAAAAGATGTCAAATCAATAGTGTCAGGTACTAAGCATCATGCAAATAAGAACAAACATACTCTGAAATGTCTATATGCAAATGCTAGGAGTCTAAGAAATAAGATGGGAGAGTTGGAATATATTGCACTAAATGAAAAATTGGATATAATAGGCATTACTGAGACCTGGTGGAAGGAGGATAACCAGTGGGACACTGTCATACCGGGGTACAAAGTATATCGTAATGATAGGGTGGACTGGACTGGTGGAGGGGTAGCATTGTATATTAACGAGAGCCTTGACTCAGATTACAAATTCAGCAGGACACAAATCACACCTTTGAATCACTGTGGGTTGAAATTCCATGTATAAAAGGGAAAAAAATGGTGATAGGAGTATACTACCGTCCGCCTCGCCAGGATGAGCAGGTAGACACAGAAATGATGAAATCAGAGACGCGAACAAAATGGGCAATGTGATAATAATGGGTGACTTCAATTATCCAAATATAGACTGGGTAAATGTAACATCGGGACACGCTACAGAGATACAATTCCTTGATGAAATCAAGGACAGCTTTATGGAGCAACTGGTGCAGGAGCCGACGAGAGAAGGAAAAATTCTAGACTCGCTCCTTAGTGGAGCGCATGATCTGGTGAGGGACGTTATGGTACTGGGGCCGCTTGATAATAGTGACCATAATATGATCAGTTTTGACATCGACCTTGAAGTAACTGTACACAGAAAGGAGACTATGATAAAATGAGAAGAACGGTAAAAAAAAAAACTTAGGGGGGCAACTGAGAGAGTAAAAACTGTACAACAGGCGTGGACGCTGTTCAAAAATACCATCCTGGAGGCCCAGGCCATACATATTCCGCAAATTAGAAAAGAAAGACGGAAGTCCAAAAGACACCCGGCCTGGTTGAAAAGTGAGGTGAAGGAAGCTATTAGGGCTAAAAGAAACACCTTCAGAAAATGGAAGAAGGAACCGTCTGAAAATAACAAGAAACAGCATAAGGAATGTCAAAGCAAATGCAAGGCGCAGATTAAGAAGGCCAAGAGGGAGTATGAAAAAAAGATAGCATTAGAGGCAAAAAAACATAGTAAAAATTTTTTTCGGTATATTAAAAGCAGGAAGCCGGCAAAAGAATCAGTTGGGCCGCTGGATGACCGAGGGGTAAAAGGGGCGATCAAGGAAGACAAAGACGTAGCGGAGAGACTGAATGAATTCTTTGCTTCGGTCTTCACCGAGGAAGATTTGGGTGGGATACCGGTGTCGGAAATGGTATTTCAAGCGGACGAGTCGGAGAAACTTACTGACTTCACAGTAAACCTGGAGGACGTAATGGGGCAGTTCGGCAAACTGAAGAGTAGCAAATCTCCTGGACCGGATGGTATTCATCCTAGAGTACTGATAGAACTGAAAAACGAGCTTGCGGAGCTACTGCTAGTGATATGCAACTTATCCTTAAAATCGAGCGTGGTACCGGAAGATTGGAGGGTGGCCAATGTAACGCCCATTTTTAAAAAAGGCTCCAGGGGAGATCCGGGAAATTATAGACCGGTGAGTCTGACGTCGGTGCCTGGGAAAATGGTAGAGGCTATTATTAAAAACAAAATTACAGAGCACATCCGAGGACATGGATTACTGAGACCGAGTCAGCATGGCTTTTGTGTGGGGAAATCTTGCCTGACCAATTTACTTCAATTCTTTGAAGGAGTGAACAAATATGTGGACAAAGGGGAGTCGGTTGATATTGTGTATCTGGATTTTCAAAAGGCGTTTGACAAGGTACCTCATGAAAGGCTACAGAGGAAATTGGAGGGTCATGGGATAGGAGGAAATGTCCTATTGTGGATTAAAAACTGGTTGAAGGATAGGAAACAGAGAGTGGGGTTAAATGGGCAGTATTCACAATGGAGAAGGGTAGTGAGTGGGGTTCCTCAGGGGTCCGTGCTAGGACCGCTGCTTTTTAATATATTTATAAATGATTTAGAGATGGGAGTAACTAGCGAGGTAATTAAATTTGCTGATGACACAAAGTTATTCAAAGTCGTTAAATCACGACAGGATTGTGAAAAATTACAAGAGGACCTTACGAGACTGGGAGACTGGGCGGCTAAATGGCAGATGATGATGTTTAATGTGAGCAAGTGCAAGGTGATGCATGTGGGAAAAAAGAACCCGAATTATAGCTACGTCATGCAAGGTTCCACGTTAGGAGTTACGGACCAAGAAAGGGATCTGGGTGTCGTCGTCGATAACACACTGAAACCTTCTGCTCAGTGTGCTGCTGCGGCTAAGAAAGCGAATAGAATGTTGGGTATTAGGAAAGGTATGGAAAACAGGTGTGAGGATGTTATAATGCCGTTGTATCGCTCCATGGTGCGACCGCACCTTGAGTATTGTGTTCAATTCTGGTCGCCGCATCTCAAGAAAGATATAGTAGAATTGGAAAAGGTGCAGCGAAGGGCGACTAAAATGATAGTGGGGATGGGACGACTTCCCTATGAAAGACTAAGGAGGCTAGGGCTATACAGCTTGGAGAAGAGACGGCTGAGGGGAGACATGATAGAGGTATATAAAATAATGAGTGGAGTGGAACAGGTGGATGTGAAGCGTCTGTTCACGCTTTCCAAAAATACTAGGACTAGGGTGCATGCAATGAAACTACAGTGTAGTAAATTTAAAACAAATCGGAGAATTTTTCTTCACCCAGCGTGTAATTAAACTCTGGAATTCGTTGCCGGAGAAAGTGGTGAAGGCGGTTAGCTTAGAGTTTAAAAAGGGGTTGGACGGTTTCCTAAAGGACAAGTCCATAAACCGCTACTAAACGGACTTGGAAAAATCCAAAATTCCAGGAATATCATGTATAGAATGTTTGTACGTTTGGGAAGCTTGCCAGGTGCCCTTGGCCTGGATTGGCCGCTGTCGTGGACAGGATGCTGGGCTCGATGGACCCTTGGTCTTTTCCCAGTATGGCATTACTTATGTACTTATGTACTGTCACCCCCTCATCTGTCATATCCTCAACCTCTCTCTCTCCACTGCAACTGTCCCTGACACCTTCAAACATGCTGTAGTCACACCACTCCTCAAAAAACCATCACTAGACCCCACCTGTCCCTCCAACTACCGCCCCATCTCCCTCCTACCCTTCCTCTCCAAGATACTTGAACGCGCCGTTTACAGCTGCTGCCTTCATTTTCTCTCCTCTGATGCCATCCTCGATCCGCTTCAATCCGGTTTTCGTCCTCTACACTCGACAGAAACGGCACTCACTAAAGTCTGTAATGACCTGTTCCTTGCCAAATCCAAAGGTCACTACTCCATCCTCATCCTCCTTGACCTATCCGCCGCTTTTGACACTGTCAATCATAATCCACTTCTTGCCCACTGTCCTCATTTGGGTTCCAGGGCTCTGTCCTCTCCTGGTTCTCCTCTTATCTCTCCCACCGTACCTTCAGAGTACATTCTTATGGATCTTCCTCCACCCCCATCCCGCTCTGTTGGAGTTCCTCAGGGATCTGTCCTTGGACCCCTTCTTTTTTCAATCTGCACCTCTTCCCTGGGCTCCCTGATCTTATCTCATGGTTTCCAATATCATCTCTATGCTGACGACACCCAGTTTTATCTCTCCACACCAGACATCACTGCGGAAACCCAGGCCAAAGTATCGGCCTGCTTATCCGACATTGCTGCCTGGATGTCCAACTGCCACCTGAAACTGAACATGGCCAAGACCGAGCTTATTGTCTTTCCACCCAAACCCACTTCTCCTCTCCCTCCACTTTCTATCTGTTGATGGCACCCTCATCCTCCCCGTGTCATCTTCGACTCCTCCCTCTCCTCTGCGCATATCCAGCAGATAGCCAAGACCTGTCGCTTCTTTCTCTATAACATCAGCAAAATTCGCCCTTTCCTCTTTGAGCACACCACCCAAACTCTCGTCCACTCTCTCATTACCTCTCACCTTGACTACTGCAACCTACTCCTCACTGGCCTCCCACTTAGCCATCTATCCCTCCTCCAATCCGTTCAGAACTCTGCTGCCCGTCTTATCTTACGCCTGGACCGATATGCTCATATCACCCCTCTCCTCAAGTCACTTCACTGGCTTCCGATCAGGTACCGCATCCAGTTCAAGCTTCTCGTACTAACCTACAAATGCACTCAATCTGCAGCCCCTCATTATCTCTCTACCCTTATCTCCCCTTACACTCCTACCCGAAACCTCCGCTCACAGGACAAATCCCTCCTCTCTGCAACTTTCTCCACCACCGCCAATTCCAGGCTCCGCCCTTTCTGCCTCGCCCCCCTCCCTGCCCATCTTCAAATCCTTGCTCAAAGCCCACCTCTTCAATGTCTCCTTCGGCACCTAACCATTATACCTCTATTCAGGAAATCTAGACTGCCCCAATTTGATTGTCTGCACATTTTGTCCATTAGATTGTAAGCTCCTTTGAGCAGGGACTGGCCTTCTTTGTTAAACTGTACAGTGCTGCGTAACCCTAGTAGCGCTTTAGAAATGTTAAGTAGAAGTAGTAGTAGATGTAATGGGGCAGTTCTATAAACTGAAGAGTAGCAAATCTCCTGGACCGGATCGTATTCATACCAGAGTGCTGATGGAACTGAAGAATGAACTTGGTTAGTAATATGTAATTTATCCTTAAAATCGAGCATGGTACTGGAAGATTGGAGGGAGGCCAATGTAACGCCGATTTTTAAAAAAGGTTCTAGATGAGATCCAGGAAATTATAGACCGACGAGTCTGACCTCAGTGCAGGGCAAAATGGTAGAGACCATTATTAAGAACAAAATTACAGAGCATATTCAAAAGCATGGATTAATGAGACAAAGTCAACATGGATTTAGTGAAGGGAAATTTTGCCTCACCAATCTACTACATTTCTTTGAAGGGTTGAACAAACATGGTGATAAAGGTGAGCCGGTTGATATTGTGTATCTGGATTTTCAGAAGGCGTTTGACAAAGTACCTTATGAAAGACTCCAGAGGAAATTGGAGAGTCACGGGATAGGAGGTAGTGTTCTATTGTGGATTAAAAACTGGTTAAAAGAAAGCAGAGTAGGGTTAAATGGTCAGTATTCTCAATGGGTAGTTAGTGGGGTTCTCCAGGGGTCTGTGCTGGAACCACCACTTTTTAAAATATTTATAAATGACCTAGAGATGGGAGTAACTAGTGAGGTAATTAAATTTGCTGATGACACAAAGTTAGTCAGTCGTTAAATCGCGGGAGGATTGTGAATAATTATAGGAGGACATTACGAGACTGGGAGGCTGGGCGTCTAAATGGCAGATGATGTTTAATGTGAGCCAGTGCAAAGTGATGCATGTGGGAAAGAGGAACCCGAATTATAGCTAAGTCATGCAAGGTTCCACGTTAGGAGTCACCGACCAAGAAAGGGATCTAGGTGTCGTCGTTGATACGTTGAAACCTTCTGCTCAGTGTGCTGCTGCGGCTAAGAAAGCAAATAGAATGTTAGGTATTAGGAAAGGAATGGAAAACAAAAATGAGGATGTTATAATGCCTTTGTATCACACCATGAATATTATTCAATTCTGGTCGCTGTATCTCAAAATGATATTGTGGAATTAGAAAAGGTGCAGAGAAGGGCGATGATAAAGGGGATGGAATGACTTCCCTATGAGGAAAGGCTAAAGCGGCTAGGGCTCTTCAGCTTGGAGAAAAGGCGGCTGAGGGGAGGTATGATAGAGGTCTATAAAATAATGAGTGGAGTGGAATGGGTAGATGTGAAGCGTCTGTTTACGCTTTCCAAAAATACTAGGACTAGGGGGCATGCGATGAAGCTACAATATAGTAAATTTAAAACGAATCGGAAAAGTTTTCTTCACTCAACCTGTATTTATATTCTGGAATTCGTTGCCAGAGAATGTGGTAAAGGCGGTTAGCTTAGTGGAGTTTAAAAAAAGGTTTGGATGGTTTCCTTAAAAAAAAAAAAAAAAAAAAAAAGTCCATACACCATTATGTCACGATTGTGGTCGTGACCCCTCTCAGACTCACCTTATTTCCGGCGGTCAGCTTCTGAGATGGCTTCAGTCTGATCTTCCTGAGTTAGTTCTGTCTCTGTGTTCTGGCTGCTTCCAGCATGGCTCTGATTACTCCACTGTACTGCACCTGTGTGTATTAAGCCTCTCTGTGCTTCAGTATGCTTTCTGCCTGTCTTGGTTTGTGTTCCTCTTGCCCTCTGGTGGCCAGAACCGGTGGCTGCCATAGACTTTCCAGACTTTCTTTTAGGTCCGCTCCAGATATTCTAGCCATCCAGACTTGGTTTGAAGTTTGGCAGCTAGCCTCACCCGTAGCTGCCTCATGATTGCTGCAGCTGAGTTTCAGCTGCTGATGGGTTTATTACCACTTGGAAACCTTCTGAGTTTGCCTTTGCATCGTCTAAGGTCTCTGGTTTGTTGGTGCTTTGTTGCACTTCTGCCTAGTCTGGTTTCTTTTATTATTTGTTACATTTTGTACCCCGCACTTTCCCGCTCAGTGCGGCTTACATCTTTGTGGATGATACCATAATCTACAATAGGATAGACACCTGGTGTGGATAGCATGAGGAAGGATCTAGCAAAGCTTGAAGAAGGGTCCAGAATTTGGCAGCTAAGATTTAATGCTAAAAAAAATAATAAAAATGCAGGGTCCATTTTTTCATAAAATCTTCATCTGTACACATATTAGGGAGAGAAGAACTTTTGTACATGAAAGAGGAGCGTATAATTCCTTGTCTAATTCTAGTTAGTCTGTGTGTAGTTTAGGTTTATTTGCTTATTTCTCTAGTCTTGTTTCTGGTCTGTATTCCTTGTCTAGTTTCTGTTTGTCCATGTCTCTTGCTTAGTGGCTGCTCTGCAGCTTTCAGTCCTGTCTCTTGTCTGTCAGTATTTGTACCCTGTTTCAGTGGCAGCTTTCAGTTCCTGTCTTTTAGCTTGTCCATTTCTTGCTTTGTGTAGTATTGTCTGTCGGTGAGTCCTAGCTCAGTTTCCGGCCTTGCTGCCTATGTATATTCCTTTTCCCTCTGACCTTCAGTCCCTGTTCAGCCTAGTTGGTATCCAGTGCCTGTCCTGCCGGCTGCCTGCACCCAGGGGCTCAACTCCTAGGGAAAGGCGGTCAAGCGCAGGTGAAGTCTAGCTGTTTCTGTCAGAGTTCTGCCTTGTCTCTGGTGTGGGGTGGTTTTGCCTGCCACTGCTGCTGCACGGCAGTGGCGCAAGGGCTCACGAACCTAGCTTCTGCCTTGAAAGCCTGACACATTATTAAATGGACTTGGGGAAAATCCACTATTTCTGGGATAAGCAGCAGTATAGAATGTTTTGTACTTTTTTGGGATCTTGCCAGGTATTTGTGACCTGAATTGGCCACTGTTGGAAACAGGATGCTGGGCTTGATGGACCTTTGGTCTTTCCCAGTATGGCAATACTTAGGTACTTATGTAGGATAAGTGGATGAAATCTCCTTTGAGTAAAGGCCAAAGAGGTTATGCTCATATGTAGTTCTTTTGGGATTTGGATTTAGCTCGTGCCTTTCCAGTAGTAGTTAAGGCTGGTTGTATTCAAGAACAGTTTGTTCTAGTTCCTCAGTCTCAAAGGATGTAGTGCAGTAGTTTTCAGCCCAGCCCTCAGGACACACCTGGCAAGTCAGATTTTCAAGATATCCACATTAAATGTGCATGAGATAAATTTGCATGCACTATCTTAATTTATCTCATGCATACTTATTGTGGATATCTTGAAAACCTGGCTGGCCAGGTGTGTCTTGAGGACCGGGTAGAGAACCCCTGGCAGGGGAACTAGAAGCAGCTCAGAGGACAGTGACAAAAACGATTAAGGGGATGGAACGTCTCCCTTGTGGTGAAAGGCTAAACAGGTTAGAGCTCTTCAGCTTGGGGAAAATAGATGATTGAGGGGATCCTATATAATTCTCACCGCCAACGTTCTAATGTGTCTGCCTGTGTCCGTGGTGCCTTTGGAGTTGCTGAGCTGGGCTCTGTAGCCAGGCTGACGTCACTCACAGCTGATTCCCAGGCAGGGGGAGGAGTAGGGAAACATGCAGAGCAAGTGGCAGGGAGTGGCGCATCAAACAACGACCCTCCTCTCCCCCTGTAGGCAACCATGTCCAGCGACACTACTCTCCCCCTTCCCCCCTCCGGCCACCCATGTCCAATGACCTTGCTGTCTCTCACCTGCCCATCCTTCATCCACCCAGGTTGTGTAACCAATTCTTCGGGGCAGGCAAGAAAGATCCCCGGTCCTACCTGCCTGGTGCTGGCGCTGATGCTCTGCCGCTGCCGGATCACTGTTCAAAATGGCTGCCGATATTTATTTACAAGGGCAGCCTCCAAGACTTCAGCAGAAGTCTTGCGAGTCCGCCATTGGAAGTCTCGGCGGCCACTTTGAACAGCGATCCGGCAGTGGGGGAGCGTCAGCATCAGCGCCAGCAGCGGGCAGGCAGGACCGGAGATCTTTCCTGCTTGCTCCGAAGAATTGGTTACACAACTAGGGTGGATGAAGGAGGGGCAGGTGAGAGAGCAAGGTCAATGGACATGGGTGGCTGGAGGGGGGGGGGCAGGAGGAGAGTAGGGTGGCTGCAGGGGGGGCAGGGGGGAGAGGAGGGTCGTGGACATGGGTGGCTGGAGGGGAGGGGCAGGGGAGAGTTGATGGGGTGGAAGGGGGGCCTCAGACCATAAGGGGAGGGGGCACTCACTCTCTGTCTCTCACATATACTCTCTCTGACACACTCTCTATCTCAAACACTCTCTCTCTCAAAAATACACTCCGAGGAAAACCTTGCTAGCGCCTGTTTCATTTCTGACAGAAACGGGCCTTTTTTTTACTGGTAATTCATGGGTGTGGTGAAATGGTTAAATTGTTTGAAAGGTTAAATGCTAAAACAAGAGGCCATTCCATGAAACTATCAACTAGCAGATTGAAAGAAAACCACAGAAAGCACACAATGAGCAATTAATCTGTTCAGTCCGTTGCTGGAGGATATGGTCAAAAACACTAATAAGTAAAGGAATAGCTTAGATGTCACAATACTGGGCAGACAACCAGGGAAGCCAGGGTTCAAATCTTACTGCTGCTCTTTGTGACCCTGGGCAAATCACAAATGTCCATTAATTACTGCAGGAACTAAATTATATTGTAAACCCTTTGGGGACAGGAAAATACTGGAAGCATATCTGAATGGAACCACCATGAGCAACCACTGAAAAGGCATGAACTATAAATTCAAGAACATCAGGATTCAAAAGAGGTTTTGAAAGATTCCTGGAGACAAAGTCCATAAAAAATAATAGAGGTGGGAAAGCCATTGTCCCCCCCCCCCCCCCCACTTAATATGATCTAGTGTGGAGAAAAGATGGCTGAGGGGAGATATGATAGAGGTCTGTAAAATGAGAGGAGTGGAACGGGTAGACGTGAATCGTTTATTTACTCTTTCCAAAAATACTAGGACTAGGGGGCTTGTGGAAGTTAAAAAGTAGTAAATTTAAAATGAATCAGAGAGAAGTTTTCTTTACCCAACGTGTGATTAAACTCTGGAATTCGTTGCCAGAGAATGTGGTAAAGGTGGTTAGCTTAGCGGAGTTTTAAAAAGGTTTGGATGGCTTTCTAAAGGAAAAGTCCATAGACCATTATTACATTGACTTGGGGAAAATCCACTTTCCTTGTCATCAAGCAGATGAAGCCATTACATATAATATAAAGCATAAAATGTATTGAACTTTTTTGGATCTTGCCAGGTATTTGTGACCTGGATTGGCCACGGTTGGAAACAGGATTTTGGGCATGATGGACCTTTTGGTCTGTCCCAGTGTGGCAATACTTATGTACTTAAGAGTTTTTTTCCTACGTTGGGCCACAAGTATTAGGCAGATACTAAAAACTGGTATCTGTTTCTGAGCTCAGTGACCTGTGGTCTAACTCAGCATGGCTTATGTTAGGTAAAAAAAACATTACCTCATAAAATTTAGTATACACACACAGCCCTGCATTGCATGTGATAAAAACAAATATAGCTGCTGGCTTGTATACAACAGAAGTATGTATACACGTTCCTATGTGTGACTGAATATTTATGTAGTGTTGCTGTTTTAACTTATTTTTCCACAGTAAAAGTCTTGTTTTTTTAGAATGAGTTCACTGTGTACTAATGAAGCAGGGAAGATTAGGTTTATCAAACATGACATTTGATAACTGAATTTAGAATGCTCAGATGCATGCTTTTTTCGCTTAGTTGCTTTGAGAAAGAGTGTAAAATAAGACTACAAAATTCTTTTTTTTTTCCCCTCTGTTCATGGGCATTTTCCACTGAAAAGCAAAAAATTAAGTGTTTAAAAAATATTGGTAGTTGGTATAAGTAGAAAAATATTGGTAGTTGGTTTTAAGCAGATCACTTCTCTAGTGATCAGTTTGAGAGCAAAGTGCATTTTCTTCACTCATTAGAAGCTAGAGTGACTGAGTTTTGGTTACCCAATCCTTTTTCTCCCAAAAGGTTATTTTAATTTTTAGCTATGTTTTTAGTTTTGGCTGAAAATGACCATATATTTTTTGGTGAAGCCTTGTGCTTTGTCCCATTTGTCTATTCCCTGCCCCTCCCCTGCCACCTGTAGACCTCCCTTGGCCTATCTTTAATCCTTGATAGTCTGGCGATGTAGTTGAGGCAGGAGTGGTCCCCAGTTACTCCTGCTCATTCCGTCTCTGCTCTCAAAAAGGCTGCCCTGACTGGGGCATCATTCCTGCCCTGACTTCATGACTAGACCACCAGGGATTCTAAAGTAGTCCTGTGGTGGTGATGCTCTGTGTGTGGGGGGTGTTACTCTTTATTCCTTTTTGGGTTTTTTGGTACTGTGATTCCAAGTAATGCAGGTATGGTCTTGCACAATAGATTTGGTAAATAGGGTGCTTCAAATATCCTGTTGATACAAAAATGTAGTAGGAATTTAAGTTCGAAAATTTGGGATAAGCTGTTTAGGAATTACTGTCTCTGTGGAGGTCAGTGAGTGTGGTGCAACATCGACCACTGTAAAAGCACCATGGCTTTTACTTTCCGTTTTTATTAACTGAAGTACATGTGTGTGGAGGCTATTTTGCTTGGTTCTAAAATACGGTCTTTCATTATTTAAATTATATTCTGGCTTGGATTCTGTGGATTTAGCAGAGGGTTGTAGTCCTCAAGCTCTGACAATCCCCAGCCACCCTCACTGGATCACATTTATGCTACTAAACTTGAGTTTTCAGTTTTGATTTAGGCATCGGCTTTAGCAAAAACCAGTTGAGTTTTGGCAAAAAGCTTTCAGACAGGTTTTTGGCAGCAGTTTTGGCAGAAACTGAATAAAGCAGTTTTGGTCAGCCTCTATTAAAAGGTATCTGTTCACCATCATGTTCTAGGCATGTGTCAAAAATGTATTGGTTTACAAACATGTCTTGAAATTCGGAGTAATAGTGAGGTTGGTATGTTTGTTTTTAAAGTGTTAGCATGATTAGTGACACGGGGAACCAGTTTGCTTTTTGAACTGGATTCATTGCATATTGTGATAATTTGGATTCCTTATCCTGCTGGACCAGTCCAGATCTATGGGGTTGTGTCATTTTACTAGCAGATGGGAGGCAGACACTTGAAGATTCTGATTACATCGGTATAACAGGTGTTGTAGCCATGAATATTCCCAGTATGTCTCTGTCTCCAGCAGATGGTGCAAGTGGACTGATGCAACAGCATTTTCTTCTTTTGTTGTTTTTTTTTCCTCAGCTTTTGGGCTAGACCTTCCGAAGCCTGGGTCTTTGGCCCCTGGCTCTGTGATTTATCTTGCCAGGGGACTCCCCCCTCCCCCTTCCTCCCTGGTGCTCTGAGAAAAAAAAATCATTGGGGGTTGGTGCTGTTTCTTACAAGACAGGGAATATAATGGGAAAAGAGTGGCAGACTAGCAGTCTTGCTCAGTAGCAGGCCTGTTATAGTTGGATTTGGGGCTGCTGATTCTGCCGTTTTGGTGGCTGTGGATGGCCTCTGCAGCTGCACTTGGGGCATTGGTCTCCAGAGCATCTGTCTTGCTGGCTGACTGGTTTTGTGAGGCCCTGAGATCCCAGCGTGCAATCATGGTAGCTGGTTCCTTTTCAACTGTGTTTGGGGATGGCATCAAGTAACATCGTAAACGTCTGCAGGTAAAGACCTATACAATCTATCCTGTCTGCCCAGCAAGGTGGCCAGAGTTGTATCTGGCACTCTGCACAGGTTACACGTATCCATAATTAAACATTGGCATCATAAACAGGGGAGTCAGCAACTTGCTGCATTGCCAACCGTATATAGGCAGCTATGATGCAATCTTGGAACATACCATGATACTGTTGCTTTGTCTTCCCCTCCTAATACCATTGCTCTCAATGTTAACAATATCTTTCCTTTCCCCCCTACTAAATAGTTTCATTTTTTCACTTATATTAACTTTATGATTTACCCGTCTTCCCCTCAGAGAGATGGCAGCATCTGCATTCATAGCATGTGATATGATATATGCATACTTAATCTCGCTCTCTCCTCCCCTGCCAATTTTGGGGCACAGATTGTAGAAGTCTGCCCGGCACTGGTCCTACTTTGCAGCTACTGGAATTGCCATCAAAGCCCACTCCTGCCTTGATCCTGAATGGTCTTTGCTTGCTATTTACAGGACCCAGATTGTAGTCTGCCTGGCACTGGGCTTTGTTCCTGACCTCTGGAGTTGCCATCAGTGCTCACTTCAGCTAGGTCATTTTAAGTTTTGTTTTAATTTGATTCTGTCCTTTTATCTATATAGGGATCCTCTGTGTTTATCTCTCACATTCTTGAATTCCATCGCCAATTAGTGCTGTATTTCAAAAGTTAGGTTATATTTAGATTATATGCTGATGGCGTACAATTCCTGATTACTATTGAAGGTTCAAACATACAATGCAGCACATTGCTGATGTGTTGAAACAAGTCCAATGTTGGATGTTTAAATTAGAATGCGTTAAAAAAACTGAGATTTTTTAGGTCAATAGATTTTGATTCTCTTGGCATTCTGAAGACAGATGAATATGACTTGCAATTTGTCTCAGAGTTAAGAAATTTGTGGATGCGCTTTCTCAGTTATGATTACGATCTCAATTAAAATGAGTGGCTCAAAGATTCAGTAATTTTTTTTTTAACTTTGCTTTTATTGGGGTAGGTTTTTTTTATTTTATTTTTACATAACCAAATTCAACTTCCATAGCGCCCCACAGATCAATCCAGAGACTGGTGGGTTATGTTCCTCTGACAGCAGGCGGAGATAGAAAGAACTTCTGAGGCTCTGTATGTGGACATGTGCCACCAGCTCAACCTCAGTATTCTCTCTATCTAGCAGGTGGATGGTCATAACTCTGCAGCTCTCTGGAATCTGCTTCAGTAGTCTGGGAGAGAACCGTTGTTAAAGCTGGCTGGGGTGCTGGCTTCGGCCTAACCCCTGGTAGCCTTTCCTCAGCTGAGAGGGTGCCCAGCTCTACCACCGGCTGCCTTTCAGGTGCTGTGGAGGACTTGCAGCTCATCTGCATATCCTTACAGCCTTCTCCGGGTGACACCCAGGTCCACTTCCGATCCACTCAGGGCCTCCGCTCTAGTCGCGCAGGGCATTTTTCTCTTCCCAGTTGCTAAAGTACCTCAGTCATTTATGGCTCCTATTCACATTCTCTTCCTAGCCCTGTCCCTTCCTAATCTTTCCCTCACCCCCTACCTCTCTTCACTAGCAGGAACTCACTGCCCATCCATCGACTTCATCACCTCACCTTCTCTCCTACCCTCTTCCTCCCTCTTGGTTTTAATCTCCGCCTCTTTCTTCCGTCCATTTTGCCTTCCCCATTCCACCTAAATACCTCTCGCCTTCGACGCCTTCGTGGCCACACCTCTCCTACTCTCCTCCGCTCTCTTTTACTCCTTCTCTTACTCTCAGCCGGTGACATCAATCCCAATCCTGGCCCCCCTCACCAACTATTATCCCAACTCTACAGATCTCACCGCGACCTCTCTAACCTCATCTCTATTTCTCTACTCCCCTCCTCTTCTCTGCCCTTCTCTTGCACCCTATGGAATGCCCGCTCTATCTGTAACAAACTCGCCTATATCCAGGACCTCTTTATCTCGCGTCACCTCCATCTACTCGCCATAACAGAAACCTGGCTCTGCCCTGATGACTCTGCTTCAGTCGCAGCCCTGTGCCATGGCAGTTATCTATTTCACATACTCCTCACCCTGCTGGCCGTGGGGGCGGTGTTGGAACTACTTCTCTCTCTCCTCCTCCAGATTTCAACCCCTTCGTCCACCTCAATCTCACTGTTTTCCTCCTTGAAGTCCACACTATCTGCCTTTTCTCTCCTCTGCCTCTTCGAATAGCGGTCATTTATCGTCCCCTCTGATAAGTCCCTTTCATCCTTCTCAGTGACTTTGAGGCCTGGCTTGCCTTCTTCCATGATCCTTCCTCCCCCTCTCTCATCCTTGGTGACTTTAATTTCCTTGTCATCAAGCAGATGAAGCCATTACGTATGGGTTATGTCCATCAACCAGCAGGGGAGATAGAGAGCACTCAAACTTTCACAGTGCCCTCTTGGCCAGCTAGCTCCACTGCCTCTTCAGTATTCTCTATCTCCCTTAGCAGGGTGGCTGCAGCTTGTTCGAGCTCCAGAAAAATCTGCCGGGAGGTGGTTCCTGGCTTGCCAGTTGTTAACCGGGGTGTTGGAGGCTATAGCAGCTTCACTTTAAAGGCACATAGGTTAGCCCTTTCCCTGCCTTACCCATACCTCTGTGGATGTGGACATATTGCCTTGCTTTCCCTGTCCTTACCCACCAACAATGGATGCAGGCATATAGGTTCGCCCTTTCCCTGCCTTTCCCACTCATCTGAGCCTCCGGAGTCTTCAATACCTCTGCTTTCCTCACAGCTTAAAAAAAAAAAAAAAAGTCGCGTCACGTTTTTAAACGCAGAGACGCTGGAACAGAGGTTTTTGACCTGATTTTCAGCAGGATCGTAGTTGTACACTAGATCCTTTGAGGTAAGAGTGTTTTTCCAACTCCTCCGGGGTGGGCCCGAGATCGGGGCGATTTTGGCGCGAAACCGCCATTTTGGATTTTACCGCCGTTTTTTCGGCGATGGCTGCGGACAATGTAAAGCGCTGTTCCACTTGTGGCAAGCGCAATCAGCAGCTGGGCTCTGTAAATCGTGCTGTACTGGCGTAGGAGCTGGCCCGAGCATGGCGAGCGATGTTTCTTCCCGCTCTGAGCTGGCAGCGGGCGCCATTTTGCTTACACCGCATGGCGCGGCCTCCGTGGACACGGAGAGACCTGAGCCGGGTGGGGCACCTCGAGATGAGGTTATTTCAGGAGTGGCTAGCACTGGACAGGATTTGGGTGCCCAGGGTGAGATTTTCTCCCCGGATTTGTGCTTTCGCTGCATAAAGCATACATGAAGAGCCCTTCCTCAAGGGTCGCCTGAGGCTCCTCTGATTGCCCCCCCCGATGGATTCTGGCCTGGGACTGCCCAGTGAGGCTTTTTTCCCGGATGCTTGGCCTAAGATAAGCGCAGAAGGGTTAATTCCCCTTCAGATTGTGGTGCACCTTTTTCCCCCTCGTGGTCGGGGTGTGAGGATTCGGAGAACTCTGACAGACGTTCTTGGTCTGAGGAACCAGAGTCAGTTGCGGATTTACCACAGGATCTGGATGATCCCTCCGCGGTGAGGATTTTCCACCGTGATGAGCTGCCAGTGCTTATTTCAGATACCCTGCAGGCCCTCTCGATTGAAGATCCTGACAGTGGCATGGCCTCCTCGGGTAATCCCAGGATGGCTAGTACCAAGAAAGCTGCTCGGGCCTTCCCTTTGCATGACTCCATCCTAGAGCTTGTTTCGGCTCAGTGGGCTGACCCCGAGGGACCTTTGAGAGTTTCCAGGGCTATGGGGCAGTTATACCCTCTGCGTGAGGGACATATGGCTCGTTTTCAAATGCCTACAGTGGATGCCCTAGTCACTGCGGTGACAAAGAGAACTACCCTCCCTGTTGAAGGAGGTGTTGCCCTGAAGGATGTTAAAGACCATAGGCTGGAAACAGCATTGAAATGGTCCTTTGAAATTGCAGGTCTCACTGTTCGGGCGTCTGCATGCAGCTGGTATGCTGTGAGAGCCTGCCTAGCTTGGCTGCAACAGGCAGTGGCTGAGCCCGGAGATGGAGCGGAGCCCTTCTTGGATGTGGCTCCGCGGATGGAGGTGGCCTTGTCCTTTCTGGCTGATGCCCTTTATGACCTTGTCAGAGCTTCGGCTAAACAAATGGCAGTAGCAGTGGCGCCTCGCCGTCGTCTGTGGCTACGACACTGGGCAGCGGACATGGCCTCTAAGCAAAGGTTGGTGAAGTTGCCTTTTCAAGGACTTCTCCTATTTGGTGAAGAGTTGGAGAAAATTGTGAAAGGCCTGGGTGATCCAAAACCCCAGCGCTTGCCCGAAGATAGGCAGAGGCCTTCCTCTAAGGGCCAGGCGGTCCACTCCTCGTACAGACCTCGCTTCCGTGAAGCTAGAAGGTACCGCCCGGGGCGTTCTGCTGGGTTCACTTCACGTGCCCGTGGTCAGCAGAGGAACTCCTTTCGCTCGGACAAGCGTTCCGCAGCCGGTGGCTCAAGACCAGGAGTTCAGGGGCGACCTTCTCAATGATGGTGCGCCGGCCCTCTCCTCGATGCCTGTCATCGGAGGACGTCTTTCCCTCTTTGTCGAGGAGTGGGCCAAGATTTCCTCAGATCAGTGGGTTCTGGACCTGATCAGAGATGGATACAGAATAGAATTCAACGCCCCAGTAAGAGACGTGTTTGTGGAGTCCCGATGCGGTTCTGCCGTCAAACGGGCGGCGGTGGAGGAGACTTTACAAGGTCTGATTCAGTTAGGGGCAGTGACCCCGGTGCCTCCCGCCGAGCAAGGCTGCGGCCGATACTCCATCTACTTTGTGGTGCCGCAAAAAGTTGGGTCCTTTCGCCCTATTCTGGACTTAAAAGAAGTGAACAAGTCCCTGAGAGTGCGGCATTTCCACATGGAATCCCTGCGCTCCGTCATTGCGACGGTACAGCCAGGAGAGTTTCTCACGTCTCTAGACCTGAAAGAAGCTTACTTGCACATACCGATTTGGCCCCCGCACCAGAAGTTTCTGAGGTTTGCGGTGTTGGGAAAACATTTCCAGTTCAGGGCCTTGCCTTTTGGCCTCGCCAGAGCTCCCCGAACCTTTTCGAAGGTAATGGTGGTAGTAGCTGCTTTTCTCAGGCGAGAAGGTATCAGGGTTCACCCGTTACCTAGACGACTGGCTCATCAGAGCAGACTCTGCAACAGAGAGCTTACAAGCTACAGCCAGAGTGGTCTCAGTACTGCAATCTCTAGGCTGGGTCGTCAATATGGCCAAAGTCACCTGTCCCCTTCACAATCTCTAAAGTTTTTCGGGGCCAGGTTCGACACAGTCTCGGGCTATGTGTTCCTACCTGAGCTAAGGCGGTGCAAGCTTCAGAATCAGGTCCGTCTGCTCCTGAGGATGCCCCGCCCGCGAGCTTGGGACATTGTCCAGCTGCTGGGATCGATGACAGCCACGATGGAAGTGGTACCCTGGGCGATGAGCGCACCTGAGACCTCTACAGTATTCCCTACTCCGGAGATGGTCTCCTATTTCTCAGGATTACCAATGCAGACTTACTTGGCTCCCTGCGGCCCGTCTCAGCATGGAGTGGTGGCTCTCGGACAGCATGCTGCGGCGAGGAATCTGTTTTTCAGGTTCTGTTCTAATTTCCTGAAGTTCCTTCCTTGGGAGAAAGTTGGAAAACAATCTTCAGGATTCATGTTCAGTTTAAATTTAGGAGGCTGTGTTGATTCTCTCCAGGAGGCGCGTGTGTTCCCCTCCAGTTCTATAAATAGGAGGATGAGTTCATTCCCTCCAGTGTGTTGGGAGGATGTGTGATTCCCTCCAGGAGGCGCGTGTGTTCCCCTCCACTTATACAATAAGGATGAGTTTATTCACTCCAGGAGGATGTGCATTCCCTCCTTTGAGTTCATGCCCTTGTGATGGGCCATCGTTCGCTGTTAGGAAAGCTCTTGTGATTCCCATTGCGGTTTGCCATACTGCTTTGGAAGATTCAAATACTGAAGAGGCAGTGGAGCTAGCTGGCCAAGAGGGCACTGTGAAAGTTTGAGTGCTCTCTATCTCCCCTGCTGGTTGATGGACATAACCCATACGTAATGGCTTCATCTGCTATGACTAAAGGAAAGAAAATTACCAAGGTAAGAACCTAATTTTCCCATTATAGCTATACCTCCGCCTCTTTGGAGTTTGACTCTCCCTTAGCTAGTTTTTTCCTCGGTTGGTGTTAGTGGCCAGCTTCCTATTTGTTCCTGGCCTGGCGAGAGTTGTTTCTTCCCTCACTGCCTTACGGCTGCATTTTGCTCCCTGTGGTCTGAGGATTCCAGATCTGTGGTGCTTACCTCCCTCTTGGCGGGAGTTCATTCTCTACGTTGACTGCTGCTCCATCTCGGTTGCCTATGAGGATGGTCATTGTGGCTTAGAGACCACTTGGGGGCCGAGAGTGTTTCTTGGGGCATATGGCCTTCTCTTCTTGTAGTTTTAGTCCCTCTGTGCTAGGGGAGTGCAGCGCCAGGTCTGCATTTCCACAAGTTGTGCTCCTTTCTTGTTGGCCTCCTGGCAGCACCTTCTTCTCTGGCTGTTCCCTGGGGTTCCATCTATGCATTTTGCATGTTGAGCGTGGCTCCATTGTTCCATGCAGTTCCATTGTTCCGTGTTGGAGCACTGCTCCTTTCCGGTGTCTGGTATGCCTTTAGGAAGCCTTCCAGACCTTTTTTTTAAACTCTGCTTAGCTAACTGCCTTTACCAAATTCTCTGGCAACGAATTCCAGAGTTTAATTACATGTTGAGTGAAGAAAAATATTCTCAGATTCGTGTTAAATTTACTACTTTGTAGCTTCATCGCATGCTCCATAGTCCTAGTATTTTTGGATAGGGTAAACAAATGATTCACGTCTACCTGTTCCACTTCACTCATTATTTTATAGACATCTATCATATCTCCCCTTAGCCATTTTTTCTCCAAGCTGAAGAGCCCTAGACGCTTCAGCCTTTCCTCATAGGGAAGTCGTCCCATCCCCTTCATCATTTTTGTTGCCATTCTCTATACGATTTCTAATTCCACTATATCTTTTTTGAGATGCGATGACCAGAATTGAATACAATATTTGAGGTGCGGTCGCACAATGGACCGATACAAAAGCATTGCAACGTCCTCACTTTTGTTTTCCACGCCTTTCCTAATAATACCTAACGTTCTATTTGCTTTCTTAGCTACCGCAGCACACTGAGCAGAAGGTTTCAATGTATGATCAACAATGACGCCGAGATTCCTTTCTTGGTCGGTGACTCCTAACGTTGAACCTTGCGTTATGTAGCTATAGTTCGGGTTCCTCTTTCCCACATGCATCACTTTGCACTTGTTCACATTAAACATCATCTGCCATTTAGACGGTCAGCTTTGAATACCAAATCTTCCTCCTTGAAGACCGAAGCAAAGAATTGATTTAATCTCTTCGCTTTGGCTTTGTCTTCTCTAATTGCCCCTTTTACCCCTCGGTCATCTAGCAGTCCAACTGATTCTTTTGCTGGCTTCTTGCTTTTGATATACCTAAAAAACTTTTAGTATGTGTGTGTTGCCTCCAACACAGTCTTTTCAAAGTCTCTTTGCCTTCCTTATCAGCGCTTTGCATTTGACTTGACATTCCATATGCTGTTTCTTATTATTTTCAGTTGGTTCCTTCTTCCATTCTCTAAAGGATTTTCTTTTAGCTCTAACAGCTTCCTTCACCTCACTTTTTAACCATGCCAGCTGTCGTTTGGTCTTCCTCCCTCCTTTTTTAATACACGGAATATATTTGGCCCGGGCTTCCAGGATAGTATTAAATTTTGACCAACGCAGCTGCTGCTCTTTTTTTTTTTTTCCCTTACCGTTGGGGGGGGGGGGGGGGTGGGGGGGACTTGGCTTGTCTCTGCCATTCTGTTGGTATACCTGGTGGTGCCAGGTCTCTCTCTGCCATCTCTGTCCTTCCTGTATGGTTGTGCTCTTATTGGACTGCCTGCCTCTTCCCCTCTCCCCCCCCCCCCCCCCCAAGAAAAAGTATACATTATATAAATAAGAGCATAGGGAAGGTACCAGAGAAGGTTTTGGGCTCTTGCTGTGAGCAGATTCAAGTGTTTTTTTTGCAACGTTGTTTAATTTGCTCTGCTTCTGTCTACAAGGTCATCTGGATCCTGTACCTTTCTTTTCATTTGTATGTCCTGGTGCTGTGTTCCCGTGTGGTGTGTGTGAACAGTATTGGAGCCTCTCCTACCTGCTTCTCTGCAGCTTCTGGCTCCCCTACTGCTGAGTCAGCCAGGGTGCTTCCCGGGGTGGTCAGTGGGGACATCTGCAAAGGTTTTGGTGGGCTCTGTGTGTCACTTGCCAAGGCTGCTATATGACTCCTTCGGTTGTCCTTTTCAGAATGCAGGCTTGTACTCAACTTTGGCTCTATTTAAAAAAAAACAAACAAAAGAACCTCCCCCCCCCCCCCCCCCCCCCCCCCCCCCCCCCCCCCCCCCCACCCCCCACCCCACCCCCCCCCCCCCCCCCCCCCCCCCCCCACGAAAAAAAACAAACTGCCAAACAAGTGCAGAAATGCAGATTCAAAGGCTGCTTATCTGGAATGTCTCTTCGGCACACAGGGCACAGATGTGGGATTCTTGTTTTTCAAGGCATTATGCTTAGGCTCTACTTCAGAGCTTAGTTGTTCCTTGTAATGCAGCTATCAGGCCTCTTTGGCGGCTCTTTCCCACTCATATTTGAGTGTACTTTTCCTGAAGGCCTTTGCAAAAGAAAAACTCGTTACCATGGTTACACATTTTGCACTCATATTTGAGGGTACTTTTCCTCAAGGCCTTTGCAAAAGAAACTCGTTACCATGGTTACACATTTTGACATCTTTGCATGGCTCTGTCCTACCTCTTTTCAGTAGTTGAACTCGCCAGTTCTTTTGCCCTTCGACAGTCAGCTCTGTGCTGCAGTGGCATCAGTCTCCTGTTCAGCACAGTTATCGAGCCTAGCTGTTTGATCCTTGCTTACATGTGTGGGTCAATTGGAGATTTACTGAAACATCCAATTGTATTGCATACAAAGGCCAGCCAAATGTTCAGCTATCCTAGGTCAGCAGGCTATACAGCATAGCTGCAACAGCTGCTGTTTGCTGTGGCACTAACTGCCAGTTACCTCACTTAGCTGGCAGTCTGGCTCTCTTGCTTGACTGCACTGAGCTGCCTGGGCAGCATATCAATTCAGTGCCTTGCGTGGCAAGCAGCAGTGGCCGCCTAGGAGAAACATTGGCTTGGCTCTTTGAGTGATGAGCAGTAGTAGCTGGCTATATAGAACAGGGAATTTGGCCTCCTGTTCATTACTTTTCCTACAGTCAGCCGTGGCACTAACTAGTTGTATGTCACATGATGCTGCTGTCTCTGAGGATTCTCACCTCAGCCTCTGATAGGTTTAGCTTCCATACCTACAGGCATGGCGTTCAACTGCCCAGCTTCTTGAGTTATGAGGATATGCTACACCAGCTGGTCCTTGACTCACTGGCAAACTATGTGGGCAGTGCACTTTTTATTTCACTGCCTGAATAATTCACTGTATTCTTTGGTTCCCGTTTATGGTGGCTCTAGATGAGACTCAATCTGAAAATGGTCTTTTTAGACACTGTTGTTTGGCAAGATGGATAACAGAGTTTCAGGTACTGTCTTGGAGGGATCCTTCCTACAGTTATCGGAGGTGGGCTTTTCCGTTGGAACGGCACTGTCCATCCTTCCTAAGTTGGCTTCTATTTTTTTGGCTCAATCAGCCAATTTCTCTTCCTTCTTTTTGTAGGGAGAATTATCCATTTGCGTTTCATTTGCTTTGGTATTTGGATATCTATGGAAATGCTTAGAGGTTGGCAAAGGGTTCAGGCATTCTGAGCTTATCCTTTGATGTACATCTTGGCTGGTAAGAGACCTCCTTTAGATCTCTAGGCATACTGCCTGAGGGCTCAGGCTACATCTTATGGTCAAGTAGCAATCTATTTCCATTGCCTGCATGTGCCATTCTGTGTCTGTTTTCTGCTCTCACTTCTCTGAAGCATTGCACTTTAGAGGTTGTTGGCCAGGGGGAAGGGTTGGAGGGAGGGGGCAATGGCCTTCAGGCTTGCAGCCATTAATACAGGGACTACCAGGTCCCACCTCACTTGTGGACTGCTTTGGTACATCCCGCATGTCTCTGGATTGATTTGTGGGGCATAATTAACTAATAATTTCATTCCTTTAGGCCCAAAGATCAATCCAGAGGCTTGTACTTGGGTTCCGTGGCTGCATGTGTCAAGACTCTTGAGGCATGTTAACTTAGTCTCAATATCTTGGGAGTATAACCTTGGCACACCAGAGCACACCTGAAGTCTCTATATTTTCTGAAGTTTCTTTATTATATAAACACAGGTAATACTCAGTCAGATGTTCAGAAGTATGGCCTCAGGGCACAGAGAGTCCGTAATACTGAGGGCTGTGTCAGTGGTTGGAGATAGGAATCTGAAGGAAGACAGCTTTATTGCAGAGAAGAGAGATAGTTGAACAGGTAGCTCAGTGCTGGGTGACTGGAGAATGCAATATCTCATTAGGGAGGAGATATTTCAAGGTAAAACCAAGTTAGTTCAGGGAGTTGGGAGCAGGACAAGTGCTGGTCTGACGCAAGATGGTGAATGCCTCATGGCCAGAGGGACGGGCAGGTTAAGAAAGCTCACACAGACCAAGGGAGGAGGGGGAGGACCAATGGGAACAGAGCCTCCCACTGGGTGGCAAGGAGGTCCTAGACGACGGCCCTCGATTGGAGGGAAAGGCCATACCTGGCTGACCTCTCAGGACAGAGATAGTAAGAATGACCAGGAAATGATAGCAGGTAGACAAAGGAGCCAAGCTTGGCTGAGAAAGAGAGAAGGTCTGGGCAGCCTCACAACTAGTAGTAACTGTTCTTATACATTACAGCAGTAAAAATCTATATAAATAATTCTCACCTCCAACGTTCTGAAGCTCACTCTGTGGTAGGGAAACACTGAAGCCCTGTACTGTTGGTAGGCTAGGTTGTCAGCGCCACTCACTCTCTCATCCACCACTCACTCTCACTCATGGACACTCCCTCAGCCACGCCTCATCTAATATAATAAAACGCACCCTCAACGTTCTGAGGACAACGTTCTGTGAAGCCTTGAAGCCATCTGACGTCACTCCCAGGCTGAAGGGTTCGTGGATTCGTGGTGTGAAGCCTTCAAGCCAGCCAGCCGTCTCTGCCCGCCCTCGCCTCACAACCAAACAAATCCGGAAGCGAAGCGTCAGGGAAGGAGGCGGCGCTCCCGACGTCTAGCCTTCCGAAGGGAAAGCTAGACGTCGGGAGCGCCGCCTCCTTCCCTGACGCTTCGCTGCACGAACCACCATGGAGGTAAGTTAAAACGAAGAAGAAAAAAAAAAAAGGGATGCATGGATGCGAAGGGGGGGCATGGATGCGAAGGGGGGGGAGAAGAGGGCGGGCCAGGCTGGGACATGGGAGAGAGAGGAGCATGGATGCGAGGGGGGGGGGGTCATGGAAGGGAGAGAGGGGACTTGCTGGAAAAGGATGAATGGAGGCGGCAGGGGACAGAGGAGCATGGATGGGCATGGATTGGGAGGGCAGGGCTCAGGGAGAGAGGGGAATTACTGGAAATGGATGAATGGAGGGGGCAGGGGACAGAGGAGCATGGATTGGGAGGGCAGGACTAAGGGAGAGAGGGAATTTGCTGGATAGGGATGAATAGAGGGGACAGATGGGCATGGATGGATATGGATTGCAGGGCAGGCCTCAGGTAGAGAGGGCAATTGCTGGATAGGGAAAAAATGGAGGGGCCAGGTGACAGATGAGCATGGATTGGAAGGGCAGGACTCAGGGAGAGGGAAATTGCTGGATAGGGATGAATGGAGGGACAGATGGGCATGGATGGATATGGATTGCAGGGCAGGCCTCAGGCAGAGAGGGAAATGCTGGATAGGGAAAAATGGAGGGGCCAGGTGACAGAGGAGCATGGATGGGCATGGATTGGAAGAGCAGGACTCAGGGAGAGGGGAATTGCTGGATAGGGATGAATGGAGGGGACAGATGGCCATGGATGGATATGGATTGCAGGGCAGGCCTCAGGCAGAGAGGGGAAATGCTGGATAGGAATGAATGGAAGGGGGCAGGTGACAGAGAAACATGGATGGCCATGGATTGGGAGGGCAGGGCTCAGGGAGAGAGGGGAATTGCTGGAAAAGGAGGAATGGAGGGGG
This sequence comes from Microcaecilia unicolor, assembly GCF_901765095.1. NCBI lineage: Eukaryota > Metazoa > Chordata > Amphibia > Gymnophiona > Siphonopidae > Microcaecilia > Microcaecilia unicolor. The sequence continues at coordinate 436,883,854 of NC_044033.1, forward strand.
CAGGGGACAGATGGCCATGGATGGGAGGGCACGGCTCACACTCTCTCTCTCATATACAATGTCTTTCTGACTCTCACTCTCACACACTCTGTCTCACACTGTATCACATTCACTCTCTATGTGCCACACAGTCACTCACACACTCGCTTGGTCTCATACACACACTCTCTCTCACACTGTGTCTCACATACACACTTGCACACACTCTCATTCTCACACACACTCACAAACACACTCACACCGAGACTCTCTCTCTCTCTCACACACTCACACTTTCACTCTGACTCTCAAACAGTCACTCTCACATACACTCTCCCAAACATACACACTCCAAGGAAAACCTTGCTAGCGCCCGTTTCATTTGTGTCAGAAACGGGCCTTTTTTACTAGTCCAGACATAATTCACAACCCCAACGTTCTATGAAGCCTCCACAACTCCCAACGTTCTAACTTGCATGGTGGTGAAACCCAAATTTGCCCATGAATGTTGGCCCCGCCCTCGCATCACAACGTGATGACGTCGAGGGCGGAGCACTGACACTGAGCAAATCCCATCTCACCCCACTGCTCACTGCCGCTAACCCCCCTACGTCCAATACAAAAAAAAAAAAAAAACCCAACAACCTGCAAAAATGCCCCCCCCCCCCTCAGGTCACAACACCCAGTGCCGGTCCCCCCTCTCCGACTGCCCACCCACCAACAGACCTGCACAAGTGTCCTACTCCCCCTCCAGCCACCCCGCAATTCTCCTTTCTCCTCGCCCCTGCCGCCACGCCCCCCCCCCAGAGGCAGTCACTGCTCCACCCCCCACGATGACTCCGCAGCCACTGCATCCCCCCTTCCACACCCACCCAGGACGTCGCTGCCACCGCTCCACCCTCTCCGTACGCCCACCCACCCAACAGACCTGCCGAAACATAAACAGATGATTTTAAGAACCAAGATGGCACTGCAGGCAGCCAGCAGGCATTGGCTGTACACTCTGAAGCCGCGGCTCCTCTAGCCTGACGTCAATGCCCCTGCTGGGGAACCCAGAGGAGTGCACTGACGTCACAGGCGAGAGGAGGAGCGGCTTCAGAGTGTACAGCCAACGCCTGCTGCCTGACTGCGGTTCCGTCTTGCTTCTTAAAATCATCTTTCTGTTTCAGCAGGTCTGTTGGGTAGGTGGCCGGACGGAGAGGGGGGGAGCTGCGGCGCCAACGACGACCTGGGTGGGGTTGGAAGGGGGGGGTGCAGTGGGTGCGGTGACATCGGGGGGGGGGGGGACGGTGGCGGACTCTGGGGGACGTGGTGCCAGGGGCGGGGAGACGGGAGAATCGACACATTTTCTCGGAAACGGGCCTTTTTTACTAGTATTCAAATAATACAAAGTGTGGCATAGTATACTACTTACAATTCCAACACAGTATGTTTCAATAGTTTTTATTGATGATCAACAGGTTAAACAGACCGCCATATGTCACCCCTAAACAATAAACAACTAACCATGGTTATACATCGGAAGTTAAATCATACAACTAGATCATCATCAAAGTTTCACATTTTCTCCCCAACCCCATTTCCAACATGTTAAGTCTTTTTATTGGAACAAGTTGCCTCAAAAAACAGACACCAGTATAAGCAAAGCTTTCGCACATATACCACAATATTACAAAAAGTGATGCAAAAAATTCACCCCAACAACTGTCCAAACTGAAAAGATCACTCCCACCCCCCCTACCGTCCCACAACCCACTTGTGAACTTTTTAAATATTCAAAATAAAGCTTCGTGCTCTTGAGGGCATGGTTAACCACAATGGCTCCCATACCATGCGGAACCTCTCTCCTTCAGTGCTGTCCAGGGATTTCACACGGCATCTATCCAGCCGCATTTGATGTATCAGCTGCGCACGCCAGCATGCTAGTGGTGGCATGAGATCTGATCGCCAAGATTTCAGAATCGTGGTAATACCAAATAAAATTGACCACTGCACATATCTCTTAAAGCCTTTAGGTGGTGTCGCAGTAAATTTGTAACTAAAAAATAATATCAGCGGGTCACACACTACAGAACATTCCCACTGTGACTGCAATGAGGAAAGTATGGCCCTCCAAAAAGCCTGCACCCGGGGACAGAGCCAAAACATGTGCCCAAGCGTAGCCGCTCCCCCTCCACATCTTGCGCATGTCCCATCACAAGACTCAGTTATTCTGGCCATTCTTTTAGGGGCCATGTAGGTTCTCATAAAAAATCTATATAACCGTTCACCCTGAGGGACCGAAAAGTGCATTTTATAGATACTACCCAAGAACCTCTGTCCAGTATCTGTTGTAACTGTGCAGCCAAGATCCTTAGTCCACGCTTTAGTCACCCCTATGTAATCTATTTCCTGGGTTGTGTCTTTTAGTTGCTGTAAATGGAATCTTAAAGGAACAGAGACCTGTGCCCCCAAAGAATACTGTTCCGTGAGGACATCAATCACGTCCTCCGTGAGATCTGTCCATGTTAAGGAGGACACATAATGTTTTAACTGAGCATAGGCGAAATATTGCGATCTAGAGATACCAAATTCTTCAATTAGCGCATCTAGTGTTTTAATCTGTCCCTCTTCTGTGACTATATGAGACAAATAAATAATTCCTTTGTCTTTCCATTGGCCAAAAACACTAGCCCCTACCCCCGGGGGGAAATCTGGGTTATTACAAATAGGGAGCAGAGGCGTGACTTTTGCACTAAACTTGTATCTCCGACATACCCACCGCCAAGTAGCTCTCATCGGGCGCAAAAGTGGATGTCTTTGGAATGCTCTCGGTGGTAGGCTGCGTCCCGTATGCAATAGGTAGCTAAAGTGAATCTCAGAGAATACCGCTATCTCTGCCTCTGTGTTAGAAAATTCTGTTGTACCCCGGAACCAATCATTTATGTGGCGCATTTCACATGCTATTGAAAGATTCCGCAAGCTCAACAGACCCATTCCCCCTTGTTCCCGTGGGGTGGTGATCACTTCCATAGACAATCTTGGACGCTTGCCCTGCCAGAGAAAGTTCTGTATGAGCCTATTTAAAGCTCTCTCCTCTTTTACCCGCAAAAATAGTGGAAGTTGTTGAAACAAATAGAGCCATCGCGGCGCAATAAGCATGTTAAAAAGTGCAACCCGCCCCCACAGCGAGAGGGGAAGAGCCTGCCACAACCTCAGTCTTTGTTTCATATTCTTTATCATTGGGTCAACATTAATTCGGTATAGCACCGATAGTTCCTTGGGAATTAATATACCTAAATACTTAAGGGCCCTGTCCTCCCATCGCAGCGGGAAATGTCCCCGCCAAGCCTGTTGTAATGTATCATCCGATGCCAGTGCACATGACGTTTGGAGATTTAATGAAAACCCAGAGAGTCTCCCATAATGTTCTATGGTTTCCAAAGTATATTGTAATGACATTTGTGGTTCTCTCAGCACCAGCAAGATGTCATCTGCATAGGCCAAGGTTTTCACTTCTTCATTCCCAAGGATCACCCCTTTAATGTTCCCTGTCCCATTTAGTGTCCTGATCAAGGGCTCTAGGGAGATATTAAATAGAAATGGTGACAACGGACACCCCTGTCTCGTTCCTCTGCTAACCGGAAACCATTCTGACCTGCCCCCATTGGCCACCACCTGAGCACCCAACCCTTTATAAAGTGCCCGAACGGACTGAATGAAAACCTCCGGGAATTCTAGCCACTCCAGCACCTGGAATAAGTAGCTCCAGTCCACATGATCGAAGGCCTTGGCCGCGTCTAAACTAACCACCATACAAGGTTCTCTTCGATCAGTGCACTGGGCTAATGCGAGAAGAATACGTCGTACATGTAGAACCGAGTGTCGTTTGGGAACAAACCCCACCTGAGCCGCACTAATCAACTCTGGTATGTATGCTGACATTCTGTTGGCTAAAACTTTTGCCAAAAGTTTGATGTCTACATTAAGAGAAATAGGGCGATATGACTCTGGATCGTCTGCTTGCTTGCCTGGTTTAAGTAAAAGCGTAATCAATGCTGTGTTTTCATTTGGAGGAAATTCCCCATCATCTATTACTGTCTGATAGTACTCAAGTAAAGGTGCCACTAGGGACAATTGTAGGACTTTATAGAACTCTCCGGAGAAACCATCAGCACCTGGTGCTGTGTTTGTTTTTAAATCTTTGATAGCCCGCTGTAGTTCCCTCGGTTGCAGGGGTGACCCTAAACACTCACGTACCCCAGGTCCCAGTTTTGACATCCCTGATTTATCCAGGAACTGGTGCACCAATTCCTTAGGTGGCGGGGCCATAGGGGCATACACATCACTAAAATGTTTCTGTAACAGTCTTAGTAACTGAGTTGTTTTATTATGTACGGTCCCTTGGTTGTCTTTTAAGGCTACAATCGTGCGATTCCCCATCCGGGGACCCACCATCCTGGCCAATACCCTTACTTGCTTGTTCCCATATTTGTGTAGCCTAAATTTGTGGTATAAAAGGTGTTTTTGCGTGTGTTCATGTATCAAGGAATTAACTGTGACCTGTAAGGCTTCATAGCTGTCCCTATGACTTTGAGTAGGGGATGCCATGAACATTTTTTTTACTTTGCTCAATTGTCTTGTCAGATTAAGAATACTGGCCGCTACTTTTTTCTTTCTAGTCGCCACATACGAAATCACCTCCCCTCTCAAAACTGCTTTAGCAGTACACCAGAACAGGACTGGGTCAGATCTGTGTTCAGCATTATGCATGGAGAATTCCTCCCACTTTTGCTGCAAGAAAAGGACAAACTCTGAGTCCTTCACCAAATATCCCGGAAACCTCCACCGTTTCACCATCGGGATCCCCGTCCCGATATCCAATGTGAGCCGCACTGGGGCGTGGTCAGAGACCAGCACCTGTTCAATGTCGGCCGCCATGACACACGGGAACAAGGATGCCGAAGCCAATATGTAGTCAAGACGAGCCCATGACCCATGTGCACGGGATCTGTGTGTGAAGTCCCTCCCTTCAGGGTGAAGAGTTCTCCAAGTATCTATCAATCCAAGGGCATTTGCAAAGGAAGACAACACGCTCCGACAATGTCCCCGCTCTGCCCCCCGGCTCCTCTGCCCCGTGCAGTCCACCTCTGTATTCATTAGTGCATTCAGGTCCCCAGCCAATATTATGTCCTTTTCACTGTATGGGAGAAGAGCCCTCATTAGGCCAGGAAAAAAGACTGGGTCTGAGGGAGTGGGTGCATACACCGATAACAAATATATTTCTTTCCCCTGAATATTAAGCTTAACCATCAAATATCTACCCTCTGTATCCCTCAGAATAATTTCAGAAGAATAGACTAAGTTTTTGCGGTATAAAATAGCTACCCCTCCTCTTCTCCCTCCCGATGATACATAGTCCACCTGGCCCACCCACGTTCTTCTCAGTTTCTCATGCTCTTCATCTGATGATCTGGTTTCCTGGAGACAGGCAATGTCGGCGTGAAGCCGTTTTAAATGAGTAAGGATCTTTGCCCGTTTTATGGGGGAGGAAATCCCCCCCACATTCCAGGTCACTATGTCATATGATGAAGATTTCACTAAGCAAAGGATCTAACAGAAAAGACAGTAACCCTATACGAATGGCTGCAGGGGCCCAGCCCTCCCCCTGCACCCAGAATTCTATTGCAATTCTACACAGCATTTTTGATAATTTAGCCAATGCGTCAACCCGTCCTCTAACACTAATAAGAACTAGTTCACAAGAATCCCCTTTATCTCTAAAACCCTTATCTTCCCCTTCCCCTCCCACCCCCTCCCCTATGACCCAACACCCCAAACAAACTTCTATACTTAGCGATGAATAGTCTTTCATCGTTGATGGTCACCCTGATGCAGAGGTCCCCCCTCCGTCTGGAAACATTCATGTTGCAAAACATAACAGTATTGTAAATTCAAGTTATAACAGTTTACTCCCCACTCCATTAACGTCCCATTCTTCTGATAATGGTATTCCTGCTTTATTTTCAGCTTCCCCTGTCATGTGCTATCTGGCCTTCATGGTGGACCGTTCAAGTTCTCAGGCTGTTGATTTATAAATTCCAGCGCTGCTTTCTCTGACTCAAACTTTGACCATTTGCCTCCAATTTGAATCTTTAAAGTTGCAGGATATGCCAGTGTAAAGCGAATTTGTTTTTCCACCAATTTGGAGCACACTGGGTGAAAACGCTTACGCTTTTCTTGGATGCTTGCCGGATAATCCGGAAAAATCAGGACCGGAGCTCCATCATAGCGTAAAGTGTCTCTTTTGGTTCGGAAGCCTTGCATAATTTCTTCTTTATGGATGTAGTTATGAATTTTCACAATAACTGCACGTGGTCTCGATTGCTCCGATTGCAGTCTGCCTAAGCGATGTGCTCTCTCGATACAAAAGGCCCCACGACTGTCTGAGAGCGCGAATTCTAGCTGCAGCCATGTTTCTAGCCGAGGCCCCAGGTTCTTTTCAGGGGCAGACTCGGGAATACCAATGATTCGAATGTTTGACCGACGGGTTCTGCTTTCAAAATCTTCTAGCTTGGCGTTTTGAGCTCGAACTTTCTCTTCAAGTTCTTTAATCACCGGTAGGTGTTTGTTCCAGGAATCTTCCACCTCAGATACACGGTGTTCTAGCTCTGTCGTGCGCTTCGTGTTGTCAGCCATACTCGCCTCCAATTTCTCCAGCTGTCCCGCCAGCGATTCAAATCTAGCATTCTGAGCTGCCCTGACCGCTGCTGTCAGCTGCGCTAGTTGTTTGTCAGAAAACTCCGGTTCCGACTCGATCTTAGTGTCCGCCATCTTGGATTCAGCCGCGGGTGGCTGTTGTTTGTTTTTATCGCTTTTAGCACTTCTTTTCGCGGATCTGACGGGCATTGGGACAAGGTAGGCTTCCATGCACATTAGTAAGGCGCTCTCACCTTTCCAAATAATCGCTGCGGGAGATTTCAATCAGTTTCAAGTGCGATAAACGGAGTGGGAACCTCGGAGCACAGCCTAGCCCCTGCTGCTGCTCTCAGTGCATCACGTGACTATTCCAACACAGTATGTAATAGAACATTTTAATTGACAGTGAAGGGTATAAGCAAAGATGGAACATATAGATAGGTAAGAGAGTAAGAAGAGTTAGAGAGTAAGGGGACTAATTTAAAGAAAGTTGCATATGAGGTCAGCGAGAGGGTTTTATTTATTTATTTGATAATTACAAATTTTTGGTGTTAGTCAAACCTGAACTGACCTGGTGATCTTGATTCCCTATTACTAAGGTTGGAGAAAAGGCTTATCTTTAAATTTAACACAGTGAGTCCTAAGGGACTGAGTTATTTCTGCTTTAAATGCCACTGTAGCCCTACTAGCAGGTTTATGTATATTGTGGTATCATGAGAGAAACTGCCTGTGTTGGATGACTTTCTTATCACATTCTTGCCTATGGGAAGATAACTAGGGGGTCCTTTTACAAAGTTGTACTAATGGCTTAAGCATGCATAAATGACTAGTGTGCACTAAAGGCTGTGCAGTCCATTGTACACCTATGCACACTAATTTGTTAGTGTGCACTAATGCACACTTAATGAACAATAATTTGTTAGCGCGCACGCTATATCAGTTAGAGCTCCTTAGTAAAAGGACCCCTAGGTGTTTATACTACTAACTGATCATTTCTATAGCTCTACTAGATGTACGCAGCACTCTAGACATTATATGCAGGTACTTTCTCTGTCCCTAGAGGGCTCACAATCTGTTTTGTACCTTGGGCAATGAAGGGTTAAGTAACTTGCTCAAGGTCACAAGGAGCTACAGTGGGAATTGAACCCAGGTTGCCAGGGTCAAAGCCCACTTCACTAACCATTAGACCATTCCTGCCAGTACTGAAGATTATTTTGCAGTCACAAAAGATTTTATTTCATGAAATCAAGTCTAGAGGAGACTTTAAGATCACAACTATTCTATGAATTACTACAAGGACCAACCACAAACGGTGGTGGGAATTTTCTTTTATTTTTTTTATAACGTTTTGGGTCAGTTTTCAGCAGTGGTAGTGATTTGTATTTTAAATGTTGGTCATTGTATTAAAAAACATTGTATTTATTGCTGAATATGGACAACTAGCATCGCTGAATATAAATAGAATCCACTTCTTCCTTGTCATCAAGCAGATGAAGCCATTACAGATGGGTTGTGTCCATCAACCAGCAGGGGGAGATAGAGAGCACTCAACTTTCACAGTGCCTCATGGCCAGCTAGCTCCTCTGCCTCTTCAGTATTCTCTATCTCCCCTAGCAGGGTGGCTGCAGCTTCTTCGAGCTCCATCAAAAATCTGCCTGGGGGTGGCTCCTGGCTTGCCAGTTGTTAGCCGGGGTGTTAGAGGCTATAGCAGCTTCACTTTGAAGGCACATAGGTTAGCCCTTTCCCTGCCTTACCCATACCTCCGTGGATGTGGACATATTGGCTTGCTTTTCTGTCCTTTCCCATTGTCACTGAATGCAGGCATATTGGTTCACCTTTCCCTGCCTTTCCCACTCATCTGAGCCTCCGGAGTTCTTATTACCTCTGCTTTCCTCACAGCGTTTAAAAAAAGAAAAAAAAAAAAAAAGTCGCGTCGCGCTTTGGCGCAGCGACGTTGGAACAGAGGTTTTCCTTTGATTCTTCTATGGGACCGGAGCTCTGATACTCGGTCCGGTGAGGTAAGAGTGAGCCCGCGATCGGGGTGTTTTTGGCGCGAAACCGCCATTTTGAATTTTCCTGCCGTTTTCGGCGATGGCTGCAGAGAATGTAAAACGCTGTTCCCGGTGTGGCAAGCGCAAATCAGCAGCGGGGCTCTGTAAATCGTGCTGTACAGGTGTATTAGCCGGCCCGAGCATGGCGAGCGATGATTCTTCCCGCTCAGAGCTGGCAGCAGACGCCATTTTGAATTCTCCGCATGGCGTGGCCTCCGTAGAGATGGAGAGCCCTGAGCCCGGGGGGGGGGGGGGACATCTCAAATTGAGGCTGTTCAGGGAGCAGCTAGCCCCGGACGGGATCTGGGTGCCCAGGGCGAGTTTTTCTCCCCTGATTTTGTGTTATTGCATAAAGCATACATGCTGAAAAGAGGTTTCCCTCAAGGGTTGTCTGAGGCCCCTGGGACTGCCCGCTGAGGCTATTTTCCCTGATAATTGGCATAAAGAAAAGCGTAGAAGGGCTAATTCCTCTTCAGATTGTGGTGTACCTCGAAGGTAATGGTGGTAGTAGCTGCTTTTCTCAGGCGAGAAGGTATCAGGGTTCACCTGTACCTAGACGACTGGCTCATCAGAGCAGACTCTGTAACAGAGAGCTATCAAGCTACAGCCAGAGTGGTCTCAGTACTTCAATCTCTAGGCTGAGTCGTCAATATGGCCAAAAGTCGCCTGACCCCCTCACCATCTCTAGAATATTTGGGGGCCAGGTTCGATACAGACTCGGGCTATGGCGGTGCAAGCTTCAGAATCAGTCCGTCTGCTCCTGAGGATGCCCCGCCCGCGAGCTTGGGACATTGTCCAGCTGCTGGGATCGATGACAGCCACATTGTAAGTGGTGCCCTGGGCAAGAGCGCACCTGAGACCTCTACAGTATTCCCTACTTCCAAAATGGTCTCCAGTTTCTCAGGATTATCAATGCAGACTTTCTTGGCTCCCTGCGGCCCGAATCAGCATGGAGTGGTGGCTCTCAGACAGCATGCTGCAGCGAGGAATGCCGCTGGCGCTCCCCAGTTGGTGTCAAGTAGTGACAGATGCCAGCCTGAAGGGCTGGGGCGCACATTGCAAGGGGAAGCATGCCCAGGGTCTATGGACACCCGAGGAGTCGGAGTGGTCCATCAACCGTCTAGAGTTGAAAGCGGTGCTTCTGGCCTTTCAAGTGACCATGGAAGGATTGGCTGTCAGAGTGATGTCGGACAACACGACAGCAGTGGCCTATATAAATCGACAAGGCGGCACTCAGTGCAGAGCTCTGGCCGCGCAGGCCGAACAGATTTGCCACTGGGCCGAGCTGCATCTTCAGTTTCTGTCGGCAGCTCACATTGCAACGTGCAAGCCGATTATCTAAGAAGGCATCAGAACGATCCAGCAGAATGGGAACTAGCAGATGAAGTATTCCTGCAGATATGTGCCAAATGGGGCAAGCCCGTGATGGATCTTATGGCGACAAGTTCAAATGCCAAAGTCCCGTGCTTCTTCAGCAGACGGAGAGATCCTCACTCGGCAGGGTTGGATACCTTCCCTCAGCCCTGGCCTCCGGGCCTACTATAGGTGTTCCCTCCGTGGCCCTTGATAGGGCGCGTGCTCCTGCGGATTCGGCTGCACCCAGGAGAAGTGGTCCTCATCGCCCTAGATTGGCCCAGGAGGCCTTGGTATGCGGACCTCCGACAGATGCTAGTGGAGGCTCCCCTTCCTTTACCTCTGGTACCGAACCTGTTGTCACAGGGCCCAGTAGCCATGGAGGACGCCTGCCGCTTTGGTCTTATGGTATGGCGATTGAGAGGGCGCAATTGAGGGACAAAGGCTATTCAAACAGTCATTTCCACTTTCCTGCAGGCCCGCAAGCGTTCCACTTCCGTGGCTTATGCCAGGATTTGGCGCCAGTTTGAGTCTTGGTGTGCTTCAAAAGCGATCACACCCATGTGGGCTCCTGTCTCGCCGATTCTGGACTTTTTGCAGGATAGTGTACAAAAAGGCTTGGCCTATAATTCCCTGCGGGTGCAAGTGGCAGCGTTGGCCTCCCTTCGTGGTAAGGTTGAAGGCGTGTCTTTAGCTGCTCATCCAGATGTGGCACGGTTTCTTAGAGGGGTGCTTCGGCTCCGGCCTCCCGTGCGAGCACCCTGGCCAGCTTGGAACCTGGGGCTAGTTTTGAAGGCCCTGCAGGCTTCTCCTTTTGAGCCGCTTCGGCGAGCATCGGAGAAAGATTTGACACTAAAGGCCGTTTTTCTTGTGGCCATTACTTCGGCGAGATGGGTGTTAGAGCTCCAGGCGCTGTCCTGTAGAGACCCATTTCTGCAATTTTCAGAGTCCGGAGTCACGGTTTGGACCGTGCCTTCCTTCATGCCTAAGGTGGTTTCAGCGTTTCACCTAAGCCAGCCTATTGTCTTGCCCTCCTTTGATAAGGAGGAGTTTCTAGAATCTTTTGGGCAGTTGCACCTGTTGGATGTACGCAGGACTCTGCTGCAGTATCTGCGAGTTACTATCTCTTTCAGGATCTATGATCATCTGTTTTGCTATCAGGTACTCGCAGAGGGTCTCCAGCGTCTAAAGCCACTATTGCCCGCTGGCTCAAAGAAACTATCTTTTCAGCTTATCTGCTTGCCGGCCCGTCTCTGCCTATAGCCTTTAAGGCGCATTCTACCAGAGCGATTTCTTCCTCTTGGGCTGAAACTGGAGCACTCTCTCTTTAAGAGATATGCAGTGCAGCAACATGGGCTTCTAAGCTCTTTTGCCCGACATTACAGGCTGGATGTGGCTGCTAGGAGGGATGCGCGTTTTGGAGCACAAGTGCTAGTGCGTGGTGTGACCTGTTCCCACCCTATATAGGGATTGCTTTGATACAGCCCATCTGTAATGGCTTCATCTGCTTGATGACAAGGAAGGGAAAATTAGGTTCTTACCTTGGTAATTTTCTTTCCTTTAGTCATAGCAGATGAAGCCATGAGCCCTCCCTGTATGATTGTCTGTATGCTGTGAATCTGTTTCAGGTTCTGTTCTTGTTTCCTGAAGTTCCTTCCTTGGGAGAAAGTTGGAAAACAGTCTTCAGGATTCATGTTCACTTATAGGAGGATGAGTCCATTCCCTCCAGTTTGTTTTGGAGGATGAGTTTATTCCCTCCAGGAGGATGTGTTCATTCCCTCCTTTTGAGTTCATGCCCTTGTTATGGGGCCATCGTTCGCTGTGAGGAAAGCTCATGTTATTCCCATTGCGGTTTGCCATACTGCTTTGGAAGCTTCAAATACTGAAGAGGCAGTGGAGCTAGCTGACCATGAGGCACTGTGAAAGTTGAGTGCTCTCTATCTCCCCCTGCTGGTTGATGGACACAACCCATCTGTAATGGCTTCATCTGCTATGACTAAAGGAAAGAAAATTACCAAGGTAAGAACCTAATTTTCCCTTGGTTGGACTTTCTACTTTTCCTCATCTTGTATAATCATATATCTACAGATCATAATTTTATTCTTTCCACAGGTGAATTTCGTAGTGTGCCAACTGTTTGCCTTGCTTGCAGCTGTTTGGTTTCGAACCTACCTACATTCAAGCAAAACTAGTGTGCTAATTAGACATTTAGTTGCCACCCTTTTGGGCCTGTATCTTGCTCTTTTTTGCTTTGGATGGTAAGTCAGTCTTTTTCAATTCCTGTCATTAGCATAGATTTTTGCTATTGCACATAGTGTTAAATTTCTGAAAAAGAATTAATGTTACTCTTTGGGAGGAATTTTGCACAAAAAATTTAAATTTTGTGCTCAATATTAAAATTCTGCATACTTAGTATTTTTGTGCAGCATTCTCCCATCATAAGAATTGACTCCTTCCTGTCCCAGCTGATATACCTCAACCCCTCAACTTTCTTTTCTGAGGCTCAATCTTCCCTCTTTCCATCCCCATACCAACAGGCTTGACCAGCAGCTTTCTCTGTGTCCTCTGTAGGCTGGACAACTCCCAGTTTTCTCTGTCCCCTTTCTCCGCATGCCCCTTCCTAATTTTCTTTCTCACTGCTTCCCTATCTTTTCTATCTCTGCCCCACTAAAAGACCTATGCTTTTTCTGCCCTCTGTATCTTCTGTTCTCTCTCCCTACTCCCAGCAATGCCCCCTTCTGCTACCCTTTAAGTTATTTCTTGACACCCCCTATCTGTTTGTTTCTGCCAAGCAGCTTGTTCTTCTCCTCTCCTTCATCTTGCTGTCTGTCCCATGCCTATCAAGTGTTAAGAGGAGGAGGAAAGTGGCTGCACGTTGGGCCCAAGCTCCTCCTCTGCCATCCGGAGAGAAGCTGATGCAGAAAGCTGTGTGATAGAAGCTGTGCGCGCAGCCATCTGAGCACTGCTCTAATGTGAACATAGCACCAAAGTTTTGCCTGTTGATGAAATAAGCTAATCATATGCAAGTTTGAAGTGCACAGAACTTGTGCACTAATCAGGACAAGCACATGGGACGAATGTGCACAAATTTCTGTGCTGAAGGCAGCTAGTACTGTGCACATATCTGAGCAAAAAGAAAGTGTCGGCGGACAACAGTGCTTTTGCTGGAATGTTATTCTGTAGATAAAATATCGGCATCGCAAAAAATTTCTTGTGCATAACATTTTTGTGATGCTGATAGACACTGCAAAATTCTTATAACAATGAGGAATATCAGAAATAAAAATCAGTATAAATAGGCTCCGTATGCAATTAAACCACATTTATAATAAAAATGGAGCTATCACACATAGAGAGGTATCATACACATGAGCAAATGTGGTGAAAACAGGAAAACCATTGTTAGGGCACATATAATTTACTTCTCATAAGTGTCCATACATTTTTTGATTTTGTTTGTTTATATAACTGAATAAAAATGTAGTTATTTGAAAATAAAGACATACCACCAATCAGTTAAAGACCATGTAGACAATGTTCAAAAGAAATGGTAGGTGTGAAAAACAGAATCCTGAGGTCTCCAGAATTAAATATGATTCAGGGAGCCTTCTTGCCATTTCGATGCCAGTGTTTCAACAAGTCTTCCTGTTACAAGGAACTGCTTCAACAGATTTCAGATTTTTTGCTCAATAACCAAAAGTCGAATCGTAATGTGACCATTCAGCTCCCACAACTGTGTCTCTGAGTCTCCTGTTTGTGTGTTTGTGTTTGGTTGGGTCACTTCTAACGTGGATTCACATATCTGAGAAATCTATTTTGCACTTTGGTTCTAGATTTGGAATGCACACATTTTTTCTAGGTTCATATTTTGCTCCTTGAACTACCAGCTGCTTTTCAGTCAGGAAAGGCTAAAGAAGCCAGGGCTCTTCATCTTAGAGAAGAGACACCTGAGGGGAAGATGTGAAAGAGGTCTATAAAATCCTGAGTGGAGTGGAATGGGTAGATGTGAATTGCTTATTTACACTTTTTCTAAAAATACAAGGACTATGGGAACGCAATGAAGCCACTAAGTAATAAACTAAAAAAAAATCTGAGAGTATTTCTTCACTCAGCATGTGGTAAAAGCAGTTAGGGTTTTAAAAAAGGTTTCAACTTGTTCCTTAAAAAAAAAAATACATACGCCATTATTAAGATGGATGGGAAAATCTACTGCTTATTCCTGGGATAAGCAGCATAAAATATTTTACTTTTTGCAGGGCTTCGGAGTCGTGGAGTCGGCAGCAATTTTGGGTACATTGAGTTGAGTCAGCAAAAATGTACTGACTCCGACTCCTTATACATTTGAATAAAGTACTTCTCTGCTGTGAATAAAGCTTAGTACCTAGTTGTTTCACTAGTGTGAAGTCCAGCTGAACTATTTTGCTGGAGAGCTTCCCTCTGCTCAGTCTCCCTTTGCATTTACTGACCTGCTGTAGAGCACCTCCTCTCTGACCCCACAGTGAACTTAAGCTCCAAGAGAAGATCATTCAGCACACACAGATAAGGCAGCAGAGAGACTCCACTCAACTTCCTCTCTCTCTGCAAGAAGAGCTTTATATTTTAGTGGAAGTGGCAAAAAGAATGTCAGGAAACATGACAAAGTCTGCTGTTTATGAACACTTTACAATATCAACAGATGGGAAACATTATGTATGTCAATGTATTATAGATGATGGTGAAAAAGCATGTGATGCAAAAATTAGCAGTTTCAGTGGTTATGAAAAAAATGCACCTACAAGAGCATCAAATTTAAAAAGACACTTGCAGCGTTTCCATCCTAAAGTGTTAGAAGCTGTGAATGAGAAAGATAGCAATGAAAACATTCCATCTACTTCAGGGTCAATAAAAGATCAGAAATCTACTGGAGGCCAGACACAACTATCAAGATTTTTTACAGCTGACAAAGTTACTATAACAATGACACCAGAAAAATTCAAAAACCACATCATTGAAATGGCAGTAAAGAATAGTATACCACTATCTTTTTTTTTTTCACAACCAGCCCTTTTAGGCTTAAATGGAGAAATGGCTAAAAAGCTTGGAGTTTCTCTGGAATGAGAAAGTATAAGGAAACTTATACTTGAAGAGGCCAAATGTAAGAAGGAAGAACTAAGAAAAAGTCTGAAGGGACGTTTTGTCTTTATCAAAATGGATGCATGCACACGTCACAGTCAATTATTTTGCAATTAATGTTAGATTTGCTGATGAAAAAAAAAAAAACAATAACCCGGACCTAGGAGTAAAGGACACTCAGGCACATCATACCAGTGAGTATCTGCAGAAGTTAGTGGAAGGTGTTTTAGAAGATTTTGAAATTAAAAAGGAACACATTCTATGTATTGTAACTGATAATGCTTCAAATATGTTAAGCACAATTGAAAAAATGAAGGAAGTTGATGAAGAAAGCAGCATACAAATATCAGATGACAGTTCTGCAATTCAAGAAAGCTGTGAAAGTTTGGATGATATTGCTGAAGAAGCATCTAAGCTTATTACTATTCAACATATGCGTTGTGCTGTTCATACTCTGCAACTAGCAATAAGAGATGGATTGAAGGATCGTCATGCGGCTACACTAATTAGCAAGTTGAGGCAAGTAGCTGTTGCAGCCAGGATCCCTATAACAGATGCTATTCTGAAGAGATGTGCTGGAAAAGGAGCCATTTTGGATCAAGCAACGCGCTGGGGAAGCACTTACTTGATGATAAAGCGTTTGCTTGAACTAAAAGACTTTCTTGAAGAACTGGACAATGTAAATGTTTCATTAAAAGGAAACCAGTGGGCTCAAGTTACAGAATTAGGCTACTTTCTTACCCTTTTGCTGTTACCAAGAAGCTGCAATATGAAGATTTAACACCAGGCAAATTCTTCTTGGAATGGAAGGGCTTGATACATAACCTAAACAAAAGTGGGGGGTTAATTGCTGATGGCATTGTATCTTCAATGAGGAAAAGAGAGGAGCTCTTGCTGGATAATTAAATTCTCTTAGCTGCTATTTATGTTGATCCAATGAGCCGAATTTTGTTGAGCAGTGACCAAATTGCTACAGGAAAACAGGCACTCTATGACATAGCAGTTCGCATGAAAGGGTTGCTACCTGAAACTCATAAACCACTGGATGAAGCTAAAGCTATAAATACTGGTGGTAATGGTAACTCAGGTTCATCCTCTTCAAATGAAGAAGAGAATTTTCAAGCCTATTTGGACAAAATGGAAGCTTCAAAAGCAAAGCGATGTCGGTTAAGCATGGAAAAGCAACCTGTAAATGTCCATATAAAGAAATTCATGCAAGAGTTTTTTAAAGGATTAAAAGAAGTGGAAATGTTTGACCGCTCATCAAAACTGACTATAGAAGAAGCCATCATTGTTTATCCAGAGATTGTCAGTGATGCAGCTAGAACCGTAACAGCAATGCCACCCACCCAAGTCAGTGTTGAAAGACTGTTTTCAGCACTGAAAATAATCAAATCAGATTTAAGGGCTTCTATGAAGGAGGATCTGGCAGAAGCAATTCTGTTTCTAAGAACAATATATTAGTTAATTTTGGATTATGTTTAACAGCTATTCTACAGCTATATATGCCAAGTTTAAATAATATATAAGTTGTTTTAGGTTTTCCAAATGTTTTTGGTTTATGTCGGTTAACTTTGATTTTGTTCTAATTTCTAAAGGATGTTCTAGAATTTCGAAAGGATGTGGTTGTTCCAGATTTTGATACTTTGCTAATGCTATGATGACTTTATACTTGATAAAAACAAAAAACAATAAACATAACCTTGTTTTTTTATGTGTTTTTTTTTGTTTAAACTTTAGGATTAATGACTATTTATAGTTTCTTTAATAAATAAAATAAAAAGTCACAATGACATAGATTTTAAACCCAAACATTAATATGCAGCCTTGCTGCACTCTTTCACTCAACATGCAAAAAAAATACATATTAAAAACTGAGGAGTCGGAGGTACCATAAACTGAGGAGTCTGAGTCGAAGGATTTTTGTACCGACTCCACAGCTCTGCTTTTTTGAGATCTTGCCAGATGCTTGTGACCTGGATTGGCCACTGCTGGAAACAAGACACTGGGCATGATGGACCTTCGGTCTGTCCAGTATGGTGATGCTCATGTACTTACAGATATGGTGACTTTGGTATTATACTATGGTCTCTGATTAGTTTCAGCTCTATATATACTTTTATACCTTGCTTTATCAATCCATAAGAGTTACTCTTGACAGTTTTTGTAGTTTTATAAAGTATAATGCTCGATAGAACAAGACAGCCCCAACGTAGAAAACTGAGGTGGGGAAAGAAAGTAGAGCCGTCACTTAGGCCTTTACGTAGCTAGTTACATAACTTGCTTACAGGGCCAGGATCACACTCTTTTAGTGCATCCAGTGCAGCTATTTAGAATTCTCTCCTCCCCTCCCCCCCTCAGGTCTGGATGATGGAGGCATAGGTTTCCCTCTGAGGGCAGCAGTCCAGCCCAGCATCACTTTCTCTCACTCACCTCTCACCAGCACCAGCAGCCTACCCCACTCACTCCTTGTCTATAAATCTTAAGCCACACCAAGTTATAGAGCTGAGTGTAAGTGGTTGCCAACTCATGGAGGATCAAAATGCCCAGCAGCATCTAGCCAACTCTCTCTGTCCTCTTCATTCTTCTGTATCTCTCATTCCTCCTGTGCTCATAGGCGTCGCTAAGGGTGGTCATGCTGTCCCCCCTTTTGCCACCTAAGTGAAAGGCCACAGCCATAGATGCCTGTATAAGAGGCTTGGGGAGGCTAAGCTTCCCTAGCCTAACCATGACCTTTCCCGCCTCTCTCTTGTTTGGGGCCAGTGCTTCCCAATCTTGGTGCCAGCAGCAGCATGATAAACAAACTAGAATTGTCCCCTCCCTGCTTGCCTGTCTGCCTGAATCCGCTGTCTTCCTGATTTGGTGGTTGCCAATATAAAGAAACTCTGCTCAGGGCCATAAGAGCTCTGCATACCGCTGACAGCACTGCTGTTCCTGCCCGAACAAGAAGTTGCATCATTAGGGGCGGGACTGACTGTGCTGTCAGCGGTGTGCAGAGCTCTATGGCCCTGAACACAGTTTCTCTTTATTGGCAAACACTGAATCAGAGAGACAGCAAGTTCGGGCAGACAGGCAAGCAGGGAAGGGATGCTCTGTTTGTTTTTCTTGGCTGGGGGGGGAGGAGGGAAAGGGGGGAGAGAGAGGTTAATGTTGGAGGAAAGAAAAAAAAGGAGTGGGAGAGACTGAGGGGCAAAGCTTGATAGTGGGGGGGGGGGAGGAGGGAGAGAACTGGGCAATACTGAATGGTGGGGGAAGAGAGGCTGAGGGGTGATGGTATAGTGAGGAGAGAGGGAGAGGCAGTGCTGGATGGTGGGAAAATACAGAGGGGCATCACTGAATGGGAGGGGGACGAGAGAGTGAGAAGATATATAGGTGCCATCTTGGGGTTGGCCGGCTGCAGGGAGGAAGCCCATTTTTGGGCGTTGTGCTTCTCTGCTGATGGGGGCAGCCATCTTGGATCAGCTGCACATGCTTGAGACTGATTCCTTCACTGTTTAAAGCCCTGCCTCCAGTCCTTCATTGCTTCGGCCTCAATTGTCTCAGAGGTTCACGCCGGAGTTCTGTTCACCGGCTTTCCTCAGTTCCTGTATTTCTGTGTACCAGACATCGGCTTGTTTTCCTGACCACAATTGTTTGCTGCCTGCCTAGACCTTGAACTGATTTGACTATTCTTTGCCCTACGGATTACTTGGCTATTGGACTGTGTCTGCTTGCCCGCCAGCCTGGTCAGCGGTTGTGCAACCCGGCCTGTTCCAGAAGTCCTGGTGGCCGCCTGCACCTGGGGGCTCAACTCCCAGGGAATGGTGGTCGCTTCCCAGGTGAAGCTAGGGGTTGTCTGGCTGCCTGACTGAGTGCGGTGCCACTCCATCTTCGCCATGCTCAGTCAGGGCACAAGGGCTCACATTCACCAGGTCATAACAGTAGGCCGAAGCCATGAGCTCGCCAGACAATACCGAGCGTTCCAACCTGACTCAGGTGCTACACCAGCAGCAGGCTCAAATCACCCGCTTGTCCATTGCATTGCAGGAGGTCTGCAATCAGATTCCAGTGCTCCAGCAGCAGGCGGTCCCGGATCCTCCGGCCCCTGGGATGGGGTCATCCACCACCCGGATGCGGGTTCCAGAGCCGCCTCCTTTTGATGGTACCCCTGTAGCGTGCCGGGGCTTCCTGAAGCAATGTCAGATCTTGTTCAAACTACAACCGGAGGCCTTTTCATCTGACAGGATTAAAGTGATTTATCTCATCTCTCTACTGACTGGTCCCGCGCTGGTGTGGGCATCCCCGCTGTGGGAACAGTGGAGTCCGGTCCTGGCGAACCTAGAGGAGTTCTTGCGGCAGTTCCGGATGGTGTTCGATGTGCCTGGCCGGCTGCCTTCTGCCTCGGGGGAGCTGCTGCGGATTCAGCAGGGCTCTGGGTCGGTCGGGGCGTATGCCATCCGGTTCAGCACTCTGGCCGTGGAGCTCTGGTGGAACCAGAAGGCGTTGACGGCCATTTTCTGCCAGGGGTTGGACGGCCAAATAAAGGATGAATTGGCCGACCGAGAGATTCCTGCTACTTTGGACGGCCTTATTGCACTCTGCACGAGGATCGACATCCGGTTCCAGGAGCGAGCCCAGGAGAGGGCCATGCCGTGGGAGGTGCAGAGATCCAGAGGCCTGCCCTGTCGTCCAGAAGCGCCTGGGTCCCGTGAGGAGGGTTTGGGAGGAACCCATAATAATGTCTGGCCATCGTCTGTCCAAGAAAGAGAGGGTACACCGTCTCCAGAATTGGCTATGTCTGTATTGTGGGCAGGACGGCCATTTCACGTGTACCTGCCCAAACAAGTGTGGGAGGTCGGGAAACGCTCCAGCCCGAGCCCTATGAAGGGGGGTGGCTCTGGGCCGGTTGTCTGCCCTTCCCGACCAGTTGCTCTCCGTTCCTGTACTACTCCAAGGTGAAGGAGGCCAGGTTCATGCTCAGGCCTTACTGGACTCCGGGGCCGGAGGAAATTTTATCGATGCCGAGTTCCTGTCCCAGCTGGGTGGCTCCTTGGTGCCCTGCCAACTGGAGCTCCGAGTGACCTCCATCCAGGGTGATAGTTCTCCCTGAACCATCACCCGGATCACCGTGCCTCTGCGTTTGCAGGTAGGTGCACTACACCAGGAAGATGTTCAGTTCCTGGTCCTCACCCGAGCCATTCATCCGGTGATTCTTGGACTGCCTTGGCTCCGTCTACACGCTCCAGTGATCGACTGGTCCACCGGTGAGATCGGGCAGTGGGGCGCCCCGTATGTCAAGCAATGCCTACAACAAGTCAAGCCTCCCCTGTCGCTCTGCTCGGCTCAGCTTCAGACCCCGCCGAAGGAGCTGCCCGGGCTGCCTAGGGACTATCAGGACTTTTGTGATGTATTCAGTGCCCGGGCGGCTGACACGCTGCCTCCGCATCGGTCATTCGACTGTGCCATAGACCTGCCAGGAACCGATCCTCTCCGGGGGTGTCTTTACACCCTATCCCGTGAGGAGTCCCGCGCCGTGAGGGAATACATCCGGGAGAACCTTCTCAAGTGGTTTATCCAAGCCTCTACTTTGCCTGCGGGGGCAGGGTTCTTCTTTGTGTCAAAGAAGGATGGGTCCCTTCGCCCCTGCATTGATTATCGGGGTCTGAACAAGATCACGGTGAAGAACCGGTACCTGCTTCAACTCATTTCGGAATTATTTGACCGCCTTCAAGGGGCCCAGATTTTCACCAAGTTGGATTTACGTGGGGCCTACAACCTGGTGCGGATCCGGGAGGGGGATGAGTGGAAGACGGCGTTTAACACACATGAGGGACATTTTGAGTACCGGGTTATGCCGTTTGGCCTCTGCAATGCCCCTGCGATGTTTCAGAACTTTGTGAACTTTATTTTTCAAGATCTCCTTTACACATCAGTAATCGTGTATCTGGATGACATTTTGATTTTCTCTCCCTCACTGTCCCAGCATGTGTCCCATGTCCGCACTGTACTTCAGCGACTCCGGGAGCATCGGCTATATGCCAAATTGGAGAAATGCTCGTTCCACCAGCAGAGTCTTCCGTTCCTGGGGGTATATCGTGTCCTCCACCAGATTACAAATGGACCCCGGGAAACTGACCACAATCCGGGACTGGCCGGCGCCCCAGGGTCTGCGGGCCTTGCAGAGGTTCCTGGGGTTCGTCAACTACTACTGGCAATTTATCCAGGACTACTTCCTCATCACGGCTGCTCTTATGGCCCTCACTAGGAAGGGAGCGGATGTAAAAAAAACTGGACGCTGGAGGCAGTTGCTGCATTTTACCACCTTAAAGAAAGCATTCCTGTCGGCGCCGGTCCTCCGCAGTCCGGATCCTACCCAGCCCTTCTTGGTGGAGGTGGACGCCTCAGCCCTGGGAGTAGGGGCCATGCTTTCCCAGACGTCGGCTGCCGGGAAGAAGCATCCCTGCTTTTTCTTCTCCCGCAAGTTCACCCCCGCTGAGCGAAAATATACGGTGGGGGATCGAGAGCTTCTGGCGCTCAAGTTAGCCTTTGAAGACTGGCGCTACCTGTTGGAGGGAGCAGCACACCCAGTGACGGTGATCACCGACCATAGGAACCTGTTGTACCTCCAAAATGCCGCCAGACTGAACCCACGCCAGGCCCGATGGTCTTTGTTTTGCTAGGTTCAACTTCCGCCTGATTTTCAGGCCGGGGGAGAAGAACGTCCAGGCTGATGCCCTGTCCCACAGTTTCGAGGCTCCCGAGGACCGGGAAGAGCTCTACCCCGTGTTGAACCCAGCCTGTATTCCCTCCATATCCGGGGCGAGTGCTGCGTGCCAGAAGGCAGTACCAGTGGGTCTCCGTAGGAAGGTGCTGCGCTGGGGGCATGCTTCTGAATTCGCCGGACACTTCGGGTTCCACAAGACCCTCCATCTGATCTCCCGGTCGTACTGGTGGCCGCGGATGGTGCAGGATGTGCGGCAGTATGTGACCACCTGCCCGGTGTGCGCCCGAACTAAGAGTTCTCATCAGAGGCAGTGGGGCTTGATGCAGCCCATGCTGGTACCACAGCAGCCCTGGGAGCACCTGTCCATGGACTTTATCACTGATCTGCTGGCCTCCCAGGGCAATACAGTCATCTGGATGGTGATAGACCGGTTTTCTAAGATGGCCCACTTTGTTCCAATGAAGACCTTGCCCACTGCAGCCAGCCTTGCCGCCAGCTTCATCACCCACATCTTTAGGCTCCATGGATTGCCCAGGAGGATCATCAGTGATCGCGGCTCACAGTTCACCTCTCGCGTTTGGAGAGCACTATGTTCAGCCTTTGGGATAACCACTCTCTTTTCCTCAGCGTATCACCCGCAAACTAACGGGACGGTGGAACGGGTCAACCAAACCATGAAGGCGTTCCTCCAGGCCTACTCGAATCAGCGCCAGGATAACTGGTCCACCCTGCTACCCTACAACAACAGTCTGCATTCAGCCTCCCGGACTACACCCTTCAGCACCATCTATGGGAGTCATCCTCGTCTACCTCCGCCTGTTTCCCCCGCTGAGGTTCCACCTCGGGTTCAGCCCACGGTCCGAACGCTTCAGGAAGCATGGAAGAAGGTTCAGGAGCAGCTGCGCCGGGCAGCGGTGAAGGCCAAGGAAACGTACAACCGCAAGAGGCAAACAGCTCCCACGTTCCAGCCAGGAGAGAAGGTATGGCTAAGCACCCGATACCTGAAGCTGCGGCTCCCATCAGTCAAGTTTGCCCCCCCCCCCCCCCCCGCTTCATCGGGCCGTTTGCGGTGCGCTCCAGGATAGGAGTGGTGACTTACCGGTTGCACCTACCCGGTCAACTCAGAGTGCACAATGCCTTCCATGTGTCTCTCTTGAAACCTTTCCGCAGGTCCAAGTGGCATTCGGAGCCCAAGAAGGTGTTCATGCCAGAGAGTGATCCAGACTCCGAGTACGAGGTGGACCGGATTCTGGACTCTAAGCTGCGTGGAGGGAGGTTGTTCTACCTGCTGTCCTGGAAACACTTCGGACCAGAGGACAACTCCTGGGAGCCAGCAACCAACGACCGTGCTCCAGACCTGGTCCGTGAGTACCATTCCCTCCATCCTACTCGGCTCGGACCAGGGAGAAGGGGGAGGCTTTCGGGGGGGGGGGGGGGGATACTGTTACGTTCCTCACCTGGTTCCAGGCCTGCGCGGCCGAGTCGCTGGCGAGGCGCGGTCCGGCAGAGATAGCCGGCTATCTTGGTGGTGGTTCTCCAGGATAGGTCGGCCATCTTGGGATGGGCATCTCAGCTTATGGCAGCCATCTTGGGGTGGGCCGGCTGCAGGAAGGAAGCCCATTTTGGGGCGTTGTGCTTCTCTGCTGATGGGGGCAGCTATCTTGGATCAGCTGCACATGCTTGAGACTGATTCCTTCACTGTTTAAAGCCCTGCCTCCAGTCCTTCATTGCTTTGGCCTCAATTGTCTCAGAGGTCCACGCCGGAGTTCTGTTCACCGGCTTTCCTCAGTTCCTGTATTTCTGTGTACCAGACATCGGCTTGTTTTCCTGACCACAATTGTTTGCTGCTTGCCTAGACCTTGGACTGATTTGACTATTCTTTGCCCTACGGATTACTTGGCTATTGGACTGTGTCTGCTTGCCCGCCAGCCTGGTCAGCGGTTGTGCAACCCGGCCTGTTCCAGAAGTCCTGGTGGCCGCCTGCACCTGGGGGCTCAACTCCCAGGGAACGGTGGTCGCTTCCCAGGTGAAGCTAGGGGTTGTCTGGCTGCCTGACCGAGTGCGGTGCCACTCCATCTCCGCCGTTCTTAGTCGGGGCACAAGGGCTCACATTCACCAAGTCATAACAGATGTGTCCGATCCTGGACCTAAGGGTCCTGAACAAATTTCTAGTCTGAGAAAAGTTCAGGATGGTTTCCCTGGGCATCCTTCTCTCAACGATTCAGGAAAATGATTGGCTATGCCTTCTGGACTTGATGCATATACTCACATCCCGATACTGCCAGCCCACAGGAAGTGTGTTCTATTTTGGCTGGGAACACATCATTTTCAGTATCGCTTGTCACCTTTTGGCCTTGCGTCAGCTCCCAAGGTCTACACCAAGTGTCTAGCGGTAGTTGCAGCATTGCTGCGCAGACTTGGAGTCCGTGTTGCTGTATCTTGATGATTGGCAAGTGAAGAGCACCTCAGAGAATGGTGCTTGGGAGTACATGCGGATAACTATTTTGGTGCTAGAGCTACTAGGGTTTGTTTTAAACTACCCCAAGTCCCATTTACAACTTGTCCAGTGATTGGAGTTCATAGGAACCCTGCTTGACACACAGAGGGTTCAAGCCTACCTTCTGGAGACAAGAGCGGACAATCTTGTCTCACTGGCGTTCAAGGTTCGTGCCTCTCAGCAGGTCACAGCTCAGCAGATGTTGAGATTGTTGGGCCACATGGCTTCCACAGTGTACGACACCCGTGACATGTCTTCACATGACATAAGTTCAGTGGACCCTGGCTTCTCAGTGGTAACAAGCCAT
This sequence comes from Microcaecilia unicolor, assembly GCF_901765095.1. Lineage (NCBI taxonomy): Eukaryota > Metazoa > Chordata > Amphibia > Gymnophiona > Siphonopidae > Microcaecilia > Microcaecilia unicolor. The sequence goes on from NC_044033.1 coordinate 436,908,534, forward strand.
GGGGATTCTAGAAGATGTTGTCCAAGTGTCCCCAGAGCTTATACGCTTTCTTCAGTGATGGACCATTTGATCCAGTTTGACTCTGGGACTTCCATTCCAAATTCCCCGGCCACAAAAGGTGCTGATGACGGATGTATCTCTCCTGGGATGGGGAACTCATGTAGATGGGCTTCACACTCAAGGAGCTTGGTCCTTCCAGGAAACGAATGGAGCTTCGGGCAATCTTGAATTCTCTAAAGGCTTTCAGAGATCGGCTGTCTCATCAAATTGTTCTCATTCAAACAGACAATCAGGTTGCAATGTATTACACCAAGAAGTGGGGGGGGGGGAGGGACCAGAAGGCTGTCTGAATGTGGCATTGGGCTTGCCAACACAGCATGTTCCTTTGAGCCTCTTATCTGGCGGGTTCAAACAATAAATGTTCAAATGGGGTTGGGATTAACAAATCGCTAGAATATAAGTAACTGAATAAATCCCATAAGTTTAGGATAGACTCAAGTCTAGAATCTTCCTTATTTTTTATCTATTTATTTTATTTTATTTTTTAAGAAGGAAAAAGGCCTCAAAGAGCTTTGGGATACATTGTATCTAAAGAGCTGACCAGATCAGTGAGATCCTCTCTCAATCATCGGCCATAAAAAACCTTCCAAAAAATGGGGTAATGTCCAACACTTTCAATCATGATGAATGACGCCGTACAGCGCGTACCTGTGGCTGCTCCGAGTGGTAACCCTGCCGCCAAGACCTTGAAGCAGCAGCGTGAAACGCTGGCCACCGTTGGCTTGGGGCAGAAGGGTGAAGACTGCAAATCACAGCACAGTAAGTTTTAAAGTGCTGATCAGACAAAGGGAGCAGCGAATCAGCTGAATGGATGACGGATAATTAACAAACAGGCACAAGAAAAGATAAGTGTCCTTATTACTTTGGCTCACCAATTGATAGCCGAGCCTGATAACATTACTTTGAAGGAGTTATGTCAACGGAGGTAGTTTTGGATATGTTTAAAAGAATATTGAAAAAATATACCTAAGTGTTGGACATTATCCCATTTTTTTTGGAAGGTTTTTTAATGGCCGATGATGGAGAGGATCTCATTGATCTAGTCAGCTCTTTAGATACAATGTCTCCCAGAGCTCTTTGAGGCCCTTTTCCTTCTTAAAAAATCAATAAATAGATAAAAAATAAGGAAATCCTTAGGTCAAGATTCTAGGCTTGAATCTATCCTAAACTTATGGGGTTCAAACAATACCTTGTCCGACAGGTTGAGCAGGATAATGCAACCGCATGAGTGGTATCTCAATATGCACCCTCATTCAGATTGTATATAGTTTCAGGTTAATCTGTGTTATGTCCTCGCCATTGCGAGGCCCAGTTGACCAGTGTTTGTGTTTTCAGTGAGCCTGGATACTAAGGATTTCCCACTTGTGAGAAGATAGAAGCCTGCTTATCCTTGGAGAAAGCAAAGATATTTAACTGTAGCATGTATTCTTTGAGGATATCAGGCTTCATATTCTCACAGTCCCTCCCACCTCCCCTTAGAGTTGTCTCCTTGGTTATTTTTACTTTATTTTTTGCTTTAATGTTAAACTGAGGAGACTGCGTTCGCACAATGGGCGGGAAGACACTCGCGTACGTGCGATGGATTGTGACTCTCGCTGCACAAAGCTGTCTTTTTAGCTTTGGCAAAATGCTGTACTGGGCGATGCGGATCGGTGTCACCCACTTGTGAGAATATGAAGCCTGCTGTTCTCGGAGAATACCTGCTACAGGTTAGTATCTTCCCTATATCAGAGAGAGGAAGAGAACCAGTTCTATTCTCAAACCAAACACGTTCTCCCAAATGAAAACAAAATCAGATTAATAAATACAAAATTAATTTTGGGACATATACTACTACTACTACTACTATTTAGCATTTCTATAGCGCTACAAAGCATACGCAGCGCTGCACAAACATAGAAGAAAGACAGCCCCTGCTCAAAGAGCTTACAGTCTAATAGACAAAAAATTAAAGCAAGCAAATCAATTAATGTGTAGAGGAAAGAGGAGGGTAGGTGGGGGCGAGTGGTTACAAGTCAAAAGCAATGTTAAAGAGGTGGGCTTTCAACCTAGATTTAAAAGCAATTAAATAAATAAATGAAGAGGAAGGAAAAAGCCTCAGAACCCAACCTCTGCTAAATATTCACAGCAGTAAGGATGTATAGGTAAACATTTTATTGGCATAAAAAAAACCCTTTTTTCGTCTTGTAATTAGTGTTCTGTGCAGTAGACACCAGTGCAAGATGGTGCAAAGTTAAGACAGTTTGCATGGCACATTTGGTCCGTATATATTCTGAGGCAGCATCAATTCAAAACGCTGGTCATCGTTGGTGAGGCTTTGTTTCAGCTTGTGCAGATAATTTGTCCATATTTGGATTATTAGTTTGTAATATTAATTTGTAATTATAAGAAGAGAGGTTTTTTTTTATATGCCAGTGAGATGTTTACCTATAATTCTCCGAGGACAAGCAGGCTGCTTGTTCTCACTGATAGGGTGACGTCCACGGCAGCCCCTCCAATCGGAAACTTCACTAGCAAAGTCCTTTGCTAGCCCTCGCGCGCCCGCGCGGCCGTCTTCCCGCCCGAAACCGGCTCGAGCCGGCCAGTCTTCTTTTGTCCGCACTCGGTACGGTCGTGTTTTCGCCGTGTCGAGCCCCGGAAAGTCGACCTCGCGCGTCCAATTTGTTTGAACGTGTTTTTTTCCTTCGGGAAAGCTTTGTCCTAGTCGGGAAGTGCTCCGCAAACCCCCCGCCGGGTTTCGTGTAAATCCTCCCCGTACTTCCAGCTTTTTTGCCCCGGTAAGTTTTCTTTCGTCGTCGGGGTAGGCCTTTTTTCGGCCTCGGTCGAGATTTTTTCTCCCTCTAAATTTGGTGCTTCGAATTTCGCCATTTCGGCTTTTGATTTCGCCGGCGTGATTTTTCCGCCCATGACATCGAAGCCTTCCAGCGGCTTCAAGAAGTGCACCCAGTGCGCCCGGGTTATCTCGCTCACTGATCGACACTCGTCGTGTCTTCAGTGTCTGGGGGCCGAGCACCGCCCTCAGAACTGCAGTCTGTGTTCCCTGCTTCAAAGGCGGACTCAGGTAGCGAGACTAGCCCAGTGGAACGTGTTGTTCTCGGGCTCTTCGTCGGCATCGGCACCGGGATCTTCGAGTGCATCGACGTCGTCAGCGTCCAGACCATCTTTCTCGGCCGCCCCTGCATCGAGTGCATCGAGGCATCGGGCCTCTGCATCGGCGCCGAGACATCGGATAGCTGCATCGACGTCGGTGGTACCAGGACCTCGTCTGCTGATGTCGTCGGACGGTGGTGCATCGGGTGGAGTGCAGGTGAGGGCTGTCCATTCCCCTGCTGGTGGCGGTGAGCCCTCGGGTGGGTCTCCGCCTACCCTGAGGGCTCCTGCGGTACAGCCCCCCCGAGATCGACCTTCTTCAGTCTCGGCCCCGAGGAAGCGACGGGTGGATTCGACGTCCTCCTCGTCGGTGCCGGGGAGCTCCGGTGACATGCTTCGGAAGAAATCGAAGAAGCATCGACACCGGTCTCCTCCCCGTGTCGGCACCGAGAGCTCTGGGTCGCCGAGGGATTCGGCACCCAGCAGGCATCGGCACCGAGAGGACCGCTCACCCTCTGTTCAGGAGGTGTCGATGCGCTCCGCTCTGGACAGCCCGGAACAGCCTCCACGCCCGGAACAGGTACTGACGTCGACGCCTGCATCGACCTCTCAGCCTTTCTCTACAGCCGCTCTAAACGAGAGCCTCCGGGCCGTTCTCCCAGAGATTCTGGGAGAGCTGTTGCGCCCTACCCCTCCGGTACCGGCGGTGCTTGCGCCACCGGTACCGTCGAGCGTGGCGCCGGCTGGCCCATCGCCCAGGTTGAGGTCCCCGACGTCGGTACCGCGTGCGGTACCGACCGCGGCCACCTCCCAGGAAGGCTCCCCGACTACGTCGGCGGAGGGAGCTTCGCCGATGCGGGCGAGGGAGTCTACCTCTCGACGCCCCCATCGTGGACAGGGTTCCACGGAGTCGAGCAGGGCGAGGTTGCAGACACAGGTCCGTGAACTTGTGTCTGACACCGAGGGTGAGGCCTCGTGGGAGGAAGAGGAAGATCCCAGATATTTCTCTGACGAGGAGTCTGGGGGTCTTCCGTCTGATCCCACTCCCTCTCCTGAGAGACAGCTTTCTCCTCCCGAGAGTCTGTCTTTTGCCTCCTTTGTCCGGGAGATGTCTACGGCCATCCCCTTCCCGGTGGTTGTGGAGGACGAGCCCAGGGCTGAAATGTTTGAGCTCCTGGACTATCCTTCTCCACCTAAGGAAGCGTCCACTGTTCCCTTGCACCATGTCCTGAAGAAGACATTGCTTGCGAACTGGACCAAACCATTAACTAATCCCCACATTCCCAAGAAGATCGAGTCCCAGTACCGGATCCATGGGGACCCAGAGCTGATGCGCACTCAGTTGCCTCATGACTCTGGAGTTGTGGATTTGGCCCTAAAGAAGGCTAAGAGTTCTAGGGAACATGCTTCGGCGCCCCCGGGCAAGGACGCTAGAACCTTAGACTCCTTTGGGAGGAAGGCCTACCATTCCTCTATGCTCGTGTCCAAGATCCAGTCTTACCAGCTCTACACGAGCATACACATGCGGAATAATGTGCGGCAGTTGGCGGGCTTGGTTGATGCTCTTCCCCCTGAGCAAGCCAAGCCTTTTCAGGAGGTGGTCAGGCAGCTGAAGGCGTGCAGAAAATTCCTGGCCAGAGGAGTTTATGACACTTTTGATGTTGCGTCCAGGGCCGCTGCTCAAGGTGTGGTGATGCGCAGGCTCTCATGGCTGCGTGCCGCCGACCTGGAGAATAGAGTCCAGCAGCGGATTACGGACTTGCCTTGCCGGGCGGATAACATTTTTGGCGAAAAAGTCGAGCAGGTGGTAGAGTCTCTCCACCAGCGGGACACCGCATTCGACAAGTTCGCCCGCCGGCAGCCTTCAGCTTCTACCTCTACAGGTAGACGATTTTTCGGGGGAAGGAAGACTGTTCCCTATACTTCTGGCAAGCGTAGGTACAATCCTCCTTCCCGACAGCCTGCGGCCCAGGCTAAGCCCCAGCGCGCTCGCTCTCGTCAGCAGCGTGCGAATCAGCAAGGCCCCGCGGCTCCCCAGCAAAAGCAAGGGGCGAGCTTTTGACTGGCTCCAGCAGAGCATAGCCGACATCCAAGTGTCAGTGCCGGGCGACCTGCCTGTCGGAGGGAGGTTGAAAGCTTTTCACCAAAGGTGGCCTCTTATAACCTCCGATCAGTGGGTTCTCCAAATAGTCCGGCAAGGATACACCCTCAATTTGGCCTCTCAACCTCCAAATTGTCCACCGGGAGCTCAGTCCTACAGCTTCCAGCACAAGCAGGTACTTGCAGAGGAACTCTCCGCCCTTCTCAGCGCCAATGCGGTCGAGCCCGTGCCATCCGGGCAAGAAGGGCTGGGATTCTATTCCAGGTACTTCCTTGTGGAAAAGAAAACAGGGGGGATGCGTCCCATCCTAGACCTAAGGGCCCTGAACAAATATCTCGTAAAAGAAAAGTTCAGGATGCTTTCCCTGGGCACCCTTCTCCCCATGATTCAGCAAAACGATTGGCTATGCTCTCTGGACTTGAAGGATGCCTACACACACATCCCGATACTGCCAGCTCACAGACAGTATCTGCGATTTCAGCTGGGCGCACGCCACTTCCAGTACTGTGTGCTACCCTTTGGGCTCGCCTCTGCGCCCAGGGTGTTCACAAAGTGCCTAGCTGTGGTAGCAGCGGCGCTTCGCAGGCTGGGGGTGCACGTGTTCCCATATCTCGACGATTGGCTGGTGAAGAACACATCCGAGGCAGGAGCCCTGCAGTCCATGCAGATGACTATTCGCCTCCTGGAGCTACTGGGGTTTGTGATAAATTACCCAAAGTCCCATCTTCTCCCAGTGCAGAAACTCGAATTCATCGGAGCCCTGCTGGATTCTCGGACGGCTCGCGCCTATCTCCCAGAGGCGAGGGCCAACAACTTGTTGTCCCTCGTCTCGCGGGTGCGAGCGTCCCAGCAGATCACAGCTCGGCAGATGTTGAGATTGCTGGGCCACATGGCTTCCACAGTTCATGTGACTCCCATGGCCCGCCTTCACATGAGATCTGCTCAATGGACCCTAGCCTCCCAGTGGTATCAGGCCGCCGGGGGTCTAGAAGACGTGATCCACCTGTCCACGAGATTTCTCGAATCCCTGTATTGGTGGACGATTTGCTCCAATTTGACTCTGGGACGTCCCTTCCAAATTCCTCAGCCTCAAAAAGTGCTGACCACGGATGCGTCTCTCCTGGGATGGGGAGCTCATGTCGATGGGCTTCACACCCAAGGAAGGTGGTCCCTCCAAGAAAGCGATCTACAGATCAATCTTCTGGAGTTGCGAGCGATCTGGAACGCTCTGAAGGCTTTCAGAGATCGGCTGTCCCACCAAATTATCCAAATTCAGACAGACAATCAGGTTGCCATGTACTATGTCAACAAGCAGGGGGGCACCGGATCTCGCCCCCTGTGTCAGGAAGCCGTCAGCATGTGGCTTTGGGCTCGCCGTCAAGGCATGGTGCTCCAAGCCACATATCTGGCAGGCGTAAACAACAGTCTGGCCGACAGGTTGAGCAGGATTATGCAACCTCACGAGTGGTCGCTCAATTCCCGTGTGGTGCGACAGATCTTCCAGGCGTGGGGCACCCCCCTGGTGGATCTCTTCGCATCTCAGGTGAACCACAAGGTCCCTCAGTTCTGTTCCAGGCTTCAGGCCCACGGCAGACTGGCGTCGGATGCCTTCCTCCTGGATTGGGGGGAAGGTCTGCTGTATGCTTATCCTCCCATTCCTCTGGTGGGGAAGACTTTGTTGAAACTCAAGCAAGACCGAGGCACCATGATTCTGATTGCTCCCTTTTGGCCGCGTCAGATCTGGTTCCCTCTTCTTCTGGAGTTATCCTCCGAAGAACCGTGGAGATTGGAGTGTTTTCCGACCCTCATCACGCAGGACGAAGGGGCTCTTCTGCATCCCAACCTCCAGTCCCTGGCTCTCACGGCCTGGATGTTGAGGGCGTAGACTTTGCCTCTTTGGGTCTGCCAGAGGGTGTCTCCCGCATCTTGCTTGCTTCCAGGAAAGACTCCACTAAGAGAAGTTACTTCTTTCATTGGAGGAGGTTTGCCGTCTGGTGTGACAGCAAGGCCCTAGATCCTCGCTCTTGTCCTACACAGACCCTGCTTGAATACCTTCTCCACTTGTCTGAGTCTGGTCTGAAGACCAACTCCGTAAGGGTTCACCTTAGTGCAATCAGTGCATACCATTACCAAGTGGAAGGTAAGCCGATCTCAGGACAGCCTTTAGTTGTTCGCTTCATGAGAGGTTTGCTTTTGTCAAAGCCCCCTGTCAAGCCTCCTACAGTGTCATGGGATCTCAATGTCGTTCTCACCCAGCTGATGAAACCTCCTTTCGAGCCACTGAATTCCTGCCATCCGAAGTACTTGACCTGGAAGGTCATTTTCTTGGTGGCAGTTACCTCGGCTCGTAGAGTCAGTGAGCTTCAGGCCCTGGTAGCCCAGGCCCCTTACACCAAATTTCATCACAACAGAGTAGTCCTCCGCACTCACCCTAAGTTTCTGCCAAAGGTTGTGTCGGAGTTCCATCTGAACCAGTCAATTGTCTTGCCAACATTCTTTCCCCGTCCTCATTCCTGCCCTGCTGAACGTCAGCTGCACACATTGGACTGCAAGAGAGCATTGGCCTTCTATCTGGAGCGGACACAGCCCCACAGACAGTCCGCCCAATTGTTTGTTTCTTTTGATCCCAACAAGAGGGGAGTGGCTGTAGGGAAACGCACCATATCCAATTGGCTAGCAGATTGCATTTCCTTCACTTACGCCCAGGCTGGGCTGGCTCTTGAGGGTCATGTCACGGCTCATAATGTTAGAGCCATGGCAGCGTCGGTAGCCCACTTGAAGTCAGCCACCATGGAGGAAATTTGCAAAGCTGCGACGTGGTCATCTGTCCACACATTCACATCTCATTACTGCCTGCAGCAGGATACCCGACGTGACAGTCGGTTCGGGCAGTCAGTTCTTCAGAACCTGTTTGGGCTTTAGGATCCAACTCCACCCCCCGAGGGCCCTGTTTGTTCTGTTCCAGGCTACACTCTCAGTTAGTTGGTAAATTTTTTAGGTCAATCTCAGTTATGTCCTCGCCGTTGCGAGGCCCAATTGACCAATGTTGTTGTTTTGAGTGAGCCTGGGGGCTAGGGATACCCCATCAGTGAGAACAAGCAGCCTGCTTGTCCTCGGAGAAAGCGAATGCTACATACCTGTAGAAGGTATTCTCCGAGGACAGCAGGCTGATTGTTCTCACCAACCCGCCCGCCTCCCCTTTGGAGTTGTGTCTTCCCTTGAACTGTATTGTCTTGCTACATACTGGACTGGCCGGCTCGAGCCGGTTTCGGGCGGGAAGACGGCCGCGCATGCGCGGTGCGCGCGGGCGCGCGAGGGCTAGCAAAGGACTTTGCTAGTGAAGTTTCCGATTGGAGGGGCTGCCGTGGACGTCACCCTATCAGTGAGAACAATCAGCCTGCTGTCCTCGGAGAATACCTTCTACAGGTATGTAGCATTCGCTATCTTTACCACTGTGAATGTTTTGCAGAGGTTGGGTTCTAAGGCTTTTTCCTTCTTCATTTATTTAGTTGCTTTTAACATATAATGGGGATTTATATTTCTAATAATTTTTTTGGTATTTATTAACCTGATTTTCTTATCTTATGATGACGGAGACCACAACATTTAATTTAATTTTCTCCAATGAGTTCTGTGCCCCCAGTCAATATATAATTTTTTTTCTGGAAAATTGCGTTGAATTGAATATTGTACAATGAAAGCAGCCTACAAATGTGATAAGATGACTTTTGAAAGTATGTTAAATATTGGACTAGGAAGATAAAGCAAAAACATTTCACATTAGGGGGCAAATAAAAAGCAATTATGTATTTTGTGTATTAGAGGTTGGAAAAACTGACCAATATATTTGAGTGCTGTAATCCAAAACAGTTAGTTACTCCAGCACTAATTTTGTGGTCATTATTTGTTCTAGGTATGCCTTACATTTTCTTATTCAGAGTGGAATTTCATATTCTATCATGCTTATAGTGGGAGTGGAAAGTATGCACAAGTAAGTATTAAGGTTTTGTTTTTCATGAACTACATGGTGGTTAATTAAGACCTAATTATAATATGTAATATTTTATGGCAGCTAAGGAACCATGGAATATTGTGTGTTATTACACGTATGCTTTATATGCTGTCTGTTGTCACTTTCACACTCTCCATCTGTTAGATTGGTAGGTTTCTGCTGAAGAGCCTCATATCCTGCAAAAACACTGCTGTTCATTTTGTTTCTTTTGGATATGCCAAGACCATGTTCTCCCTGCCTGCACATCAAATGACAGAAGCTCTTAGGGGGAACAGCATAAGCTCGTACAGTTCACTATTATCACTTCTTGTTCACTGAAAGAATATTTATTTTTCCACTGGACTCTTTAGATGCAGTCTCTAATACATGACATTTTTATAGCAGAGAGATCCACCATCAGTAGTTCCATTGTATTGACACTTAGATGCATATTACGAGCTGCTTCGAGGTTACACTGGATATGATTTTTCAGTGCTCATCTATTAGTTTCCCTTCCTCATCACACACATGCATGCCACCCAGCACCTCTCTCAGGCAATCAGGTGCAAGATTATGCTTATATACTAACTCAGAGCAAGTTTAACCATCTTATATTGATTTAAATGGCTCAAAAATTGAAATCCTTATTGCTAATGCTAATAAGGTACTGATCAAAGGGTGCGACAAGTGTGGTGATGTTTTTAGAAGCAGTTTATCTTAAATGACCTTGTCCTTTATTTTCAATTGAAAACAAATCCCATATTCTGCTTATATAACCAATAGGAATTATGCATGACAGCAGGCAAGAACAAACAGAATAATGCTGAGGAAGAGAGATCCCTGAGGCTTTGCTCCTGCCATAATCAGTGGTTCTGACGTCATTAGTACCTTGGGATATCTACACAGCTTTGTATCTTTAGACATTTTGTCTGTACAAGGTTTTTTTCCTCTTCTGGAACAGTGGCATTAAGGTTGGTGAGCAGCTGGATATTAGTAGGTGTGCTTTTTGTGTCTTGGTGAACAGAAACATTTAGGTCTCTCTTCTGAAAAATTCATGGCCTGGGTAAAATGACCAAAGTATCTGTAGATTTTTCATGCCATCAAAGGTATTTTTTTTCTCATGTGTTTAAGAGATTTGAGCTATATAGAGGAATATCCCCCATGGAGATTAATTGTGTGCATGATTCTTTTTACACTACTTTGGCTTGATAGTAGAGAGACTTTACTTACTATATTATACATTAATATGTGCCAAATGTGTTAAAAACTTGAAATACAAGGGTTAAACAGTAGTTCAAAGTATCTTTTCATCCTAGAAGGATGCTTCTTTTGTTTTGATCATGTTTGGTAGCTCCATGCAGTACAAGCACCTTATTTTTGTTTCTGCTGATAAATGATTTTGCCCTGTAAGTGTGACAAATGAGCCCACTTCATGTATTTTACTGCTAACACGAGTTCACCATGCCTACTGATTTATATCCAGTGAATTCATCACCTCTTATAATCCCCCTCACCCCCTAAGAAATGATTATATAGTCTGACCTAGAGTCTCTGTTTAATAAATGAGAAACTAAATAATCCCAGCATTAATTTGATATATTGGGACAACAATCTCCAGTTTATAGATTTAATTTGAAGGGAAGATGGTACTCTTCATGTACTGGCCAATATTTTCAAAAGTATACACAACAAGTTGAAACATTCCACTGTTCTTTCATCTGTTAAGTGGTTGGGAGAGCAACAACATAATTTATTTCTTTCCTGTAGGATAGGGTATGATTTGTACATGATGTCTTTTGATGACATATCTGACATGGGACTGCTGCATCTTGTGACTAAGGTGCTTGTGACGCTAGTTAACATGAATGCATCCAGGGATTTAGAAGGGTTATAACAAAGCATATATATATATATATATATATATATATATATATATATATATATATATATATATATATATATATATATATATACCAATGTAGAACTAAAAATAAAGGTGGCAGTGACCATAATAAAGAAATATCATAGCGGTGCCGAATGTATGTGTGGTCACTATGTTATTGTTATACATTTAACTACTTGGATAGTGGTTGACTATTGTTACCTGGATAATTTGAAAACTTGATCCTCACTCTATTCCAATCTATGTGGATAGTATTGGGTTTCTTCCTCACCCCCCAGTATTTCCTGTATAAGAACCAAAATCCACGGAAATGTAAATTATATGTTCACTGCCTGCTGATAAACATATCACTTGTTATGAATATTGGCCCAATAATTACTTAAATATTACAAAACTGCATAGTGAATTCTTTTGATTGTACTCACTGAAATACAGCAAGGTACATAGAGTACAACTTTCTAATGTGTTTGGCACTTAGTCTTATTCCTAGAGAGCATTGTTAAAATAATTAAAGAAAAGAAACCTGAATTTATAGTTTATAGTCTATTGAAACTTGCTATGCCGCTGAACTTTTCCAAATTATTGTAGTGTAGGATAGAAAACAAAGTGTAAAATAAAAGAATTTCATTAAGTATAGGAAAGCTTAACACAGACAGATAACTAAACAAACATAATAAATACCCTGTAGGTACCAGAAGAGATCCCTCAAGCTTAATAAACATTACAGAACAAATGCTTTAACAAATAAATACATTTAAACTAAATACATACATACTATTACATTTCACAGTGAAACTAGTGAGGCAGGTTAATGACCCACAAAATGTCCACTGTCTCCCAGAACTCTTCTGCACATTGTAAAATATTGTAATTTAATCACCTTGCATTGTTGGCGTGTGGGGGGAAATGATTTCACTTAATTCCCAGGAGCTGCACATATATTCCACAATCTGACTTTAGACCCAGTTTCATCATGAAAACCGTCCTAATTGCTGACTTTAGGAAAAAAAATTAGCCTAGGCAGGAAAATCATCCATAGGCAATTTGATATGTCAAGTGCATTCAATGTGCACCAACGGACAACTTAGGTATAGAAGGGTCTGTCCTAAATTGTCTCCGAGGATTTTAAAACAAATCTGGATCTTATCAAGTCAAATCTCCTAATTCCATCTCCCTCCAATGGGCTCCAGACTGCAGAGTCCCTCAGGGATCCCCCCTTTACCCATCTTATTCAATATTATGATGTCCTCAAGAAAGGTACTCAATGCCCATGGTTATAATTTTATTTATGTAGATGATGTAACCGTCTGCATCTCTAAGATTCTATTGAAGAACTGCTATCTATCATCAAATCTGGTCTAGACCTGATGGAGAATTGGGCCTCCAAATTTTAAACTAATATTGAATAGAGAGAAAACAAAATTTCTGTTATCTAATCTTCACTGTGTAATAAACTGTCAAAACTTCACAACTGATAATGTAACTTATCCATTGGACTCCCAACTAAAGATATTTGGATGCCGAATAACATGTAGGAATCAATTATTATACCAAGTCCAAGCAGTCATCACAAAAGCCTTTTTAAAGCAATGTGGAAACTAAAAAGAATCAGGCATCTCTTCCCTAATGATATGTTTAGAACCCTAGTACAAACATTAGTATTATCACACTTTGATTATTGCAATGCCATTTATGCTGGCTGTGAGGAACTTTCCTTGAAAAAACCGCAGACAGCTCAAATTACAGCAGCCAGATTAGTCTACAAGGCTACGGGATTCGAAAGTGCAACCTCTTGCTTATCAAGTTACACCGGCTCCCAGTCAAAGCAGTAATAACATTCAATTCAAACTATGTACGCTTGTTTTCAAAACTCCGTATAGCTTGATCCCTGATCATATGCAACCTTTAACAGATCTCCCTCTTCGCAATGCTCTCCCTGGTTCAAGAGATTATCTAATCCTCCACTATCCCAGTTGCAAAAATGTGATCTGCAAGTCGATCTACATCTCAGGATTCTCTTACCTTTGTATCAAATGGTGGAATTCCCTCCCAAAACCAATCAGATGGAAACCTAATTATTTGATATTTTGGTTATCAATAGAAATCAAACAAAATAAAACATGGAAAAGAAAATAAGATGATACCTTTTTTATTGGACATAATACATTTCTTGATTAGCTTTCGAAGGTTGCCCTTCTTCGTCAGATCGGAAATAAGCAAATGTGCTAGCTGACAGTGTATATAAGTGAAAACATTCAAGCATTACTATGACAGTCTGACAGGGTGGGAGGATGGGGGTGGGTAGGAGGTATGCATGGGGACATCAAAGCATATCATTGATATTCTAACAGGATGGGTGTGGATAGGTGAGGGGTGGGGTGATCAACAGAGACATACAGTTTTATGGTTTATAATGGGCTAGGAACCCCAGATCCTTGTTAAGTCCTTTCTGTTGGGTGTTAAAATATTCAATCATTCTGACTTCAAAGGTCTTACGTTCTTGTATGGTTTTAAAGTTACCTTTCAGGATTCTCACTGTGAAGTCACTGGTACAGTGTCCTGGTCCTGTAAAATGCTGACCAACAGGTGTGGGAACCATACTGGCACCAGTATTGTTCATGTGATGTCTATGTAAATTGAATCTTGTCTTAAGCATCTGGCCTGTTTCTCCAATATAGCATCCTTCGTTACATTTTTTACACTGAATGATATATACCACATTGGAAGACGAGCAAGTGAAAGATCCCTTTATGTTGAATATCTTTCCTTTGTGGATGACTATGGGGTCCTGTGAAATATTTTGGCATAGTTTGCAACTGGATAAATTACAGGGAAGTGTGCCCTTCTGTTCCTTTTCAGTCTGTGATGGAAGTTTACTTCTGATTAGCTTGTGTTTTAAGTTGGGTGGCTGTCGGAAGGCCAGTACTGGTGGGGATGGGAATATCTCTTTCAGTAATTCATCCTCCTGGAGTATAGGTTGTAGATCTCTTATGATTTTCCTAAGTTTTTCCAGCTCTGCATTGTATGTCACTACAAGGGGGATTCTGTCTGTGGATTTTTTCTCCTTGTACTGTAGCAGATTCTCCCTGGGTGTTTTGAGGGAGGAGGCAATATTCTTGGAGATTATTTTGGGGTTGTAGCCTTTCTGTTTGAAGGATGCAGTCATGCTTTTAAGGTGTCTGTCTCTGTCCCCTGGGTCAGAGCAGATACGGTGGTATCTTGTGGCTTGACTGTAAATGATGGATCTTTTTGTATGTGAAGGATGGAAGCTGGAGTTGTGGAGGTAGCTGCATCTGTCTGTGGGTTTCTTGTATATAGATGTTTGTACACAGCCATCACTGATTGAGACCGTGGTGTCCAAAAAATTGACTCTTTCTGGGGAGTAGTCAATTTTGAATCTGATTGTAGGATGGTATGTATTGAAGGCAGAATAAAATTGTTTCAGAGTTTCTTCACCCTCCGTCCAAATCATAAAAATGTCATCGATGTACCAGTAGTATTTTAGAGGTTTGGTCTGGTGTGTATTCAGAAATGTCTCTTCCAGCTCAGCCATAAAAAGGTTGGCATATTGGGGTGCTGTCCTGGTGCCCGTCGCAGTGCCCATTATTTGTAGATAGGAAAGATATTCAACATAAAGGGATCTTTCACTTGCTCGTCTTCCAATGTGGTATATATCATTCAGTGTAAAAAAATGTTACGAAGGATGCTATATTGGAGAAACAGGCCAGATGCTTAAGACCAGATTCAATTTACATAGACATCACATGAACAATACTGGTGCCAGTAGGGTTCCCACACCTGTTGGTCAGCATTTTACAGGACCAGGACACTGTACCAGTGACTTCACAGTGAGAATCCTGAAAGGTAACTTTAAAACCATACAAGAACGTAAGACCTTTGAAGTCAGAATGATTGCATATTTTAACACCCAACAGAAAGGACTTAAGGATCTGGGGTTCCTAGCCCATTATAAACCATAAAACTGTATGTCTCTGTTGATCACCTCACCCCTCACCTATCCACACCCATCCTGTTAGAATATCAATGATATGCTTTGATGTCCCCATGCATACCTCCTACCCACCCCCATCCTCCCACCCTGTCAGACTGTCATAGTAATGCTTGAATGTTTTCACTTATATACACTGTCAGCTAGCACATTTGCTTATTTCCGATCTGACGAAGAAGGGCAATCTTCGAAAGCTAATCAAGAAATGTATTAAGTTATGTCCAATAAAAAAGGTATCTTATTTTCTTTTCCATGTTTTATTTTGTTTGATTTCTATTGATAACCTTAAGAGTGGACTAACATGGCTACCACACTCCTACTTTGATATTTTGGAAATACCTTAAAGCCTCTCTGTTTATGCAGTTTCTCACCGATGACCATAATTAATGTAAACCCCTAATTGTACAATTATTCAATTTCTCAGTTCCATTCTAATTGTTGTTATACATGGATGATTATAAATTGCTACGTCTAGCATTCGTTTCCATATTACATATTGTAATTACTCATTTACTTTATTACTACTTAATATATACTATCCCACATCACTTTTTGTACTGTTAATCATGATAAGTTGTTAGCCACATTGAACCTGATCTATTGGGTTAATATGGGATATAAATAATGTAAATAAATATTTAATTAATTAATTAATACAAATCCTATCCTTTATATGCCCACTCAAGTACTCCAGTCCTTTCAGCAGAATCTGCTGGCTGTTGCATCCTACACAATGACCTACCATGAATTAAAAAAGATTTTGAAGCACTCTGAAAAATGAAAAGTGGATTTTTTTTTCAGTAAGCTTTTCCTGTAGCGTGAGCTCTAAAAGCAGGTTAGGCTCACTAGGATAGAGAACTACACATGCCATTTTTTTCTTTATACTTCTTTCCTCTTCTACATAAAATTGTATGACTGTTGTACTTTTCTCTCCTTTTCTTATATATATAATAAATAGATATAAAACTTAGAAAAGAAAATAAGATTATACATTTTTTTATTAGACTAAATACATCTTTTGATTAGCTTTCGAAGGTAACCCTTCAGATTGGAAATAAGCAAATATTGACAAATATCAGAATATGTAAATGAAACACATAAGCTCAAAAGCATTCCAATGACAGTCTCACAGGAAGCGGGAGGAGTAGGTTAGGTGAGAAACGGGGAGAGCTGAGTGGATGAGAATCGGAAAGATGGATGGTTGATAACAGGGTGACAAAGCAGTAGAAAGTTTTGGTTAAAATGGGCTAGGAAACCAGATCTTTCTTGAGTCCTGTTTGGTGGGTGTCAAAATATTTCATCATTTTGACTTCAAAGGTCTTGCATTCCTGGATTGTCTTAAAATTTCCTTTTAGTATTCTTACCGTAAGATCATTGATGCAGTGTTCCGGTTTTGTGAAGTGCTGCCAACAGAGGTGGCATCCTGGGTGGCAGTGGAATATTTAATATTATGGCTAGGTAAATTGAGTCTCATCTTTAACATCTGGCTTGTTTCTCCAATATAGCACCCTTCACACTTTTTGCATTGAATGATATATATATACCACATTTGGGGATGAGCATGCAAAGGATCCCTTTATACTGAATGTTTTTCCCACGTGAGTGATTGTAGGATCTTGTGAGATGTGTTGGCACAGTTTGCAGCTAGGCAAATTGCAGGGACGTATGCCATTCTCTTCTTTTGTTGCTTGTACTAGGAGTTTGGTTTTCACAAATTTGTTTCAAATTAGGTGGCTGTCGGAAGACCAGAACTGGTGGGGCTGGGAATATGTTTCAGTAATTCATCCTCCTGTAGATCTTTTATGATTCTTCTCAATTTTTCTAGCTCTGGATTGTATGTCACTATGTATGTGTAGTGTATTGTATGGTAGTGATTATGGACACAAAAAGATACACTGAAGAAGGACACACATACTACAGAAAACTAACTGAGGAACCCATGCAGGATTAGTAATGTTTTTCAGCTGTTTTGTATAATCCTGCATGGGTTCTTCAGTTTCCTGTAGCATGTGTTGTCTGAGAGCTGTCTGTGTCCTTCAGTGTAGCTTTGTGTGTCTGTAATCACTACATACAATTGGCCTTTGCGCTCCACCCTCATCCCTAGGTTTTCCAGTTGCTTTCAACTGTGTTGACAACCCTATGCAGGATATCGATTGCACAACTGTTCACTATTCAGCTTGCCTGCCTAATCATTTTTTTTGTTACATTTGTACCTTGCACTTTCCCACTCATGGCAGGTTCAATGTGGCTTACATGGGGCAATGGAGGGTTAAGTGACTTGCCCAGAGTCACAAAGAGCTGCCTGTGCCTGAAGTGGGAATCGAACTCAGTTCCCCAGGACCAAAATCCACCACCCTAACCACTAGGCCACTTTTCTATTTTCAATCTGGCCAGGCCATTTGCTGAAAACAATATTAAAAGTCTGGTTTTGAGCTTTCCCTGGCTGTGATAAAGGCATTGTTGGTTGGTGGCAGGACTTCAGCACAAACAGGGTAGAAGCAGGAAATGTCTGCTCTCTTGAATGTTGTCTCGTAAGGCTCTCTGTTATTCCTGAGGGAGGAACAGGACTTATACTGCAGTAAGAAGCCCCAGGATTGGGGTTGGTTGAGGACTTGGGGTGAATTATCTGGGAGAAAGGAATATATGTTTGACAGGGAGCATTGGAGCCGACTCTGTGGGTGCTGTGGGTGCTTGAGCACCCCCAATATTAAGAAAGTTCCTTGTATGTGTCCAGGGAGGGATTATTTTCATTCGGTTTAGCACCCCCAATAATTTTGAAAAGTTGGCTCCTATGACAGGGAGGGCTCTGGGGGATTAATACAGAGAAGGGCTTTGACTATCCTTGATTTCACTACGTCTCTGCTTAGCGTAGCAGAAATCTGAGGGCTGAGAACTTTGTGAAGAATATAGCTACTTGTATTTTTCCGTTGTAATATGGCAGGGATATTTTTTTTGTGTGTGTGTTGGCAACCAAAGGTCAAAACAGAAGGTAGACCCTAGACAGTGGAGCAGGAGGATGAAGCAGCATAAAATACAATAGTACACTACCTCCTCATGTGGCCTGATCAAAATGGGAGAGGGGATGGGAAGGTGGGATCCATTAATGAGAAGTCTGTAGGGAATGAGAAGAGATTGTTTGACTTGAGAATGAATAGATTAAGTGAAAGAGAATCTGATGGATTGTAGGGGATTGGGGATGAGGAGTTTATGTAAAAGGAAGATAGGAGCAAGCGCAAGGGAAAGGGGATGATTGGTGTGGGAGAGCACAGGAAACCTAGGAAATGATGTTAGATAAAGGCTATATGACCCATCCAGTCTGCTCATCCTTGTCATCTATCTCTTCCTCCCCCTAAGAGACCCCACATGCCTATCCCATGCTTTCTTGAATTCAGATATAGTCCTTGTTTCCACCACCTACTACTACTTGACATTTCTAAAGTGCTACTAGGGTTACGCAGCGCTGTACAATTTAACATAGAAGGACAGTCCCTGCTCAAAGGAGCTTACAATCTAAAGGACAAATGTACAGTCAGTCAAATAGGGGCAGTCTAGATTTCACCTCCACCAGAAGGTCGCTCCATGCATCCATCATCCTTTCTGTAAAACAAATATTTCCTTAGATTACTTTTGAGTTGTTGGAGAATAAGGAAGTATGTGAAGAGTGGGTTGGAGAATGGAGTTAATGTACAGTGGGGGAAATAAGTATTTGATCCCTTGCTGATTTTGTAAGTTTGCCCACTGACAAAGACATGAGCAGCCCATAATTGAAGGGTAGGTTATTGGTAACAGTGAGAGATAGCACATCACAAATTAAATCCGGAAAATCACATTGTGGAAAGTATATGAATTTATTTGCATTCTGCAGAGGGAAATAAGTATTTAATCCCTCTGGCAAACAAGACCTAATACTTGGTGGCAAAACCCTTGTTGGCAAGCACAGCGGTCAGACGTCTTCTGTAGTTGATGATGAGGTTTGCACACATGTCAGGAGGAATTTTGATCCACTCCTCTTTGCAGATCATCTCTAAATCATTAAGAGTTCTGGGCTGTCGCTTGGCAACTCGCAGCTTCAGCTCCCTCCATAAGTTTTCAATGGGATTAAGGTCTGGTGACTGGCTAAGCCACTCCATGACCCTAATGTGCTTCTTCCTGAGCCACTCCTTTGTTGCCTTGGCTGTATGTTTTGGGTCATTGTCGTGCTGGAAGACCCAGCCACGACCCATTTTTAAGGCCCTGGCGGAGGGAAGGAGGTTGTCACTCAGAATTGTACGGTACATGGCCCCATCCATTCTCCCATTGATGCGGTGAAGTAGTCCTGTGCCCTTAGCAGAGAAACACCCCCAAAACATAACATTTCCACCTCCATGCTTGACAGTGGGGACGGTGTTCTTTGGGTCATAGGCAGCATTTCTCTTCCTCCAAACACGGCGAGTTGAGTTCATGCCAAAGAGCTCAATTTTTGTCTCATCTGACCACAGCACCTTCTCCCAATCACTCTCGGCATCATCCAGGTGTTCACTGGCAAACTTCAGACGGGCCGTCACGTGCCTTCCGGAGCAGCGGGACCTTGCGGGCACTGCAGGATTGCAATCCGTTATGTCGTAATGTGTTACCAATGGTTTTCGTGGTGACAGTGGTCCCAGCTGCCTTGAGATCATTGACAAGTTCCCCCCTTGTAGTTGTAGGCTGATTTCTAACCTTCCTCATGATCAAGGATACCCCACGAGGTGAGATTTTGCGTGGAGCCCCAGATCTTTGTCGATTGACAGTCATTTTGTACTTCTTCCATTTTCTTACTATGGCACCAACAGTTGTCTCCTTCTCGCCCAGCGTCTTACTGATGGTTTTGTAGCCCATTCCAGCCTTGTGCAGGTGTATGATCTTGTCCCTGACATCCTTAGACAGCTCCTTGCTCTTGGCCATTTTGTAGAGGTTAGAGTCTGTCTGATTCACTGAGTCTGTGGACAGGTGTCTTTCATACAGTTGACCATTGCCGACAGCTGTCTGTCATGCAGGTAACGAGTTGATTTGGAGCATCTACCTGGTCTGTAGGGGCCAGATCTCTTACTGGTTGGTGGGGGATCAAATACTTATTTCCCTCTGCAGAATGCAAATAAATTCATATACTTTCCACAATGTGATTTTCCGGATTTAATTTGTGATGTGCTATCTCTCACTGTTACCAATAACCTACCCTTCAATTATGGGCTGCTCATGTCTTTGTCAGTGGGCAAACTTACAAAATCAGCAAGGGATCAAATACTTATTTCCCCCACTGTATATAAAAAGAGATCTTGGGGATGGGTATATATGTGTGGAACAGGAGCTGGTGATATCAGAGATGTTTGAAGGAGATTGGGAGAAAATATGTGTATCTTGCCAGTTGGGATAGGGAGCGGATGGGAAAGGAAGAAGTACATAAGTAATGCCACACTGGGAAAATACCAAGGGTCCATTGAGCCCAGCATCCTGTCCACGACAGAGGCCAATCCAGGCCAAGGGCACCTGGCAAGTTTCCCAAACGTACAAACATTCTATACATGTTATTCCTGGAATTGTGGATTTTTCCCAAGTCCATTTAGTAGCGGTTTATGGACTTGTCCTTTAGAAAACAGTCTAACCCCTTTTTAAACTCTGCCAAGCTAACTGCCTTCACCACGTTCTCCGGCAACGAATTCCAGAGTTTAATTACGCGTTGGGTGAAGAAACATTTTCTCCGATTTGTTTTAAATTTACTACACTGTAGTTTCATCGCATGCCCCCTAGTCCTAGTATTTTTGGAAAGCGTAAACAGACACTTCACATCCACCTATTCCACTCCACTCATTATTTTATATACCTCTATCATGTCTCCCCTCAGCCGTCTCTTCTCCAAGCTGAAAAGCTCTAGCCTCCTTAGTCTTTCTTCATAGGGAAGTCGTCCCATCCCCGCTATCATTTTAGTCGCCCTTCGCTGCACCTTTTCCAATTCCATTATATCTTTCTTGAGGTGCGGTGACCAGAATTGAACACAATACTCAAGGTGCCGTCGCACCATGGAGCGATATAACGGCATTATAACATCCTCACACCTGTTTTCCATACCTTTCCTAATACTACCCAACATTCTATTCGCTTTCCGATCCGCAGCAGCACACTGAGCAGAAAGTTTGTGTATTATCGATGACGACACCCAGATCCTTTTCTTGGTCCGTAACTCCTAACGTGGAACCTTGCATGACGTAGCTATAATTCGGGTTCTTTTTCCCCACATCAATCACCTTGCACTTGCTCACATTAAATGTCATCTGCCATTTAGCTGCCCAGTCTCCCAGTCTCGTAAGGTCCTTCTGTAATTTTTCACAATCCTGTCGCGAGTTAACGACTTTGAATAACTTTGTGTCATCAGCAAATTTAATTACCTCGCTAGTTACTCCCATCTCTAAATCATTTATAAATATATTAAAAAGCAGCGGTCCTAGCACAGACCCCTGAGGAACCCCACTAACTACCCTTCCCCATTGTGAATACTTCCCATTTAACCCCACTCTCTGTTTCCTATCCTTCAACCAGTTCTTAATCCACAATAGGACTTTTCTTCCATGACCCTCCAATTTCCTCTGTAGCCTTTCATGAGGTACCTTGTCAAACGCCTTTTGAAAATCCAGATACACAATATCAACTGGCTCCCCTTTTTCCACATGTTTGTTTACTCCAAAGAATTAAGTAAATTGGTCAGGCAAGATTTTCCCACACGAAAGCTGTGCTGACTCAGTCTCAGTAATCCATGTCCTCGGATGTGCTCTGTAATTTTTTTTTTAATAGCCTCTACCATTTTCCCCGGCACCGACATCAGACTCGCCGATCTATAATTTCCAGGATCTTCCCTGGAACCTTTTTAAAAAATGGGCGTTACATTGGTCACCCTCCAATCTTCCGGTACCACGCTCAATTTTAAGGATAAATTGCATATCACTAGCAGTAGCTCCGCAAGCTCATTTTTCAGTTCTATCAGTACTCTAGGATGAATACCATCCGGTCCATCAGATTTGCTACTCTTCAGTTTGCTGAACTGCCCCATTATGTTCTCCAGGTTTACCGTGAAGTCAGTAAGTTTCTCCGACTCGTCCGCTTGAAATATCATTTCCGACACCGGTATCCCACCCAAATCTTCCTCGGTGAAGACCGAAGCAAAGAATTCATTCAATCTCTCCGCTATGTCTTTGTCTTCCTTGATTGCCCCTTCTACCCCTCAGTCATCCAGCGGCCCAACCGATTCTTTTGCTGGCTTCCTGCTTTTAATATACTGAAAAAAATTTTTTACTATGCTTTTTTGCCTCTATTGCTATCTTTTTTTTTTTTGTAATCCCTCTTGGCCTTCTTTATCTGCGCCTTGCATTTGCTTTGACACTCCTTATGCTGTTTCTTGTTATTTTCAGACGGTTCCTTCTTCCATTTTCTGAAGGCATTTCTTTAGCTGCTGTGACTAAAGGAAAGAAAATTTTTATGGCTTAAGTTTGTAATAAATGTTGAATTAAAAAAAAAATTATCAATAACACCATAATATTGCCATGAATTTTTTTGGGAATCCATGACCACTTCTCTTATCAAACATCTCTCCCCAAATCATATTCCAGACTCCAGTCCTGGGTGGCAACCTCGATTCTTGAGGGCCACAGCTCAGTCAGGTTTTCAGGATTTCCCCAGTGATTATGGATGAGAACTGTTTGCATGCACTGTCTTCATTGTATGCAAATAGATCTCACATATATTCATTGGGGAAAACCCAGACTGGTTTGCGGCCCTCGAGGACTGAGGTTTCCCACCACTGCCCTAGCTGGTCCGTAAGGAACATTGTTACAAAATCATATGGAAGAGAGGAAAAAAATAGTCAACTAGATGGAACAATTTGATGAAAATTTCTTGTATAGTATTCACTAGGTTCCATTAATTTACGCAGATGATGTTACAATATACATCCCCTTCAGACATGATCTGACAGAAATAACCAACAAAATCAATGAACATCATGGACTCCTGAGCAAACTCATTCCAACTAAACACCGAAAAAACACATTGCCTCATCCTCTCCTCTCCATATAACAAATACAAACCCAGAACCATAAATACTCCAGGACATACCCTCCCTACCTTGGACAGTTTGAAAATACTCGGTGTCACACTCGATCACAACCTTACCCTCGAGAGCCAAGTAAACTCTGTAACAAAGAAAATGTTCTATTCAATGTGGAAGCTCAAACGATTAAAACCTTTCTTCCCAAGAGCAACTTTTCAATACCTAATACAATCAATGGTCCTAAGCCATGCAGATTATTGCAACGGAATCTGCGCGGGCTGCAAAGAACAACTCATAAAAAAAACTTCAGACCGCCCAAAATACAGCAGCCAGGCTGATATTCAGCAAAACACGCTTCAAAAGTGCCAAATCCCTCCGAGAAAAGTTTAATTGGCTCCCAATCAAAGAACGGATCATCTTCAAAATCTGCACCTTAGTCCACAAAATCATGTATGGCATAGTACCAGGATATATGACAGACCCTATAGACTTACCAATAAGAAACAGATCGTCAAGATCCTACCTAAACCTACACTACCCAAATTGCAAAGGACTGAAATACAAAACAACTTACTCAGCCGGCTTCTCCTACATAAGCGCACAACTATGGAATGGACTCCCAAAAGCTGTGAAAACAATCCACGACCACTTGAACTTCAGGAAATCGCTAAAAACCTACCTCTTCATAAAGGCCTACCCCAATGACCCCATGTAACCCTCTTCACCTACCAACACAGCATGACTATGATTGAACAGGACATCACACAATCTTCATCCATTCCGACCCTCCGCTTATACCTCATACGATCACATTACAACTTTGTATTTGTTATCCACCGACTGGGCAAACGCCTTTTGACGGTACTATGTAAGCCACATTGAGCCTGCAAATAGGTGGGAAAATGTGGGGTACAAATGCAATAAATAAATAACTTATAAAAGGCTTTAAGGCAGAGACAGTTAACAAGCGAGCACAATGATTTGTCCTTGAAAATGGCAGACTCTGAAATCCAGACAGTTTAAAAAACAAATCCTGGCCAGAAATGATCCAATCCAGGTTATGGTCACCACATGGGTGATACCTTTAATCCAATATACAAGACCCAAATCATTTAAAAATAAAATTAAAATATGATGAAGTTGATAGTGATTTAATCAGCTAGAAATGGCTCCTGATTGGTTAAATCACCGGTTAGCGCTGAATTGCAAGCCAGGTATTTTGGGGGCATTCCAAGGGTGGAGTCAGTATATGGCTGGTTAAGTGCCGATATTCAGCACTTAACTGGCCACATTAACCACATAAATAGGACTGCATCAGTCAGGCCTATCTTTATGCGGTAACCCATAGCTGGTTAAATATGGAATACTGGACTTAATCGGCTATATGTTGGCCGGCCGCATAAACCTGGATATTCAATGTTGGTACCTGGACATGGCCCAGCTTTGAATTTCTAGGTTTAACCACTGCTGGTGGTCAGCAAAATGATGATCGCCATCAGCTGAATATTGGGCCTGATGTACATTAAAATCACCAAGAAAAATCACAGTTGTAAAATGAACAATTACCTCCTGTAGTTTATACTACACTGCTGAAAGAAGGCCAGGTGGACAATAAAATGCTATATGAAGAGGTTTGTGAAATGTAAATTTAACTATACTCACCTTCTAGAGGGCAGTAGATACAAAGCAACTTTGTCAAAGGGAATCCTGTTATCATATAACACACCTAGATTAGTACCTTGTTTTGAAGCTCAAGATAATACCCTAGAATAATTATTGGGAGTGCAGTAATAAAGAAGTATCCTCTCCTCCCCTCCTTTCAGCCAGGTCTCCATTAAACATAATATCCCAATTCAGGCATCCTGCACAAAATCCACTAGCAAATGACACTTAGATTTTTTTAGTCCTACAATTTAATGATGCTAGTCTAATGGAGGACATGTCCTTATGTAAAAAAGTAGAACTTCAATCTAACACATACTGCAAACATCTCAGCTGGAGATGAATTGATTTAGTACGTAATGTCTATTACCCCATACTGTTCAGATTAAAGTCCAATGTGGTCTGAATTCATCATGATGTAACTCACTTCCACTAGCATAATCTGTCAAAAGCCACTAACGAACCACATATGATTAGTCAAGCTCGCCTAGAAACTCGCCCTAAGGAGCACATGCTTCCATGACACAAATGTAACTAGGCAGTAAAATTGAAGTTGGGTCTGGTCTCTGACTGGGCCACTCAAGGAAATTCACATTCTACTGGCAGAAGCACTCTTATTATTGCTTTTACTTTGTATTTAGCTGCATTATATTAATGAAAAGTGCATCTTTTCTCAGGACTTGGCAAATTGAAGCAGGTTTTCCTCCAGGAACTACTTGAATGCTGCACCCAAGGCTGGTTCAACCACTAGTCAGATTAGGCATCTACCTAGCACAGTCATGGCAATCAATGTGTCTTCATTCAGTGGCTTTCCTTTTCTTCCTCATCTCCTCCAGTGGCATCAGCGTATCAGATAGGTTGTCCATACAACACTTGTCTTACCTGGAAGAAGAGAGATGTTGGACACCATGGTGAGGGGAGTAGGGAAAGGGAGATGCTAGATGTGAAGTGTGTAGGGGCCTTGAGCCACCGTGGGATAGAGGCGGTTACCTTGATCTTCAGCTGCTGGTAAAGCTCTCAACAATGTATTGCTGCCACCACCATCCTTTATTGTGGGGATGGTATGAGCACGGTAATGTGCTATATTTGTTTTATACCGCACATTTTTTTTTTATGATGGAGGTCAGAACATTCCCACTGGGTCTCATCAGACCACAAAACCCTGTCTTGTATGTGTGTTATTGCAAAAACTATTCATCTTATCCAATCTGTCTTTATCTATATCTCTCTAATAAGGCTTTTCTACAGTAGAGGTTGCTGCCTTTATGCCACTAAAATGGCCTGTATAATAAGGTCAGTATATGACCATACAATAACTAGAGTGAAGAGAATACAATGTGAACTATTCATAGGGTCTTTAGTAAACTGAAGAGTCACTAGTACAGCTCCACAGAACCTTAGTGAAGAAAAAAGAACTCGGTGTCAAAACAAGTGGGCCCCCACTAAACTAGGAGTGTCGCATCTAAATAAACCACATCACTGATAGTTAAAAAAAACCCTCCACAAGTTCAGCATGCTTTAATGTTAAATTCCATGGCATCCCACAGATCAATCCAGAGACTTGTTGTTGTGTCCCTCTACCAGCAGGTGGAGATATAGCAAACCTCGGAGGTTCTCTCTATGTGGACCTGTGCAGCCAGCTGAACCTCAGTATTCTCTCTATCAAGCAGGTGGAGGGACATCTCTGTGCAGCTCTGGTTTGATCTGGCTACTGGTGTCCTTTGGCCTAGTTTAGCACAGACAGGGGTTGAGTGGTTGTTTGCAGCTTGTGGTGTACACCTGGTGGTGCCAGGTCCCTCCCGGTCTCCTCCTACCTTTCCTCCGTTGCCCGGGGCTGTTGGCCTGATCGGGTGTTTCCTTTCTCTCCTGACTAAAAAAAAAAAAAAAGGTAAGAGACTTTGTTTTTGTTTAATCATACGGAGGAATTAGACGTTCTGCCAAGTCAGTTTTGGGGCAGGCGTTTGTGGAGCATGTCAGTGCCTTCTGAGGTGGCTAAGTGCTGCTTCTGGTGTGGGGGCTGGAGTGCAGCATCGGGGAAGTGTGAGTCCTGCCGCTGTCAGCCTGCAGCGGGTGTTCAGCGCGATGAGGGTTCCCCTCAGGTGTCCAGTGAGTTGGAAGCGCAGGGGATAGTTTCAGCGGTTTCCTCGGGGCAGTTAGTGCAGTGCACGTTGGTGGGCGCCATTTTTTCCTCAGGTGTGACCCGCTCCGCACGTGGTGGTTGATAGACAAGAGGCGCAACGCGCTTCTGTGGCACAGACTCCGATGGAGGGAAGCGATGTACAGGGAGCAGGGGAGTCTCTTGCAGTTCCTTTTTCCCTGGATTTTGTTTTATTAATGTACAATGCCTTTCTTTTGAAGAAGTCAGGAGCTTCTCTTCAGGCAGCCCTGTCACTTCCTCAGCAAACTTCGGTTGCTGCAGCCTCTCAGTCTTTCCTTGCAAAACGTCCCTGGGTGGAGATTTTGGATCCCGAGGAGCTATCTGACACAGATGGCCCAGTTTTGTCTCCGGGCTCTCCCTCAGAATCTTTGGATTTGGTAGATGAGGTCACCCTGCCCTCTGAGGAAGGGGATGATCTGATGGCTGCCCGCCTTTTTCACAGGGAAGAGCTTCCCTCCCTGATTGTTAGGGCTTTTGAGGTTTTGGCCATTTACCCCCTGAATTATCAGGTGGAAAAGGTCCAGTTCCCTCTGTTATGTCTGGCACCAAATGCCCAACCTCATTCTTCTATGTACATGAGGCCGTGAAGATCCTTATTTCGGCGCAGTGGGATACGCCAGACAGTGGGCTTAAGGTTGCTTAGAGCTATGTCGCGTCTTTACGCACTACCTGCTCCTGACTTAGATTTGCTGAAGGTCCCTAAGGTGGATTCCTTAATCACAGCGGTCACTAAGAAAACCACTGTCCCTGTGGAGTGTGGCAGGGTGCTCAAGGACCCTCAGGATCATAAGTTGGAGACTTGCTTGAAGCTGTCCTTGAAGTAGCGGCCCTTTCTCTGCAGGCCTCAGTTTGTGGCTCCTATGCGGCGTGGGCATGCTTATCGTGGGTACAGAAAGCCTCCTCTTCGGAAGATCTTGTGGCTGTTTTGCCGACCTTGGAGTCCGGTTTAGCCTTCCTTGCGGATCGCGTCGCTGGCTGTGGTTGCGGCATAGGGCTTCAGACGTGGCCTCTATCTTGTTTAGCAAG
Organism: Microcaecilia unicolor; assembly: GCF_901765095.1. Lineage (NCBI taxonomy): Eukaryota > Metazoa > Chordata > Amphibia > Gymnophiona > Siphonopidae > Microcaecilia > Microcaecilia unicolor. Next base: position 436,936,590 of record NC_044033.1, read on the forward strand.
GCTTCCTTTTAGGGGAAAGCTTTTGTTTGGGACAGACTTAGAACAGATTGTGAAGGACCTCGGTGACTGTAAGGCCCAGTGCCTCCTGGAGGACAGGTCCAAGTTTGTATGACTGGCGGGATCTAGACCTAAATTTAGGGATACACGGCGTTACTGTCCAGGTCGCGGGGCCTCTTTGCAGAGAGCAAGGTCTTCTCAGAGGCCTCAGCCCTTTCGAGGTGACAGGGGGGCCTTCCTTTCCGGTAACAGAAACCAGCTCGCAGCCAGGTCCGCTCAATGATGAGGCCCTGGTCCTTATCCATCCGGTTATTGAGGAAAGACTTTCCCTATTCCTGGTGGAGTGGACCAGGGTAAAATCCGATGAATGGGTCTTGGAGGTTAACAGAGTCGGCTACAAGTTAGAATTGGCTCGTCCGATAGACTCTTTTCTGGAATCTCCTTGCAAATGTCCCGCCAAGGTGCGGGCCATTCGACACACCCTCCTCAACTTACAACGGCTGGGTGCCGTCCAGCCTGTATCCCCAGCAGAAAAAGGGTGCAGTCGATACTCCATTTATTGTGTGGTGCCAAAAAAGGGCGGTTCTTGGGGACCCGTCTTAGATCTCAAGTGCGTCAACAGGTCCTTAGGGTTCGGCTTTTCTGCATGGAAACCCTCCGATCGGTGATTGCAGCGGCACAGCCAGGGGTGTTTTTGACGTCTCTCGATCTCAAAGAGCCCTATTTACACATTCCAATCTGGCCACCCCACAGGCGCTTTCTTCACTTAGCAGTGCTCGGTCGTCATTTCAAAGCAATGCCCTTCGACCTAGCCACAGCGCCTCGGACCTTTTCCAAGGCAGGACTTATGCGTGCCTAACACTCAACCCATAATCGAAAGAAACAAGGACGTCCCTGACGAACACTTGGACGACTTTACCTGGTTATGTTTTTCTTTCGACCAAGGCACAAAAAGGTGCCTGAAATGACCAGATGACCACCGGAGAGAATTGAGGATGACCTTCCCTTACTCCCCCAGTGGTCACTAACCCCCTCCCACCGTCAAAAAAACATCTTTCAAAATATTTTGTGCCAGCCTGTATGCCAGCCTCAGATGTCATACTCAGGTCCCATTACAGGAGTATGCAGGGCTCAGGAGCAGTTTTAGTGGGTGCAGTGCACTTCAGGTAGGCGTACTCACATGTAGGTGCCCCCCCTTCACCCATAAGGGCTATTGTAGTGGTGTACAGTTGGGGGTAGTGGGTTTTGGGGGGGCTCAGCACACAAGGTAAGGGAGCTATGTACTTGGGAGCAATTTATGAAGTCCACTGCAGTACCCCCTAGGGTGCCCGGTTGGTGACCTGGCATGTCAGGGAGACCAGTGCACTACGATTGCTGGCTTCTCCCATGACCAAATGGCTTTCATTTTGTCGTTTCTGAGATGGACGTTCTTGGTTTTCATTATTGCCGAAAATCAGAAACGACCAAGTCTAGGGACAACTGTCTTTAAGGATGACCAAATTTCAGGATTTGGGTGTCCCTGACTGTATTATCGAAACGAAAGATGGACGTCCATCATGTTTCGAAAATACGGGTTTCCTCGCCCCTGAATGGGGACGTTTTGCGAGGACGTCCTCATCAAAACTTGGACGTCCCTTTCAATTATGCCCCTTCCCGGGTCCTGTTTACTAAGCTGTGCAGCAGGTGCACTAACATTTTAGTGCATGCTAATGCTAAAGACACCCGTAGGAATATATGGGTGTCTCTAGCATTAGTGCGTACTAATTTTTAGCGCGTGCTAAAAACTTAGTGCATCTGTTGCGTGGCTTAGTAAACAGGGCCCTATCCTATATAATAATTTGGACCTCTGCACATCCATCTGGATGCCTGGGTTCGTAACACCTGGGTTCGTAACACTGTTCCCATTGGTCCGCCCTAGGGATGACGTCACAGGGCGGACCAATGGGAAGTGAGAGGGAAGGGAACCCAGCAGCAGCCACCGGAGGTGAGTAACCAAACGCCACCCAAGTTCTATGTTCCCCAACCTCCATTCCTCCCTCTCTCCCTCCACTCCCATCGTCCGAGTTCCACTGGCTGCAACGGCCCTACTCGCGTTTGATTTCCATGCCCCCCTCTCCTCCGATGTTCGTGCCCCCCCTCCCATTTCCGCCGGCCAGCGCCTCCCTCCTTCTGTCTCTGTGGCCTCCGACAGCAAGGAGGACGTGTGCGGGTGCCCCAGCCCTTCGTACGTGGCAGCTGTTGTTTAAAAAGTTTTACTTCCTGCTCGGCCGCCAACACTGAAGTTCAGCAAATACAGACGCTGCTTCAGACAGGCTGTGGTTTCGCTTCTGTTTCTGCAGTTCCTGTGGTCTCGCCTGTCTGCAAACAGGAAATGAGGGCGAGACCAGAGGAACAGCTGAAACAAGCGGCGCCTGTACTTGCTGGACTTCAGTGTTGGTGGCCGAGCAGGAGGTAAAACGTTTTAATCAGCAGCTGCCACGTACGAAGGGCTGGGGCACCCGTACACGTCCTCCTTGCACTCGGAGGCCACAGAGACAGAGGGAGGGAGGTGCTGGGCGGCGGAAATCGGAGGAGAGGAGGGAGGAGGGTGATGGGGAGGAGAAGGAAGGGGGAGGGAGCCCTGGAACCTTGCTAGCGCCTGTTTCCTTTCTGTTGGAAATGGGCCTCTTTTACTAGTATTTGATATAATTCAGTGATGTGTTGTATGGTCATAACTGATTTAACATTATTGCATGATGGACTTGTAGAGGTTTTTTTTTTTTTAGAACCAGTGATGTGGTTTATTTAGATGTGGCACTCTTAGTTCAGTGGGGTCCCACTTGTTTTGATATTGAGCTGTACTAGTGACTCTCTTCAGTTTACTGGAGATGATTCTATGACTAGTTCATACTGTATAAGGTGTCATCTTAAAACTGAAAAGTGAACTTCCCCCAAATTCAGCTAGAGACCATTTAATGTCATCTTAGGTCAGAGTGACCTTCCTTAATAGTTTCTTTAGCCTGTGGCTATTGACTTTGAAGGGATGGCCTAACAAGGCAGTGAGTGATTAGAGCAATAGGCAAAGAACCAGGGATGCCAGAGTTTGAATCCTGTTTCTGACACTAACACTGCTTGTGACATTTTGTATGGATTTCTCTTAGGTATTCACTTAGATTTTAAACGCTTTAGAATAGTATATATTGTACTGGACTACTTATCACCACTGTACAATTCTACATATATTCAGGAATACTGATAAATATTATAATACTACTAGTGAAAAAAGGCCCGTTTCTAAAAAAAATGAAACGGGTGCTAGCTATCTTGTAATGGTGATTGTTTTTAAGGCTCTCGGCAAAGTGATTTCTCCTCCCCACCCCTCCGTGTCCTGCGATTCTGCCCTCTCCTCCCATCCCATCGATTCTCCTCTGCCCTGCCCTCACCTCAATGTCCCCTGATTCTGTCCTCCCCTCCATGTCCTGCTATTGTTCTTTGCCCTATCCACCCATCCGTGCCCCGCGATTCTGCCCTGCCCTCCCATCCAGCATTCCCTGCAGGCAGGTTGGGCTTATGTCCCCTCCCCTTCAGTGTTCTGTTGCCTTCACTTGCTTGCCTTGTGTTGGTAACATCCTGATGTCAGCTCACCTCCAGCATTCCCTTCCCTCTCGCTGTTCCGCCCTCCTCTGACATCATTTCGTCTTTACGCAAGGGCAGGACAGTGATAGTGAATGGATCGCTGGAGGCTTGCTGATGTCAGGATGTTATGAACCCAGCCAGCCAGCCAGCCGTAGAAAGTTGACGGTACAAATTATTATATTAGATTAGTGATGGACCTGATGTCTTGCATTGAAAGGTACCCTAGAAATACAGATGATTACATATATTTCAAATGATTTTATTATATCTATATCTTTCTAAGATGTATCAATATCATATGAGTTAAATTGGAAATAGTAACAAGTATTGTCTGGAATTTATTTTAGTCTGTTTTTATTGTGTGTGCATGCTAGAACCATATGCATTTAGCATAAATGTTTGCAGTACTCTGATGTTTTCCCAGGTTTAGCACCAACAGACACAAGAGGTATAAGGGAAAACATGCTACTTGATGGATTTCTAATTTCCTTAAAATGCATTATAATTTAACCAGGATTTCCATTTTCCCTTTCAGATACTGTTTTGTCTTTGCCTTGGGATACCTCACTTTGTGCCAAATAACCAGAGTTTATATCTTTGATTATGGGCAGTATTCAGCGGACTTTTCAGGGTAAGATTTCCATCTCAGTTACCTGGTCTGCTGTACTATGGGATAATTGTTTGTTTTATGATGCAAGCACTATAATAATTTTTGTGTAAAGCTTTATATATTTATATATTTTTAAAAACATAACATTTTATATTAATATATTTTATTGAGTAATACAGTGATGGAGCCAGCCTAATTTAGAAAATGTCTTTCTCTGGGGGATTTCACTTTTTAGGTGATATCATATGGTATGAACATTTAAAATTTCCTCCATGTAGGCTCATTTAAGGATTTCTATAGCAGCTGCAGAGGGGTGGTTTGCCTTTTTTGTTTTTTATGGGTCGGGCAAAAGGTAGGGAGCTCAGATTAGTGGTGGGGAGGAAGGGGAATTTTCTCCTCCTCCCATCAGATTGGCGTTGATTACCTTTCTCTTCCCCTTGCTGGCACCCATTCTTTCACACATACATAGATATTACCCCTTCTTCCCATGCCTGCCACCATCACCATAACCTTCTCACTTGTTGGGTGGCAGCTGACAGCAGGATGACACATTTTCATACCTTTTATTTCTTAATCTATTTTTGATGTCTTTCTGTTTGGATTTTTAAAATATTTTTATTCAAGAAATTCTCCATATATGAATGATCATAAGTGATAATCTTGACAGTTTTTCAAATATTGGAATTATAATTGTCTAGTGCTTATGTTTGATTTATTCTTATTGTACACCACCTTCCAAAAAAGTGGTAAATAAATCCTAATAAATCATCAAATAACAGGGTTAATCAAAGTTGTTAAGCAATATTATATAAAGTTTGAAATAATATTGCTATGTACACAGTATAGAAGCAGATACTGTACTGATTTTAGAAGGATGTTAGCCACCTAATAAGGATAGTAGGGGTATATATATGAATATTTAGATAAATTATTCATTGAGGTGTTATTGCTTTCGCAGTTGTCCAGGGGGAGCCACACTTTCTTAGCATGGGAAAAGTTGTGAAAATTAAAGTTAGCTGTTTCATATTTCTTAATGACACACAAATGAGACCACCACTTTGAGTTTAAAGTTGTCCGTCCAGTGGAGGATGATCTTATGAGAAGCTGTTGCCATCATGATGAATAATTTGTGAAAGCAGTCTTGGAGCATAAGGTCAGGACAAGCTGAACGTAGAATAACCACGCTATAGGTTACGGGGCGGGGGGGAGCTGGTTGAAATATTATCCATAAATTCACTAAACTTGAAACTAGAGAAATCAATTTCTGAACTATACAATGATAATAATTTATAAATTGTTCTATATTTTTTCATCAGTATGATTGATGGCTTTGTTGGAGTCTGTGATGAGTGCTATTCTAGAGTTGTTTCTCTAAGTGCCCCTTTTACAAAGCAGCGGTAAACCCAATGCGGGTTTACTGCTCGCTAAACAGGAAGTACTGCAGGACTACCGCTGCAGCCTGGTGGTACTTCCCACCCCCAGCACACTGTCATATCCAGCGCTAGAAAAATATATTTATTTTTGTAGTGCCCGGGTGTGCTCGGTTACTGCTAGGTTAGCATGGGAGCCCTTGCCTCTATCTCAGTGGGTGGCGGTAAGGGCTCCCCCCTCCCGAAATGTCTACGTGGCAAGTGCTTTACTTGCCGCATGACCATTTCCTACAGAAAAGAGAGACTACCCTTTTACCAGCTGTGGTAAAAGATGGCCTTGACGCTCATCAAAAACATGCACCAACGCCAGTGCAGGTCCCCTTTTGCCGCAGCTTGGTGAAAGGGGCCTTTAGTTTTTAAGAATTGACTAGCGTGACTGGATCAGTTATTTTCAGCATAAAATTTAGATGTTTGTGCAGCTAGATGTGACATAACTTCTTTAGACAGCAGGGAGTTGTATTTATATTTCAACTTTTGAAGATCTGAGTAGATTTTGTGATCTTGGTTAGAGATGTATGTTAGCTCCAAGCTGTGTTGTTTCAGCTTCAGATTCAGTATTTTTTGATCTGTATATTTAGTCCCACTGTGTAATTTATGGTAGCCCCTCTTATCATGGCTTTGTGTCCCACCAAATATTAAGAGAAAATGAGGTAGTGCAGTTACCTTTGAAGTAGTTTTCTGTGATTGTTTTGATATAGGATGTAAATGTTTCATCTCTATGCAAAGTGGGATTAAATTTCCAGGAATATTTATTTTGTGAGGTTGATAAATTAGATAAGGATATGGAAATTGTAGAATGGTCCAATATAGTTTGACTGTGAATTTCAGCATATGTTTGACATCAGCTGTTCGGATATTAAAAAATAATCAATATGTGAATAACCCATATGGGGAGGTGTCAAGTCTCTCGAGACTTGTATAGCTGTTTCTTAAGAGTTATTTAGCTATAAGTCTCAATATCTTGAAGTATAAACCCCTAGCACATCAACACACCTAAATCTCTTGTTCTTTTCTGAAGTTCCTTTATTGAATAACATAGATGATTACTCACAGTTAGATGTTCATAAGCACAAAGGAACCCTGTAGTTTCATGAGCTGTATCAGTGAAGAGAAGGTAGACGTTTAAGTGGGATCAGCTCATTGCAGAGATAAGAAAAGTAGTTCCACAGATAGAGGCCGCTCGGAGTTAGGTGTTTGGGAGTGCAGTACCCTCTTCTAGGAGGGCATTTTCAGGGTGAAAAGACTAGTGCTTTTCCAGAGCTACAACAGGATCATTGCTTTGTCCTGGAGCAAAATGGATACTGTCTTCCTCATGGACAGGGGGGGGCAGAGCCAGAAGCTCTTACAGACTCAGAGAAGAAGGAGTAGAAAGGCCAATAGGGACAAAGCCTGCCCTCGAGTGGCAAGGGCGGCTCTAGGGGGCAGCCCCTGATTGGAGGAAAAGGTCATACCTGGCTGACCTCTCAGGACAGAGATAGTAAGAATGGCCAGGAAGTGCTGGCACGTAAACAAAGAAGCCAAGCTTGGCTGAGACAGAGGAGTGATCTAAGCAGCATCACAACCAGTAGTAACAGATCTTATACAGACAGGCAAGTGGGGTTGCGTTGTCTGTGAACTACATTACACACAATGCATTGCTCACACATATATCTTAGCAGTGAAGACTGCAGCAGTCAAGATCTTTAAGAGTAAGAGTAGCAGTGAAGGCATTAACACATTTTAGGGTCACACTATAACTAGTGCCAGGCTGTCAGGGGACAGAACAGGAGGTGAAAAAAAATGGAAAATCAATTGCAGTGGGGTTAAGCAGTCTTCATGGGTCTATTAAGCCAAAAGATTTTTTTAAGGAGTTGCTAGAGGTTGCTTTGGCAGGGCAATATGTGCCATTGGATTTCCTGTCTGATATTGGATCTAAAATCTGGTTGAATTCACCTCCTACAATAGTTAGGGCAGAGTTTAATGAGTTAATTGCGGTGTAGCTCTCTTAAAAAAAAAAAGGATGGTTCGTCAGTATTTATTTATTAGGATTTATTTACCGCCTTTTTGAAGTAATTCACTCAAGGCGGTGTACAGTAAGAACAGATCAAGCATGAGCAGTAAGCAATTACAGCAGTAAAAATATTCAATACAAAGTATGGCATAGTATACTACTTACAATGTCAACACAATACGTAATAGAACAAGGGTTTGATGCAAAGCACAAATAGTAAGGGGGATAGGGGGCAGCCCTGGTGAGTTCCTCTTTGTATCTGGAACTTCGATGTGCGTTCTCCATTCACTAAGATTTGTGCCCTAGGATGATGGTATAGAGTTTTAATGGCATCTAGAAACCACCCCCCATGCCCTCCCTTTCTAATATCAGGTACATATATTCCCACCTCACTTTGTCAAACACTTTTTCTGCATCTAGGCTAACTGCTGTTGTGTGTTGACCCTGCTTCCTATTATATGACATTGCCATCAGTATTTTCCTGACATTACTACTATTACAAATCATTTCTATAGCGCTACCAGTCGTACACAGCGCTTCACAATTGAACATGAAGAAAAGACAGTCCCTGCTCAAAAGAGCTTACAATCTAAATCAGGACAGACAGGACAAATAAGAGATAAGGGAAGGACAGACAGGACACATAGGGAAAAGGGACTATTGAAGAGAGGAAGACAAGATAAAAGTTACGAGCAGGTGACAAGTTAGGAATTGAAAGCAGCATCAAACAGGTAAATCTTTACAGGGCCGTGCCAACACGATAAGCGGGGTAAGCAACACAGGGGGGCGCTGACCTCTGGAGGGCGCCGCCTCACCATGCTTACCCTCGCCGCTCTTCTTGTAGCTCTCAAAATTGCCTGAGATATAACTTTTTTTAACACTGGTTAATTTTCCCGTAACACCTTTCTAACATCTCCCTTGAAAATAAGACGCCAACTGATAGTCTGCAGGAGGGCACCAGAGACCCTAGGCACGGCCCTGGATCTTTAGCCCGGATTTGAAGGCGGCCAGGGATGGAGCTTGATGTAATGGCTCAGGAAGTTTATTCCAGGCATAAGGTGCGGCGAGATAAAAGGAACGGAGTCTGGAGTTAGCGATGGCGGAGAAGGGTGCAATTAGGAGAGATTTGCCTAGTGAACGGAGTTCCTGGGAAGGAGTGTAGGGAGAGATGAGGGTGGAGAGGTAGTGAGGGGCAGCAGAGTGAATGCACTTATAGGTTAATAAGAGGAGCTTGAACTGTATACGGAAACTGATAGGAAGCCAGTGAAGTGACTTCAGAAGAGGGCTGATATGGGCATAGCGACTTTGGCGAAATATTAATCGTACAGCAGAATTTTGCACAGATTGAAGAGGAGAGAGATGCCTGAGTTGAAGACCTGTGAGAAGCAAGTTGCAGTAGTCCAAGCGAGAGGTGATGAGGGTTCTGGTAGCGTGCTCAGAAAGGAAAGGGTGAATTTTGGCAATATAGAGGAAGAAATGACAGGTTTTAGCAATCAGTTGAATATGTGCAGAGAAGGAGAGGGAGGAGTCGAAGATGACCCCAAGGTTCCGAGCAGATGAGACAGGAAGAATGAGCGTGTTGTCGACAGAAATAGAGAGTGGAGGAAGGGGAGAGGTTGGTTTAGGTGGGAAGATAAGAGCTCAGTTTTGGACATATTGAGCTTCAGGTGGTGGTGAGACATCCAGGCAGCAATGTCAGACAGGCAGGTAGATATCGTGGCCTGGATTTCTGCCGAGATTTCTGGTGTGGAGAGGTAGATCTGGGAGTCATCAGCATAACGGTGATATTGAAAACCGTGGGCTGAGATCAGAGCACCAAGGGAGGAAGTATAGATGGAGAAAAGGAGAGGTCCTAGGACAGATCCTTGAGGTACACCCACTGACAGCGGGATAGAGAAAGAGGAGGATCCACCGGAGTATACACTAAAAATACGCTGAGAGAGATAGGAAGAAAACCAGGAAAGAGCAGAGTTCTGAAATCCAAGTGAGGATAGCGTGCCAAGGAGTAGGCTGTGATCAACAGTGTCAAAAGCAGCAGAAAGATCGAGAAGGATGAGGATAGAGTAGAGCCCTTTGGATTTAGCCAGGAATAGATCATTGGAGACTTTAGCAAGTGCTGTTTCAGTTGAATGAAGGGGGCGAAAGCCAGATTGGAGTGGATCAAGAATAGCTTGAGAAGAAAAAGTCGAGGCAGTGACGGTGGACAGCACGTTCTAGTATCTTAGATAAGAAAGGGAGGAGGGAGATGGGGCGATAGTTGGAAGGAGAGGTAGGATCCAGAGAAGGTTTTTTGAGGAGTGGGGTGACTACGGCATGTTTGAAGGCATCAGGGACAGTCGCAGTGGAAAGTGACAGATTGAGGATATGACAGATGAAAGGGGTGACAGCGAGAGAGATAGTGTTGAGTAGATGAGTGGGGATAGGGTCAGTGGGGCAGGTGGTTAGTTTTGAGGATGAAAGAAGAAGTAAAGTTTCTTCAGTGATTTCGGAAATGGAAGAAAAGGAGGCAGGGGTAAGAGGGTTGAGAGAGTGGACTAAGGGAAGAGGGGGTTGAGGAGATTGCCTCTCTCTCACAAATCCAGCCTGTTCGTCTCCTACCAAGTTAGGCAATTGTGTTGCCAGCCGATTTGCTAACAGTTTGGCCAAGATTTTTATATCTAAATTGAGTGAGATCGGTCAGTAGGAATCTGCCTCATCCTTCAGTTTTCCTGGTTTTGGCAATATAGTGATTAGGTCAGTATTTGCATGAGAGGGCAGCTCCTTTATTTCTACCACTGATTGGAAGTAAGCCAATAATGGTTTTAACAATGAAATGTGTAGAATTTTATAGAAGGCTCCTGAGAACCCATCGGCCCCAGGGGCCGTTAGTGGGCGCAAATTCTTAATAATTAATTGACGTTCCTGTGCTTGCAATGGTGCATTCAGCAATTCCTCTCCAGATCGGGTTAGTTTTGGGAGGTTCAGCTGTGCTAAGAAATCTTTTATTAAGGGAATGCTTATGGTGCCTTCTTCCCTATATAGGGTTTGAAAATGATGGAAAATCGATTTTATACGATCACTTCTATTGGTCAATCCCCCCTTCGGATCTTTCAACGCGGACACCGTTCTGGATCCTCCCCAGTTTTTGATCAGCCTTGCAAGCAAACGTCCAGGCTTATTTCCAAACCTATATAATTTATAGCGCTGATAAAGCATGCCTTCTGTTAGTTTGATCATGGATGTAGCTATTTAATGCCACCTGCATGGACACCAAATTATCTTTAATGACCACTTTGTGGTCCCACGCATAAAGCAATTGTGCTTTTTTCAATTGATTTTCAAGCCTAGTAACTTCTGCCGCCACTTGCTTCTTCCTGTGGCTTGTATATCTTATGATTTTACTCCTCATCACTGCCTTAGCAGCTTCCCAGAATAGCCATGAGTCTTCTACATGCCCTGCATTAAAGTTGCCTTATTCATCCCACTCCCCTTGTAGGAATTTATGAAATTCTTTGGAATGGAGTAAATAGGAAGGGAACCTACAACCTGAGGAGGACTTGTAGTGGGATTGAGCAGCTAACACCACCCATGCCCTAGAATGGTCTGAGATGGCTTCCACCCCTATATCTGCCTCTACAATGTCAGAAAATAAACTCTGGGACACGAATGTATAATCCAATCTGGAGATAGTATCATGTACTCTGGATCTTCGTGTGAATGTGCGTTCTAATGGGTGTAATAGTCTCCATGCGTTTACCAATCCTAGTGATTGTGCGAAAGATGACAGTACTCCTCGACCTGATCTCGACTCACAGTGTTTGGCTGTGCTATCTTGTCTAGGATCCATCAGTAGGTTCATATCACCTAATACCAGTATCGGATACTCCATGAAAGGTGCCAATTTACCCAGCAGTAAAGGAAAAAACTTTTTGTCAAATGGCATGAGCCCATAAATTCCTAAGAGATATATATCCCTACTTGAACCCACAACTTTAAGAGTATGTAGCGTCCAAGTGTGATAGTGGAAATTACTTGGGAGGTGCATTCTAAAGATTTTCTAATTAATACTGCAATGCCCCCTTTGCGAGACCCTGATGAGGAGAAAAACACATCTCCCAGCCATCTCCTCTTAAGTTTTAGATGTTCAGCATCAGTGAGCTTGGTTTCCTGGAGACATACAATATCACTTTTGCTGCTTTGGAGAGCTCTCAATATCTTAGATCTCTTAATGGGGGATGTGATCCCTCCCATATTCCATGAGGTGATTTTACATGCTGACATTAACAATAAAATATTGCATATTCAAATCTATTACACATTTAAATACTTTAGAGGCGCCCAGCCTCACCCCCAAAGAGTTTTCTGAGCAAATGATTCCTTGTATACCCTCTTTCCATCCCCCACTTGCACATAAAAAAAACAAAAAAAATCCCCCCCATTGGTGTTCTTGGTTGCACCTCCAGATTTGCCACCCCCTCCCCTTACAAACAGCAGAGAGCCAACCACGTGGCTGCCTCTCAGAGACCACTTCACTTGCTTTGGACCCCCCCAACCTTGTAACATGTATATACTCCCTTTGTACAAAGTTTAAACTTACGACTCCTGATGGAGATATCAAATTTTTCTCCAAAACCACAGTTCAGTCTCTTTACACGATGTCAGCTTGCGTAGGCGAGGGGCATTCTTATTTATACTTCTCTGTGGCTTGCCTCAACCGCCATTCTTCCCTGTGTTTAATCTTTTCTGCCATGGCCTCAGTGTTCTTTAGTCCTCTCTTGAAACCGTTTTCATAAAGCTGATTATTCTCGCTGAATCCCATAGTTGGATGTTGTGTTTGGCCAAGTTATAAGTCGCTTCAATATTATCTCCAAGCTGCTGTTTCAAATCATCTCTCTTCCTCAGGAAAGTCCTGAATGCTGGCTACAAACTCCTTTGCTGCCTCAAATGACTGGTATGTCTGCCAGTGTCCATTCAGAAAAGTGGGCTCAAAACCAGGAGTCCCGTGGGTCTTCGAGTTCTCCACGCTTTGTGGATTCTCTATTGCCAGTGTCCATTCACCTGAACCTTCAAAATTGCTGGATATATCAACATGAAACGACGCTGCTGCACATAGTGGTGTAAAGCGACGGCGCTTCTCTTGTAGTGACACCGAGTAGTCTTGAAATATTTTTATTGGTTCTCCTATGTATTTCAGGGATTCTTTTTTTTAAGCGGTATCCTCTCAAAATTTCCTCCTTATGGATGTAATTATGTACTTTTACAAGTATTACTCTAGGCCTGTGTGAGTCGTTTTGCCGTTTGCCCACACGGAGGGCCCTTTCCAAGCATAGTTTTCCCTGGCTATCTGATAACACAGATTCCTGGGCCATCCATTTTTCCAGTTCTGAAGCTAGCACTCTCTCTCCAACTGACTCCAGAATCCCCACAATCCTCAGATTTTGTCGCCTTGACCTGTTCTCTAGGTCTTCCAGCTTCTCTGCGTGTTCTCTGACCTGCTCAAGTGCTGCTACCAATGTGGAGGTGTGTGGGGGGCCTGGTCCTCCAGGGACGACACTAGCCTCCACCTCCGGTCCATCACGTGGTATCAGCTAAAATAGTTTCCAGACCCGATTAAACGTTCAATAACCTGGCGAAACTTAGGTCCCAATGCCTTGCCCACTGCTTGTGTGATCTGCTCCAATTGTACCTCAGTAAACAACAGGGTAGTTGCAGCATGGTCCTTCATCTTGTCTTTGGCCATCTTCTGTTTCTCTTTCAGTTGTCTTTGCGATTTACTGGCCATTTCTCTCTTCAGAGTATTCAGGTATCTGTTCATGCGATTCTTAATCGATATCGAGAAAGATTCAGCTTTTCCCGAAAATGTTTTTGGTTGCGGAGGGCTCCCCAAGAAGAAAGCATGTCCTTATCCCCTCATGGCATCACGTGGAAGAAGAACATTATAATACTGGAGCAATTTAGGCAAGGTCAATGAGGAACTTGGAGAGGACGAAAGAATCCGTGAGTAGTATTTTAACCCTGAAATATGAGAAAAGGTAGGTCCTGCAGAGATAAAGGTTAAAACTCCATCTAGGAATTTTTATAACAGGGATCCTCAAACAGTCTTGTAGTATTATCCACTGTGACTCTCATCTATCTCGATCTATCCGCCGCGTTTGACACTGTCAATCATGATTTACTTCTTGCCACACTGTCCTCTTTTGGGTTCCAAGGCTCCGTCCTCTCCTGGTTCTCCTCTTATCTCTCCCACCGCACCTTCAGGGTACACTCTCATGGATCTTCCTCCACTTCCATCCCATTATCTGTTGGAGTCCTTGGACCCCTTCTCTTCTCAATCTACACCTCTTTCCTAGGTTCACTGATCTCATCTCATGGTTTTTCAGTATCATCTTTATGCTGATGACACCCAGCTATATCTCTCCACACCAGACATCACCGCGGAGACCCAGGCCAAGGTATCGGCCTGCTTATCCGACATTGCTGCCTGGATGTCCAACCGCCACCTGAAGCTGAACATGTCCAAAACCGAGCTCCTCGTCTTTCCACCTAAACCCACTTCTCTTCCTCCACTCTCTATCTCAGTTGATAACACCCTCATCCTCCCCGTCCCATCTGCCCGCAACCTCGGAGTCATCTTCGACTCCTCCCTCGCCTTCTCTGCGCATATCCAACAGACTGCCAAGACCTGTCGCTTCTTCCTCTTCAACATCAGCAAAATTCGCCCTTTCCTCTCTGAGCACACCACTCGAACTCTCGTCCACGCTCTCATTACCTCTCGCCTTGACTACTGCAACTTACTCCTCACCGGCCTCCCACTTAGCCATCTATCCCCCCTTCAATCCGTTCAGAACTCTGCCGCACGTCTTATATTCCGCCAGAACCGATATACTCGTATCACCCCTCTCCTCAAGTTACTTCACTGTCTTCCGATCAAATACCGCATACAATTCAAGCTTCTCCTCCTTACCTACAAATGCACCCGGTCTGCGGCTCCTCACTACCTCTCTACCCTCATCTCCCCCTATGTTCCCGCCCGTAACCTCCGCTCAGAGGACAAATCCCTCCTTTCAGTACCCTTCTCCACCACTGCCAACTCCAGGCTCCGCTCATTCTGCCTTGCCTCACCCTATGCCTGGAACAATCTTCCTCAACCCCTACGCCAAGCCCCCTCCCTACCCATCTTCAAATCTCTGCTTAAAGCTCACCTCTTCAATGCTGCTTTCGGCACCTAACCTTTCGAGAAATATAGTATGCCCCCCAATCTATCTGCCCTATCAGATTGACTCTACACTTGTCTCTTAGATTGTATACTTGTCTTTAGATTGTACACATGTCTTTTAGATTGTAAGCTGCTTGAGCAGGGACTGTCCTTCCATGTTAAATTGTACAGTGCTGCGTAACCCTAGTAGCGCTTTAGAAATGTTAAGTAGTAGTAGTAGTATTAGAGGCGGGATAAAGCGGACCAAGTTGTGCTCTGAAGGATTTTATTTTATCGCAAAAGGCCGGGAACTGCTTGCATTTCTGTACAGTTGCTTTGTTGAGGTAAGGAAATATCATGATTTTTGCCCCTTCAAAGATTAGAGGTGCTTTGATCTTTGTCTTTTGTAGGATGAGTAAAACTTAATTGTACCGGAAAATATCATTTGGACACGAAGATGCACGTGGTGTGCACACTTGATTTCAGATAGTTTATTGAACTTGATATCCAGAAGGTTAGGAAGAAAAGTTTCCAAAAATTTGATGGGATCAGCGTCCTTGATACTTTCTCTGATTCTAAGGATATGGATATCGTTCCATCTGGAGTGATTGTTTAAATATTCCAGATCTTTACGTAGTGCAGATAACTTATTTGATTTAGTCTGCAAGGCTGATATGGTTTTCCTTGTTCACTGCACAGTGTGCGTCCAAGTCATCTGTGTGGGATTCAGTCTGTGCCATTTGATTATGAATTTCTCTGACATCATCTATTAATTCTTGTAATGTATTCTGATTGTCCTTCATTAGATCACGGAGAGATGGTATTTCATCCATTATGTTTTTCAGAGATTTTTTTCCCTTTGATCTGCCACCATGTTGTCAGCTGCTTGTCATTTGTGCTTTAACCTTTTTGATGCAAGGAGCGGGATATTGACTGCAGCAATTTTACAATTTCTCAATGTCATGAAAGCTTATCTGTAGTTTCTAGGAAGAAATTTCGGGTTATGAAAGTGGATGACCCGAAAAAACACAGGATTCCAATAGATGGTCTCGGAAGCTGCAAATTAAGCTGCCTTCTTCATCGGATGCACTGGTGCTCCTCTGTTTTGTTTTATTTTTAAAATTCTTTTATTTAGATGTATTCATTTCTTTAGCCTTTCCTTACTAGGTCATATTTTCCTTTTTCCATTTTACCTCTCCCCTAAAATTTGTTTTCCTCTTCACCATTTTATTCTCTCAGCATTTCCTTTAGATTTTGTCATCCTGTTGTCATTTTGTTTATTCTTATTAAAGGTTCAATTTCTTTTTTTTCTTTATCCTATTATGTTCTTCCAGGCTTTTCTCCCTCCCCTCCTCTAACACAAATCCCTTGCTTCTCTCCACCCCACTCTCAGTAATTACCTTATTTTCACCTCCTCTCTTCCTCCTCCTCTCTATCCTTGCTTTTGTAGCCTTCACACTACCTCCCTCGCTTATTGTGTCTCTCCACTTCTGCTCCTCCCCATCCTTCTCTGTTCTTCGCCTCTCCTGTCTCTCTTCCTCACCCTCTCCCCCTTTAACTGTCCGTCTTCTCTCCACTTTCTGTCACTTCATCTCCTCTCTCTCTCTCTCTCTCTTCCATCTAACCTTCCTCCCTCTCGCTTCTCTCCATCTCTTATTCTTCTACCCCTCTTGGCACTCTCTCATCTCCAGTCCCATTCTCCCTTTTACCTCCCCCATTTCTACCTTCTTACCTTCTCTGTAGACTTCTACTTTCCTCCCCCTTTCACATTTCACCATTATCTCTATATATAAAAGGCACCTCAAACGTTCTAAATTTGTAGTTGCAAGATCGCATGAGTGTCTACCCCACCCCCGCGTCACAACGTGATGACGTTGAGGGTGGAGCAATGACACTCAACAAATCGGATTGTCATTGGGTAATCTCTGTTTCCAATCCCCAATGCAGCCATCATTCCCATACACTCAAAACCAACCAAAATCGTGAAAAAAAGTGAGGTGAAGGAAGCTATTAGAGCTAAAAGAAAATCCTTCAGAAAATGGAAGAAGGAACTGACTGAAAATAATAAGAAACAGCCTCAGGAATGTCAAGCCAAATGTAAAGCGCTGATAAGGAAGGCTAAGAGGGACTTCGAAAAAAAGATTGCGTTGGAGGCCAAAACACATAGTAAGGAAGCCGGCAAAAGAACTGGTTGGACCGCTAGATGACCGAGGAGTAAAAGGGGCGATCAGGGAAGACAAAGCCGTAGCGGAGAGATTAGATGAATTCTTTGCTTCGGTCTTTACCGAGGGAGATTTGGGTGCGATACCGGTGCCAGAAATTGTATTTGAAGCTGATGAGTCGAAGAAACTTAATGAAATCTCTGTAAACCTGGAGGATGTAATGGGGCAGTTCTACAAACTGAAGAGTAGCAAATCTGGACCTGATGATATTCATCACAGAGTACTAAAATGAACTTGTGGAGTTAGTAATATGTAATTTATCCTTAAAATCGTGGTACCGGAAGATTGGAGGGTGGCCAATGTAACGCCGATTTTTTAAAAAGGTTCCAGAGGAAATCCGGGAAATTATAGACCAGCGAGTCTGACATCTGTGCCGGGCGAAATGGTAGAGACTATTATAAAGTACAAAATTGCTGAGCATATTCAAAAACATGGATTTAGTGAAGGGAAATCTTGCCTCACCAATCTGCTACATTTCTTTGAAGGGGTGAACAAACATGTGGATAAAGGTGAGCCAGTTGATACTGTGTATCTGGATTTTCAGAAGGCATTTGACAAAATACCTCATGAAAGACTCCAGAGGAAATTGGAGAGTCTGGGATAGGAGGTAGTGCTCTATTGTGGATTAAAAACTGGTTAAAAGATAGAAAACAGAGAGTAGGGTTAAATGGTCATTATTCTCAATGGAGAAGGGTAGTTAGTGGGGTTCCCCAGCATATTTATAATTAACCTAGAGATAGGAGTAACTAGTGAGGTAATTAAATTTGCTGATGACACAAAGTTATTTAAACTCGTTAAATCGCGGGAGAATTGTGAAAAATTACATGAGGACCTTACGAGACTGGGAGACTGGGCGTTTAAATGGCAGATGACGTTTAATGTGAGCAAGTGCAAAGTGATGCATGTGGGAAAGAGGAACCCGAATTATAGCTACGTCATGCAAGGTTCCACATTAGGTGTCACAGACCAAGAAAAGGATCTAGGTGTTGTCGTTGATACGTTGAAACCTTCTGCTCAGTGTGCTGCTGCAGCTAAGAAAGCAAATAGAATGTTAGGTATTATTAGGAAAGGAATGGAAAACAAAAATGAGGATGTTATAATGCCTTTGTAGCGCTTCATGGTGCAACCTCACCTCAAATATTTTGTGTTCAATTCTGGTCGCCGTATCTCAAAAAAGATATAGTGAAATTAGAAAAGGTGCAGAGAATGGCGATGAAAATGATAAAGGAGATGGGACGACTTCCCTATAAGGAAAGGCTAAAGCGACTAGGGCTCTTAAGCTTGGAGAAAAGGCGGCTGAGGGGAAATATGATGGAGGTCTATAAAATAATGAGTGGAGTGAAACAGGTAAATATGAAGCTTCTGTTTACGCTTTCCAAAAATACTAGGACTAGGGGGCATGCGATGAAGCTACTACAATGTAGTAAATTTAAAATGAATCAGAGTTTTTCTTCACTCAACGTGTAATTAAACTCTGGAATTCGTTGCCAGAGAATGTGGTAAAGGCGTTTAGCTTAGCGCAGTTTAAAAAAGGTTTGTATGGCTTCCTAAAGAAAAAGTCCATAGACCATTATTAAATGGACTTGGGGAAAATCCACTATTTCTGAGATAAGCAGTATAGAATGTTTTTTACTTTTTTGGGGTCTTGCCAGGTATTTGTGACCTGGATTGGCCACTGTTGGAGACAGGATGCTAGGCTTGATGGACCTTTGGTCTTTCCCAGTACGGCAATAGTTATTCACTTATGCATACTGTTTTGCCCTGTTGGATTCGTCTTCATTTTGGGTTTCTTTATACCTATAGAGCTACTGTTATAGGCCTCCAGCCTTATTTAACAAGAAAATCACTAAACTAAGATCCTCCTTACCAGCAATCTCCCCGACTATGTAAAATTCATCGACTACTTAGACCCAACAGCCAATGAATATCCAGCAGACCGAATATGGACAAATTTTAATTTACTGACTGAAGACACTGTCGCCCAAATGATCAACAGATTCACCAAATCCCACTGTAAACTGGATGCATGCCCCAGCTACTTAATAAAATCTGCCCCTCAACGTTTCATAACAGATCTCACCTCCTACCTAAACCACATGCTTCAACATGGATCCTTTCCTATGGATAAAGGCAACATCTTACTCGCATCAATTTCCAAAGACCAGAAGAAAAAAAACTAAATGATATAACTAATTACCGTCCAGTGGCATCCATCCCTCTGGTGGTCAAGATGATGGAAAGTCTGGTAACTAGAGAACTTACAAACTATTTGAACAATTTTTCAGTACTACATGCATCCCAGTCTGGATTCCGTGCTAATCATAGCACTGAAACAGTTCTAATATCACTCATGACCAAATTCAAACAAATTATTGCAACTGGCAATAATGTTCTTCTGGTACAATTCGACATGTCCAGCACGTTTGACATGGTCAACCATGATATTCTATTAAACATTCTAGAATATTTTGGAATATTAGGAAATGTACTGAATTGGTTTCATAGTTTCCTAACAGCAAGAACATACCGGGTAATATCTAAATCGATTATATCATCGCCATGGAGTCCTGAATGTGGTGTGCCTCAAGGATCTCCGCTTTCACCAGTTCTCTTTAACCTGATGATGTTACCATTGGCCAGAGCACTATCCAGCCAAGACCTGAACCCATACATTTATGCTGATGATGTGACAGTATATATTTTGTTCAAAAACAACTTATCTGAAATTGCAGACAAAATTAATCGCAGCTTCCAAATGATGAATTCATGGGCAGACGCATTCCAACTAAAGCTTAATGCAGAAAAGACACAATGCCTAGTACTATCATCGCAGTGTAATAAAATCAACTACACTATCGTAAACACACCAAACCACACACTTCCTGTTGCGGATTCCCTGAGACTCCTAGGCGTAACTATTGATCGAAATCTTAATCTAGATAATCATGTAAAAAATGTTATTAAAAAAATGTTCTATGCAATGTGGAAGCTTAGAAGAGTGAAACCTTTCTTCCCAAGGGAGACATTCCGCATACTAGTGCAATCACTGGTACTGAGCCATTTGGACTATTGTAATTCCTTATATGCATGATGCAAGGCACAAACTATTAAACTCCAGACAGCCCAGAACACCGCAGCCAGATTGATATTCGGAAAGGCAAAATATGAAAGTGCCAGACCTCTTAGAGAAAAACTGCATTGGCTCCCACTGAAGGATTGAACTGCATTCAAGATTTGTACCCTGGTTCATAAAATTATTTACGGAGATGCCCCATCATACATGCCAGACCTAATAGACTTACCAGAGAGAAACAACAAAAGTTCATAATGCACTTGCTTAAACCTTCACTACCCTAGCTACAGAGGGCTTAAATACAAATCTATACATTGTGATAAATAAGAGGCTGTCCTAGCCGGGGCAGGCCACTAGATGGCGCTGTTCCCCTAAAAATGTCCAGGATGTCCGGGGTAGGCCACTAGAGGGCGCTAGGAGAATAGGTGGAGGTTGCTAGGACCGGGGAGAGCCCTGGGAGGTCCCCAGGTGTAGGAAGTTATGGGCTGGGTCCTGTGTAGCTAATTAACCACTTTATACCCCACCTGAGAGGTGAAAGGAAAGGAGGAGAGCTGGTAGCTGAAGAAAGAGAATCCCCCTGGAAAGAACTGGCTAAACCCTATGGACTTTGGTGGAGCTAAGAAGAGACTGTTTGGAGGCCTGTTGAGAGGCCACAGGCCAGTGAGGCCTGCTGGAGAGTGGGGGCAGTAGCCTCATCTTCACAACATACATCTAGCTTCTCATACATCTGCACACAACTGTGGAATGAATTACCGATCAACATAAAAACAACACATGACTTGACAACCTTTTCGAAAATTACTGAAGACTTACTTATTCACAAAGACATACAAAAAAGATTCCCCATAACGTTTTGACTCCCAAATTACTCCAAAAACAACTATTATGGAAATCTTCTAATTTATTTTATTACATCCTCATTACTGAATATTACTACTGAATATTGTATCTTGTCCTGATATCATTGTTAGTTTATCCACTTCCAATCCTACATGATATACCTATGCACCTTTATCCTATATAATAACATTCTATGCGTCTGCCTACCTGTGTCCGTAACTTTCTTCATAGATGGGCTCTGAACCCTAGCTGATGTCACTAGATCCATTATGACACGTCATATATAATTCTCACCCCCAACATTCTATGCGTCTGCCTGCCTGTGTCCGTTACTTTCTTCACAGATGGGCTCCGAAGCCCCGAGGGTTGGCGGCGGGAAGGAGGGCTTGAGAGGGTCGCGGCAGGGAGTCCAGGGGTCAGGAACTCCGAGGGGGGGGGCGGGAAATTGGAGGAAGGGGGTCTGCAAATCGGAGGGAGGGAGGGAGGTGGCGTCTGGAACTTGGAGAGCGGGAGGGGGCTGGAACTTGGAGGGGGGGTCTGGAATTCGGAGGGAGGGAGGTCTGGAACTTGGAGGAGGGGATGAGAGGGGGGGAATGCACCACCTGTACAAAAACTTTAAAAAAAAAACAAAACGGGGGGACAGCCCTGGAACTCGGAGGGAGGGGGAACGACGACCCTGGAACACGGAGGAAGGGGGGACACTGGAACTGGGTGGGAGGGAGGGGCCCCAGGCACACACAGTCTCTCTAACAGACACACTCGCACCCAATCTCACTCTCTGTCACACACACACACTCGCAGATTCACTCTCTCTCTCACCAGTCACTCTCACACACACTCTCTCAAACATACACACTCCGAGGAAAACCTTGCTAGCGCCCGTTTCAATTGTCAGAAACAGGCCTTTTTTACTAGTTTGTAATAATTCTGAAATTATTATTCCGTTAAGATGATTGCTATGATATTCTTATGCATCTTATATGCTTTATATTCTGAAATTCTTATTCTATTAATGTGAACGCCATTGTAACATTTTGTAAGCCACATGGAGCCTGCACATAGGTGGGAAAATGTGGGATACAAGTGCAGCAAATAAAAAAAAAAAAACAAAAAAACAGCATTATCAGATCCAAATGTGCAAAAGGTGTTGAAATATGAAAGTAAACATTCAAAATCGATTTTTATCATTAAACTTGGACAAGTGTTTTGGGGAGTAGAAGGAATGAGTGAGGATATACCGGTGCCAAAAGGAAAGAAAGTAACAATTTGCAAAAGAAGAGAAAAATCTCTTTAAGGAATTAGTTGAAAAAATGAGGAAAAAAACCACAAGTGGCAATGCATAAGTACATTAGGAAATACAAAGTCTTACTCCAGGAATCATTCATTGATCAGAACTGGACATATGAATGGATAAAGTGAATTGAAACCTAAGGATGAGTGATTGGTAGATGCAGCACAGGACAGTAGATTATGGATGAGATTGTTGTCCCAGTTTTTTCTTTACTTGCTGTAAACAGATATCTGTAGATTCTGTAAGAGAGGTCTAGAAACTCACTCATCTCATTGCTGGCTGCAAAGTTCTCATGGCAGAAAATCTATATAGAAAGGCACAAAAAGGTAGCTTGTCTCAATCATTATAAACTTTTTAAACATTAGAACATCACTGTATTTGAAAAGCACTTGGGATCATGACATTGAGAATTATGGATACTGAAGAAGTTAAAATCAGATGGAGCATCCTCATTCCAACCAATAAAAAAAAAAGCTAGATGCAAGGAAACTGGACATAGTGGTACAAGAGAAAAATATCAAAATGGCATTGATCATAGAGGTATTAGTTCCAAGTGATTATTTTAGAGAGAGGAGATCCTCAAGTACCAAGAAATGCAGTCTGAGATCAAGAAAACATGACAGAAGGATATAAAAATATCTCTCATCATTTTGGGTGTCACAGACCTGATTAAAAGAAATTTTCAAGGACACCTAGATAAGTTGTCTATAGATGTAACATCTTATGAACTCTAGAAAGAAGCTTTCTTTGGCATAATACAAGTACTGAGGCAAATGTCTGCAGTATAATTTGAGAGACTGAGATGAGATTTTAACTACTCTTGCATTAGGAATGAAGTTCATTACTACTGTGGCATGTGCCAAAATGTAACCCATTTGGAGACATTATCCCCATCAAAATGTAATGAAACTAAGGCTCAAGGGCTGGGCCCTAACACATTTAGACTCTGATTAGGCATCTGACTCCTCACAGTCACATCTCTACACCACCACATTATGTTCACAAGGATCTCTGACTTATAAAGGGGTGGGTAATACCAATGCAGCCACCTCAGGAAGGATAAATGCTATAACCAGATGTTATACTCCTATCTACTCTAAGTGGACATGGTCCTGAAAGGACTAATGAAGGTCCTGCAAGGATCCTTATGTATGGGAGAGTTGTGTTTTAATCTGTGATCTGGGGGGGGGGGGTAGTATTTCATTAAGGAAATGTTTTTGTTAACTGTATTATGAACTGTGCTGTATCATTTTGTCCATGTTAAACCCCTAAAACAGATGAAAGCATATGCTGTGTATTACAAACTTAGGGCCCTGGTTACTAAGCTGCACTAGAGGCATGTTAGTGCGCCTTAACTGTGTAGACATCCACAGTATTCCTATGGGCGTCTATGCAGTGCATGCTAATTTTGTGCATGCACTAAAAATGCTAGTGCACTTTAGTAAACAGGGCCTTTAGAGTACCTACATGAGATAGGAAATAGTAACATAGTAGATGACGGCAGAAAAAGACCTGCACGGTCCATCCAGTCTGCCCAACAAGATGAACTCATGTGTATACCTGACCTTGATTTGTACCTGTCTTTTTCAGGGCACAGACCGTATAAGTCTGCCCAGCACTATTCCCCGCCTCCCAACCACCAGTCCCCCCTCCCACCACCAGATCTAGCACAGACCGTATAAGTCTGCCCACCACTATCTTTGCCACCCAATTTCGGCTAAGCTTCTGAGGATCCATTCCTTCTGCACAGGATTCCTTTATGTATATCTCAAGCATTTTTAAAATCTGTTACCGTTTTCCTCTCCACCACCTCCCGCGGGAGGGCATTCCAAGCATCCACCACTCTCTCTGTGAAAAAATACTTCCTGACATCTTTTTTGAGTCTGCCCCCCTTCAATCTCATTTCATGTCCTCTCGTTCTACCGCCTTCCCATCTCCGGAAAAGATTTGTTTGCGGATTAATACCTTTCAAATATTTGAACGTCTGTATCATATCACCCCTGTTCCTCCTTTCCTCCAGGGTATACATGTTCAGGTCAGCAAGTCTCTCCTCATACGTCTTGGAACGCAAATCCCATACCATTCTCGTAACTTTTCTTTGCACCGCTTCAATTTTTTTTACATCCTTAGCAAGGTATGGCCTCCAAAACTGAACACTATACTCCAGGTGAGGCCTCACCAACGACTTATACAGAGGCATCAACACTTCCTTTTGTCTGCTGGTCACACCTCTCTCTATACAGCCTAACAACCTTCTGGCTACGGCCACCGCCTTGTCACACTGTTTCGTCGCCTTCAGATCCTCGGATACTATCACCCCAAGATCCCTCTCCCCCTCAGTACATATCAGACTCTCACCGCCTAACACATAAGTCTCTCATGGGTTTCTACTCCCTAGGTGCATCACTTTGCATTTCTTCACATTGAATGTTAACTGCCAAACCTTAGACCATTCTTCTAGCTTCCGCAGATCTTTTTTCATGCTTTCCACTCCCGGGTGTCCAGTGTTACAAATCTTAGTATCATCCGCAAATAGGCAAACTTTACCTTCTAACCCTTCGGCAATGTCACAAATATATTGAACAGAATCGGCCCCAGCAGCGATCTCTGAGGCACTCCACTACTCACCTTTCCCTCCTCCGAGCGAACTCCATTTACCACCACCCTCTGTCGTCTGTCCGTCAACCAGCTCCTAATCCAGTTCACCACTTCGGGATGTATCTTCAGCCCATCGAGTTTATTTAAGAGCCTCCTGTGGAGCACCTTGTTAAAAGCTTTGCTAAAATCTAAGTAGATTACGTCTATAGCATGTCGATGATTCAATTCCGCAGTTACCCAATCAAGGAATTCAATGAGATTCCTTTGGCATGATTTCCCTCTGGTAAAACCATGTTGTCTTGGATCTTGCAACTTATTGGTTTCCAGAAAATTCACTATCCTTTCCTTCAGCATCGCTTCCATTACTTTCCCAATAACCGAGGTGAGGCTTACCGGCCTGTAGTTTCCAGCTTCTTCCCTATCGCCACTTTTGTGAAGAGGGACCACATCCGCCGTTCTCCAATCCCTCGGAACCTCTCCCGTCTCCAAGGATTTATTAAACAATTCTTTAAGAGGACCCGCTAGAACCTCTCTGAGCTCCCTCAATATCCTGGGGTGGATCCCGTCCGGTCCCATGGCTTTGTCCACCTTTAGCTTTCCAAGTTGTTCATATACACTCTCTTCCGTGAACGGTGCTATATCCACTCCATTCTCAAATGTACTTTTGCCAGTCCCTCGTGGTCCTTTTCCAGGATTTTCTTCAGTGAAAACAGAACAAAAGTATCTATTTAGCAAATTGGCTTTTTCTTCATCATTATCTACATAGCGGTTCGCTGTATCTTTTAGTCTCACAATTCCCTTTTTAGTCATTCTCCTTTCACTAATATACCTGAAGAAATTTTTGTCGCCCCTTCTTACATTTCTAGCTATTTGTTCTTCCGCTTGTGCCTTCGCCAGACGTACGTTTCTCTTGGCTTCTTTCAGTTTCATCCGGTATTCCTCCCCGTGCTCCTGTTCTTGAGTTTTTCTATATTTCAGGAACGCCAACTCTTTAGCCTTTATTTTCTCAGCCACTTGCTTGGAGAACCATATCGGTTTCCTTTTTCTCTTGCTTTTATTTACTCTCCTTACATAAAGGTCTGTGACCCTATTTATTACTTCTTTCAGCCTGGACCACTGTCCTTCCACTTCTCGTACATCCTCCCAGCACATCAGCTCCTTCCTCAGGTATTCCCCCATTTTACTAAAGTCAGCACGCTTGAAATCCAGGACTTTGAGTTTAGAGTGGCCGCCCTCCATTTCAGCCGTCATATCAAACCAAACCGTTTGATGGTCACTGCTTCCCAGGTGTGCACCCACTCGGACATTTGACACACTATCCCCATTTGTGAGCACCAGATCCAGCGTCGCTCCCTCCCTCGTGGGTTCCGTCACCATTTGTCTGAGCAGAGCACTTTGGAAAGCATCCACAATCTCTCTACTTCTTTCCGATTTTGCAGACGGAACCTTCCAATCTACTTCTGGCAGATTGAAATCTCCCAGCAACAGCACCTCTTTCCCAACTTTTGAATATCCGCGATCAGGTCTTTATCTAATTTCTCTAATTGTGTCGGAGGTCTGTAAACAACACCCACGTGGACAGTGGTTCTATCATCTCTTTTTAAGGTGATCTATATCGCTTCTTCCTTTCCCCAGGTCCCTGTCATTTCAGTCGCTGTGATCTCATTTCTCACATATAGAGCTACTCCTCCACCTTTACAGCCCTCTCTATCCTTCCTAAATAGATTATAGCCTGGTATGTTTGCATCCCATTCATGGGAACCATTGAGCCACGTCTCTGTGATTGCAACAACATCTAAGTCTGCCTCCAACATCAGGGCTTGAAGGTCATGAACTTTATTGCTTTGACTACGAGCATTTGTGGCCATCGCTTTCCATCTATATTTCCTGGTCTGTGTTTCAACGTTAGTGATTTGGGGGTGTCTTTTCACTTCGGCTACCTTCATATCTTTTTGTTCCAACTTCATTGCTTTTTCCTCTGCCTCAGTTCTATTTTCAGAAACATCATAGTGCTGTAATGGAGCGAAAGAATTCTTTAGGGGCAACACTTGTGCGGGTGGATGCTTCTGTGTCACATGACGAAGTCTGCCTGAGCCTACCGTGAACCATCTATTCTTAGTTGGTTTTATTCTTTGAGGCAGTGGTGAGAAGTTATGATTCTGTGCAGTCCTAGAAGCTGCTTTAAGTGCATCCAATTCTTGCATTACTTTACTGAGCTCCTGTTTTAAACTGGATAGCTGAAGACAGGACAAGCCTTAAGTCTCCAGATGATTGGCCTTGAAACTAAAGCACCACAATTTATTGCAGAGAATAAAAGTCATGCTGATTGGTTGAAATGGGTATGAACAGGTGTACTACATTGGGGTTAACAGTCTGCAAGACTGCCTGTGTATGATTGAGGAGTAAAGTTAATGAGGTTTGGTTTGTCTATAAATGAGTGGAAAACCCTGGGGTGGGTGGGATTATAAATCCCAATGTGTCAGCTAACTGCTGTATCAAGGAAATTCTCTAGATGGGACCAGAAATGGTACAGTCTGATCAAAGAATTTGCAATTGATTTCAAATTGCCCTAGAATATAACTTTCCTTTGGTAAATACATCTAATTATTCCCAATAATTATAGCAGTTTCAGCAATGTAAAATGCAACTTTAGAGCCACAGTGCAATGCAGTTTGAACAGCCTATCCTCTCTATCAGAGCTTGGCAGGAAAAGAAAGAAAGAAAGAGGGTTCACAGGGCAAATTAATTAAGCAAAAAGCATTAAATTAAAGAGAATATCAGGTATCTCACCTATAGCCACAAAGTTGAGAAGTTTGGAATTTAAATAGTCAGAATTTACTTTACTTTGTAGGAGTTTGGTTCAGGTCCAGCACCTATAGCCACAAAGTTGAGAAGTTTGGAATTTAAATAGTCAGAATTTACTTTACTTTGCAGGAGTTTGGTTCAGGTCCAGCACACACAAAAAAGATGATTTCTCTAAAAGCAATAGTGCAGTATTGCATGTGGTATATAATACTAAATAAAAAAAGACATTAAAGTATTTTCAGATTTATTTCTGTATTTTTTTTTCTTATAACAGCCCCATGATGATAATAACACAGAAGATAACTAGCCTGGCTTTTGAAATACACGATGGTAAGTTTAAACTAAAAATGTAAATCTATAAAAAGAGTGATTTTGCATTTGTCTAGTATAATTTCCTGCTTTGTATGTTGTCCACTTTATGTTGGTGCTTTATTTTCCCTGCAGCACTTGAAGGGCACTATTATAACAGGGCACCTAGGATAAGTGAGTAGGCAATTGCTTATTTCAAGCCTGTTATATAAAGAAAATACTGGTGCAAGTGGCAGAAAAAGTGCTTACATTAGGACATGATCACTTACATTAGCCTACAGCTGAAATAAATGCCCTCATCTACATGCTAGCCAGAATGTTTGAAAGTTATAGTATTCTTGAATTTATATAGACACTTGCACACTGTACCAGAACCTTGCCTATGTGCATACCCATCAGCAAAGTTTGTGTCATCAAATCACAATACTAATATTTTCACTAATCAGCATTCTATAAAAGGTCTTTTATGTGTGTAAGTGGCCGCTCACATGTGGAAGACTAGAATATTGCTATTTAATTGTTTCTGCATCCTAAAAGTAGGTGGTTCCTTATAGGACGACCCCATAATTTATTTATTTGTTACATTTGTATCCCACATTTTCCCACTTATTTGCAGTCTCAGTGTGGCTTACATAGTACCGTAGAGGCGATCGCCAATACTGGTATGAACAAAGACAGAGTGAGATTGTGGTAAAGTAAAGGTCATGTGTGACAGACACATTGGGGAATCATAAGGAGGAAGAGTTAAACTATGTCCAATATGAGTTTTGGTTTTGTTGTGTTGCAGGGTTAAGGCATTTAAGTTGGATCATTAGGGTATGCCTTTTTGAACAGGTTGGTTTTTAGTAGTTTCCGGAAGGTTAGGTGGTCCTATGTTGTTTTCACAGCGCTTGGTAATGCGTTCCATAGTTGCATGCTTATAGGATAAGCTGGATGAGTAGGTTGATTTGTATTTGAGTCCTTTGCAGCTTGGGTGGTGGAGATTTAGGTATGTTCGTGATGATCTTGATGTGTTTCTGGTTGGTAGGTCTATGAGGTCTGTCATGTATCCCGGGGCTTCGCCGTAGATGATTTTATGAACCAGGGTGCAGATTTTTAACGCAATACGTTCTTTGATTGGGAGCCAGTGTAGTTTTTCTCGTAGAGGTTTTGCGCTTTCGAATCTCGGTTTTCCAAATATGAGCCTGGCTGCTGTATTTTGAGCAGTTTGGAGTTTCTTTATGATTTGTTCATTGCATCCCGCATAGATTCCATTGCAGTAGTCAAGATGGCTTAGTACCATAGATTGTACTAAGTTGCGAAATATTTCCCTCGGGGGAAAAAAATGTTTCACTCATTTGAGCTTCCACATTGAGTGGAACATTTTCGTTGTTGTAGCTTTCGCTTGACTCTCTATTGTGAGGTTTCGGTTGATTGTGACTCCGAGAATTTTCAGGCTGTCTGATATAGGTAGGGTGCAATCTGGGGTGGTTATGTTGATGGGTTTATAAGTGTTATATTGGGATGAGAGGATGAGACTGTGTGTTTTTTCTGTGTTAAGTTTTAGTTGAAATGCATTCACCCATGAGTTCATGATGATTAAGCTGAGTTTTTGATTTCTTTGGTGATTTCTGTTAGATCATATTTGTAAGGGATGTATATTGTGACATTGTCTGCATATGAACGGGTTAAGGCCTTGATTGGATAAGGACTTGGCTAGTGGGGTCATCATTAGGTTAAAAAGGAGCGGTGATAGTGGTGATAGTTGAGATACTCCACAGTCTTCCATGGTGATGATATGTTCGAATTTGATTTCACTTGATATGTTCTGGTAGTCAGGAAACCCTTGATCCAGCTAAGCACACTTCCACCAATCCCAAAGTATTCTAGGATGCTTAGTAGTATATTATGGTTTACCATGTTGAGTGCACTAGACATGTCGAATTGTAGAAGTATGCTTTTGCCTATTGCAATTTCTTGTTTGAATTTGGCTAAGAGAGTGATTAGTACTGTTTCGGTGCTGTGGGTGGAGCGAAATCCTGATTGTGGTTCATGTAGTATTGTGAATTTGTTTATGTAGTCGGTAAGTTGTTTAGTTACCATGCTTTCCATCAGTTTGTCTAAGAGTGGGATTGATGCTACTGGGCGGTAGTTGGTGATATCGTCTGGTTTTTTTTCCTTGGTGTCTTTTGGTATTGGGGTGAGTAGGATGTTGCCGTTTTCCTTGGGGAAGAGACCATGTTGAAGCATGTAGTTTAAGTGGGGTGTGAGGTCTGATATGAAGCGGTGGGGTTCGTTTTTTAATAGGTAACTAGGGCAGGCATCCAGTTTACAGTGAGTCTTGGAAAACCTATTAATCGCTTGGTTGACTGTCAGTGGTGAGGGGGGGGGGGGCAGGGGGGCAAAGCTTGTCCAGAGTCTGTCTGCTGGGTATTCATCAAGGGTTGGGTCCATACAC
Source organism: Microcaecilia unicolor (assembly GCF_901765095.1). Taxonomy (NCBI): domain Eukaryota; kingdom Metazoa; phylum Chordata; class Amphibia; order Gymnophiona; family Siphonopidae; genus Microcaecilia; species Microcaecilia unicolor. Next base: position 436,966,981 of record NC_044033.1, read on the forward strand.
TCAAAATTTTTGATGTCGGTGGTGTTCTGAGGTAGCGTGTTGCGTAGGTTTACAATTTTTCATTTAAGTATTCGGCAAGTATGTCTGCAGATGGGGTATCTGTGTTGGTTATGATGACCAAGGTGATGTCTAGTAGTTTGTTCTCGAGTTGGTATAATTTTTTTGTGTCTTTGTAGTCAGGCCCTATTTTGGTTTTGTAGTATAACCTTTTGGCTTGTCTTATTGCGTTTTTGTATTTTCTTTGAGTTTGTTTCCATGCGTTGAGTGTTTTTGCATCTTTTATTGTTTTCCATGCTCGTTCGAATTTCCTGGATTGTGTTTTTAGAGTTTTCAGTTCTTTGTTGTACCATGGTATCGAGTTAATCCTGCGTGAGGTTCTTGTTTGTAAGGGTGCTATTTTGTTTAATATGTTTTTGTATATTTTATCCCAATCTGAGAGATAGTATGTAGAGTCCGTTTGCGCTGTCCATTCATTACTGTAGATCTGTTGCCAGAATGTTTCCGAGTCTGTTTGGCCTATTGTGCTGTAGTTTGTGTTCTTGTATACGGTGTGCACCCTTTTTCCGCCAGAGTAGGGATAGGTTTAGTTTGTAATGGTCTGACCATACATACACTAGAGTCAGTGTGTAATACTTCATATTGCATGTGTAGCATGTCTCCTGTATATGGTTATTTTTGTTCTTCTAAGTTTGGTGCCCTACCTGTTTGAGGGTAATGGTGGGAGCAGGGGTTGAAGACTTGGATGGCGTTATGGAGGACGGAACTAGTATTGATTTAGGCAGTGGGAATGTGTGTGTATGCCTCTACGGATATAAAACCAGAGTGAGTTGGACTCGCTCTTTTGCAGACCAGATGTGCCAATTGGTCTGTTTTTGCACCATGTGCTACCAGTTTCTCTTTCTCCTCCCAGATTGAGAGATTGATAGGTTCCAATTCTTTAACTTTCTGCATCACTTAAATGAGCTGTTTTTGCATAAAATTATTTAGACTAACTTTCTCCACTAAGCATTTGTTATAGTGCTGTTTACATTGCACAGGGTTTTTGTTCTATTATTAGGGCTAGATATATTTTTTCATATGGTTTGGGATTACGATCATTATATGAGGTGGGGGCGGGTGGAAGATTTTAGGGTTTAGTCAGAGGGATTTGAATAGGCAAATTGTAGGATTGTTTTTTTACCAGTGGAGGTTGATGAAATGTGGAAATTATTGCAAAAATTTTCAGAGGCTTTGTGTTGGATCCCCGTCGTGGTCATGTGTTCAGCCTTTGAACAACTGAAGTGGCTGGTTTTATTTGCGGTGGGTATATTGAAATGGGGATCCTTCCCAAATTATATTGTATTGTGCAGCTTATATTCTGCCTTTAACCTTAAAGATGCAAGGCGGTTTACACAAGAAAGAAAACTTCACAAATGAAGGGACTTAGAACAGTCTTCCTTATTAAAAATTGCATAGAATTTACACTCGCTGATTTAGAAATAGATAAGTTTTTAGCTCCTTTTGAAAAAGAAGATAATATGAAATATGATGAATCTGGTGTGTATTCCTGTCCCTGGGGAGGGGAAAACACTTCAGCCCTAGAGGCTGGAATAAGAGAGACAATCAGTCTTAGATATAGGCACAACCAGTAAAAATCTTTATTGGTATCTCACTAAGACAATACAAAATAATTGTTCTCTCTGGAGCAGGTTGTCACACAGAAAAGCCAGGCGCAAAGACTGAATAACAAAACTGCTCAGCAAAAACTTTCTTAGCTATCACATATATACAGTTGTAAGTTTCGTTTCTCCGAAATCGTGTGATTTCTCCTAAACTAACTTTTCCTTGTCATCAAGCAGATGAAGCCATTACGTATGGGTTGTGTCCATCAACCAGCAGGGGGAGGTAGAGAGCACTCAACTTTTCACAGTGCCTCATGGCCAGCTAGCTCCACTGCCTCTTCAGTATTCTCTATCTCCCCAAACAGGGTGGCTGCAGCTTCTTCGAGCTCCATCAAAAATCTGCCTGGGGGTAGCTCCTGGCTTGCCAGTTGTTAGCCGGGGTGTTAGAGGCTATAGCAGCTTCACTTTGAAGGCACATAGGTCAGCCCTTTCCCTGCCTTACCCATGCCCCCGTGGATGTGGACATATTAGCTTGCTTTTCCCTGTCCTTTCCCACTCAGTGGATGCATGCACATTGGTTTGCCTTTCCCTGCCTTTCCCACTTATCTGAGCCTCCGGGGTGTTTTTATTTACATCTTTTGCCTCTGCTTTCCTCACAGCGTTAAAAAAAAAAAAAAAAAAAGATAAATAATTAGTCGTGTCGCGCTTTAGCACAGCGATCTTGAAAAAGAGGTTTTTTTCTTGAGATTCTTCTGCAGGACCGGAGCTGTGATACTCGGACTAGTGAGGTAAGAGTGTTTTCTGACTCCTCCGGGGTGGGCCCGCGATTGGAACGTTTTTGGCGCGAACCGCCATTTTTGAATTTTACCGCCATTTTCGGCGATGGCTGCGGAGACTGTAAAGCGCTGTTCTAAATGTGGCAAGCGCAAATCAGCAGTGGGGCTCTGTAATTCGTGCTGTACAGACGGTAGAGCCGGCCCGAGCATGGCGAGCGGCGATCTTTCGCGCTCTGAGCTGTCAGCGGACGCCATTTTGGATTTTCCACATGGCGCGGCCTCCATTGCGACGGAGAGCCCTGAATCCGGGGGGGGGGGGGGGGGTCATCTGAGTGAGGCTAATAATAGAGCTGATAGCCCTGGGCAGGATCCAGGCGGTCAGGGAGCGGTTTTCTCCCCTGATTTTGTTTTAATGCTGCATAGGGCGTATATGCTTAAAAGAGCTATTCCACAGGGATCTTCAGACCCTCTGCCTGCCCCCCCCCCACCCCCCCCGGTGGATCCTGGCCTTTTGGAGTTGGCTTTGCCTGTTTCTTATCCTCCTGATAAACGCAGAAGGGCTAATTCCCCTTCTGACTGTGGCACCCCCCCCCCCCCCCCCCCCCCCCGTGGTCGGGCTATGAGGATTCTTAGGGGTCTGGCAGAACTTCTTGGGCTGAGGAGCCAGAGTCGGGTACAGAATTGCCGGGTACGGAGCTTGATGATCCGTCTGCGGTGAGGATTTTCCACCGCGAGGAGCTGCCGGCGCTTATTTCAGATGCCTTACAAGCCCCCTCGATTGAAGATCCTGGGAGTGGCACAGCCTCCTCTGTTAATCCAAGGATGGCTAGTACCAGAAAGCCTGCTCGAGCCTTTCCTTTGCATGACTCCATCCAAGAGCTTATTTCGGCTCAATGGGTTGACCCCGAGGGACCTTTGAAGGTTGCCGGGGCTATGGGGCAATTATACCCTCTGAGTGAGGAACATTTGGCTCGCTTTGCAATGCCTAAAGTGGATGCCCTGGTCAGGGCCGTGCCAAGGGTCTCTGGCGCCCCCCTGCAGACTATCAGTTGGCGCCCCCGGTGAAAATGATCGCTCACCACTTACCACACTGACAGGAATTGTCAAGCAATATTCTTAGAAACAAATTGCTATACATTGCAAAATAAGATAGCAGATGTAAATTCTCAAAGTGGACATATTCCAAACGCTAAAATGAAAATAAAATGATTTTTTTCTACCTTTGTTGTCTGGTGACTTTCTTTTTCTGATCATGCTGGCCCAGTATCTGATTCTGCGGCTATCTGTCCTCTTAACTCCGTTTCCAGGGCTTCCTTTTCATTTATTTCTTTCATTTATTTCTTTCCTTTCCTCCTTTCTTCATTTCTGGTCCTCAGCTTCTGCCTATTTTTTTCATCCATGTGCAATTTTTCTCCTCTTTTCCTTTTCCCTCATTTCATCTCCTTCATCTCTCTTCCCTCCCCTTTATGTCCAGCAGTTTCTCCTCTCTCCCTGAGCCCTGCCCTGCAATCCATATCCATCTATGCCCATCTGCCCCCTGCCCCCTCCATTCATCCCTATCCAGCAATTCCCTTCTCTCCCTGAGCCCTACCCTCCCATCAATCCATGCCCATCTGTCCCTTGCCCCCTCCATTCATCTCTGACCCTATCCAGCAATTTCCCTCTCTCCCTGAGCCCTGCCCTCCCAATCCATGCCCATCCATGCTCCTCTGTCCCCTGCCCCCTCCATTCACCCTATCCAGCAATTCCCCTCTCTCCCTGAGCCCTGCCCTGCAATCCATATCCATCCATGCCCCTCTGTCCCCTGTCCCCTGCCCCCTCCATTCATCCCTATCCAACAGTTCCCCTCTCTTCCTGAGCCCTACCCTCCCATCAATCCATGCCCATCTGTCCCTTGCCCCCTCCATTCATCTCTGACCCTATCCAGCAATTTCCCTCTCTCCCTGAGCCCTGCCCTCCCAATCCATGCCCATCCATGCTCCTCTGTCCCCTGCCCCCTCCATTCACCCTATCCAGCAATTCCCCTCTCTCCCTGAGCCCTACCCTCCCATCAATCCATGCCCATCTGTCCCTTGCCCCCTCCATTCATCCCTGACCCTATCCAGCAATTCCTCTCTCTCCCTTCCATGAACCCTGCCCTTGCATGCTCCTCTCTCTTCCCTGCTCTCCGGCAACTATTCCCTTTCTTTTTTTTTTTCTTTTAATTTTAACTCCGTGACCACCCGGCATCGCAGCGTCAGTGCAGGAGGCGGCGCTCCCGACGTGTCTAGCCTTCCCCTTCGCTCATGTTCCGCTTTCTTCTGACATCAAGGAAATGACGTCAGAAGAAGGCGGAACATGAGCGAAGGGGAAGGCTAGACCGGGAGTGCCGCCTCCTGCACTGACGCTGCGCTGCCGGACGGAGGTAAAATTAAAAGTATTAAAAAAAAGAAAAAGGGATTTGCTGCAGGAGAGAAGAGAGCGTGGGCAGTTGGGCAATGGGAGTGGGAGGGCGAGGAGGTAAGCATGGTGCGGCGGCGCCCCCCAAATGATGGCGCCCCCCAGCCATGCTTACCTCGCTTACCGTATTGGCACGGCCCTGGCCCTGGTCACGGCTGTGACAAAGAGAACTACCCTCCCTGTTGAAGGAGGTGTTGCCCTGAAGGATATTCAAGACTTGATTCAGCTCTGAAGCGGTTCTTTGATTTGGCAGGTCTCACTGTTCGGGCGTCTGCATGCAGTTGTTATGCTGCTAGAGCCTGCCTGGCTTGGTTACAGCAGGCAGTGGAACAGCCCGGTGATGGAGCGGAGACTTTTTCTGAAGTGGCTCCGCAGATGGAGTTGGCCTTGTCCTTTTTGGCTGACGCCCTTTATGATATGGTCAGAGCTTCGGCTAAACAAATGGCTGTAGCAGTGGCAGCTCGCCGCACTCTTTGGCTACAACATTGGGCGGCGGACGTGGCCTCTAAGCAAAGGTTGGTGAAGTTGCCCTTTCAAGGCCTTCTCCTGTTTGGTGAGGAGCTGGAAAACATTGTTAAAGGCCTGGGGGATTCCAAACCTCAGCGCTTGCCCGAAGATAGGCCGAAGCCTTCCTCTAAGGGTCAGGCGGTCCGCTCCTCTTAGACCTCGCTTCCGTGAAGCTAGAAGGTACCGCCCGGGGCGTGCTACTGGGTTCACTTTGCGTGCCCGCTTTCAGCAGAGGAACTCCTTTCACTCGGACAAACGTTCCACAGCTGCCGGGTCAAGGCCTGGAGTTCAGGGGTGACCCTCTCAATGATGGTGCGCCGGCCCCCTCCTCGTTTCCTGTCATCGGAGGAAGACTTTCCCTCTTTTTCGAGGAGTGGGCCAAAATCTCCGCAGATCAGTGGGTCTTGGACCTGATCAGAGACGGATACCGAATAGAATTCAATGCCCCGGTGAGAGATGTGTTTGTGGAGTCTCGATGCGGTTCTGCCGCCAAACGAGCGGCGGTAGAGGAGACTTTGCACAGTCTGTGCCAGATAGGGGCTGTGACCCCGGTTCCTCCCGCCGAACAAGGTTTAGGCCGCTACTCCATTTACTTTGTGGTGCCACGAAAAGGCGGGTCTTTTCACCCAATCCTGGACTTAAAAGAACTAAACAAGTCCTTAAGAGTACGGCATTTTCGCATGAAAACCCCGCGCTCCGTCATTGCGGCGGTACAGCCAGGAGAGTTTCTCATGTCTCTGGACCTGAAAGAAGCTTACTTGCACATACCAATTTGGCCCCTGCACCAGAAGTTTCTGCAGTTTGCGGTGTTGGGAAAACATTTCCAGTTTCGGGCCTTGCCTTTTGGCCTTGCCACAGCTCCCTGAACCTTCTCCAAGGTAATGGTGGTAGTAGCTGCCTTTCTCAGGCGAGAGGGTATCCGGGTTCCCCCGTACCTAGACGACTGGCTCATCAGAGCAGACTCGGAAAAAGAGAGTCATCTAGCTACAGCCAGAGTGGTTTCAGTCCTTCAATCTCTGGGCTGGGTTGTCAATATGGCCAAAAGTTACCTGACCCCCTCGCAATCTCTAGAATATTTGGGGGCCAGGTTCGACATAGCCTCGGGCTATGTGTTTCTTCCCGAGCAAAGGCGCAGTGCAAGCTTCAGTATCAGGTCCGTCTGCTCCTGAGGATGCCCCGCCCGCGAGCTTAGGACATTGTCCAGCTGTTGGGATCGATGACAGCCACCTTGGAAGTGGTGCCATGGGCGAGAGCGCACCTGAGACCTCTACAGTATTCTCTACTTCAACGATGGTCTCCAGTATCTCAGGATTATCAGTGCAGACTTTCTTGGCTCCCTGTGGCCTGCCTCTGTATGAAGTGGTGGCTCTTGGACAGCATGTTGCGGCGGGGAATGCCGCTGGCGCTCCCCGATTGGTGCCTAGTGGTGACAGATGCCAGCCTTAAGGGCTGGGGCGCACATTGCCAGGGGAAGCATGCCCATGGTCTATGGACGCCCGACGAGTCGGAGTGGTCTATCAACCGCCTGGAGTTGAAAGCGGTGTTTCTGGCTCTTCTGGCCTTTCAAGTGACCCTGGAAGGATTGGCTGTCCGAGTGATGTCGGACAACACGACAGCAGTGGCCTACATAAATCGACAAGGCGGCACTCAGTGCAGAGCTCTAGCCGGGCAGGCCGAACAAATTTGCCACTGGGCCGAGCTGCATCTACAGTCCCTGTCAGCAGCTCACATTGCAAGTCAGAGCAACGTGCAAGCCGACTAAGCAGGCATCAGATTGATCCAGCGGAGTGGGAACTAGCAGACAATGTATTCCTGCAGATATGTGCCAAATGGGGCAAGCCAGTGATGGATCTTATGGCGACTAGTTCCAATGCCAAAGTCCCGTGCTTCAGCAGACGGGAGGGATCCTCGCTCTGCCGGGTTGGATGCCTTGGCTCAACCCTGGCCCCTGGGTTTGCTGTATGTCTTCCCTCCGTGGCCCTTGATAGGGCGAGTGCTCCTGCGGATTCGGCTGCATCCAGGAGAAATGGTGCTCATCGCCCCGGATTGGCCCAGGAGGCCTTGGTATGCAGACCTCCGACAGATGCTGTTGGAGGCTCCCTTTCCGTTACCTCTGGTTCCGCACCTGTTGTCACAGGGTCCGGTGGCCATGGAGGATGCCTGCCGCTTTGGTCTTATGGCATGGCGATTGAGAGGGCGCAATTGAGAGATAAAGGCTACTCAAATAAGGTAATTTCCACTCTCTTGCAGGCCCGTAAGCGCTCCACTTCCGTGGCTTATGTCCGGATTTGGCGCCAGTTTGAAGTCTGGTGTGTTTCAAGAGCGCTTTCTCCGTTGCGGGCTCCTGTCTCGCCGATTCTAGACTTTTTGCAGGATGGTGTACACAAAGGCTTGGCCTATAATTCCCTGCGGGTGCAAGTGGCAGCATTGGATTCCCTGCGTGGCAAGGTTGAAGGCGTGTCCTTAGCTGCTCATCCAGATGTAGCACGGTTTCTTAGAGGGGTGCTTTGGCTCCGTCCTCCAGTGCGGGCACCTTGTCCAGCTTGGAACCTGGGGTTAGTATTGAAGGCCCTTCAGGGGGCTCCCTTTGAACTGCTTCGTCGTGCTTCAGAGAAAGATTTGACACTGAAGGCCGTCTTCTTAGTGTCCATTACCTCGGCGAGATGGGTGTTAGAGCTCCAGGCGCTGTCCTGTAGAAACCCTTTTCTGCAATTCTCAGAGTCAGGGGTCACGGTTCTGACCGTGCCTTCCTTCATGCCTAAGGTGGTTTCAGCGTTTCGCCTAAACTAGCCTGTTTTTCTTCCCTCCTTTTGTTGAGGAGGAGTTTCCAAATTAATTTGGGCAGTTGCACCTTTTGGATGTGCGCAGGACTCTGTTGCAGTATCTGCGAATTACAAATTCTTTCAGGACCTCTGATCATCTTTTTGTGCTGTTTGCAGGTCCTCGCAGAGGGTCTTAAGTGTCTAAAGCCACTATTGCCCGTTGGCTCAAAGAAGTTATCTTTTCAGCAAATCTGCTGTCTGGCCGGGCTCCCTTTAAGGCACATTCCACAAGAGTGATTTCCTCTTCCTGGGCGGAAACTGGAGCACTATCTCTTCATGAGATTTGCAGTGCTGCAACATGGGCTTCTAAGCTCTCTTTCGCCCGACATTACAGGCTGGATGTGGCTGCCAGGCGGGATGCGCGTTTTGGAGCACAGGTGCTAGCGCGTGGTGTGGCTTGTTCCCACCCTATTTAGGGATTGCTTTGTTACATCCCATACGTAATGGCTTCATCTGCTTGATGACAAGGAAGGGAAAATTAGGTTCTTAACATGATAATTTTCTTTCCTTTAGTCATAGCAGATGAAGCCATGAGCCCTCCCTGTATGATTGTCTGTATTGCAGTGATTCTGATTTTAGGTGCTGTTCTTGTTTCCTGAAGTTATATTCCTTCCTTGGGGAGTCGGAAAACAGTCTTCAGGGTTCTTGTTACAGTGATAGGAGGATAAGTTCATTCCCTCCAGTTCATGTTTTGGGAGGATGAGTTTATTCCCTCCAGGAGGATGCAAGTATTCCCTCTGTTTATACAAAGTGGAGGACGAGTTTATTCCCTCCAGGAGGATGAGTTCATTCTCTCCTTTTTTGAGTTTATGCCCTTGTTAAGGGGCCATCGTTTGCTGTGAGGAAAGTTCATGTTATTCCCATTGCGTTTTACCATACTGCTTTGGAAGCTTCAAATACTGAAGAGGCAGTGGAGCTAGCTGGCCATGAGGCAGTGTGAAAAGTTGAGTGCTCTCTATCTCCCCCTGCTGGTTGATGGACACAACCCATACGTAATGGCTTCATCTGCTATGACTAAAGGAAAGAAAATTTTCATGGTAAGAACCTAATTTTCCCATATGGTTATATATGGATCTTCCTGTAATATTGTGTTATTTTTTATATGTATACATATATGGCAATTTCCTACATTGTATCATCCTCTCCTCTTTTGTGCACATGTACACTTTGTGGCAATTGGCTAATTCCTTATCTGTAAAGCGTAATCACAGCGTGCCAAAACCATGTAGCAAGCAAGTAGATATTATAAAACACCTGGTGTCCTCCTATCTGAGAGGAACAACTGCTTCTTTGGAGGGTCTTCAGTCTCTCTTCACCACCAAGGTTATATCCAATTGTATCTGCCATATATGGGCCGCATAGCCTCAATTCCTCCTGTCACCTTGACATGTACTTTCCATTTCCTGAGAAAGCACTGTAACTTCCATGCAGCTGCAGGAAGAAACTAAAAATTTGCTAATAACAGCAAAGCTAGGAATGCTGAGGGCTAGCAGGGCCATATTACAGGCCTAGTATAGGAAGGAATATACACTGGTAAGAAATATTATTCCAGATTTTGATACTTTGATATACAAATGACCTTTCCCAAATTGACTTTAGACTTATCTTTTTCACTGATGGAAAATCTAAGTTCATTCTCTGTGCACTTCCAAATTTAGCCTATTAATTGGAAATTATAAAAGTTGCACTATATTTTTGGAATTAAGTCCATAAAAGCTGTTATAAATCATAAGGCAATTTTAAACTGAAGATGTGATTCTGCTTTAAGCCAATGTAATTTGTTCAAAAGTGGAGTTGCTTCGTGAAATTTTTCTAGTGTGAAAATCAACCTACTACTACTACTAATAGCATTTATATAGCGCTACCAGACACACGCAGCGCTGAACAATTGACATAGAGAGACTGTCCCTGCTCAAAGAGCTTACAATCTAGGTAAAACAGACAGACAAGACATTACGGGCAAGGGAATTACAGGATAAAGAAGAACAGGGGAGGAGGAGGGCAAATGAGTAGCGGTTAGGAGCCAAAGGCAGTAGTGAAAAGGTGAGCTTTCAGCATAGATTTAAAAAACAGGTAGAGATGGAGCTAGACGTATGGGTTTGGGAAGACACTTCCAGGCATAAGGTGCCGCAAGGTAAAAGGAACGAAGTCTGGAGTTAGCGGTGGAGGAGAAGGGGAACGACGAGAGATTTGTTCAGAGAGCGGAGTTCACGGGGAGGAATGTAGGGAGAGAGGAGAGGTAGTGAGGGGTCATAGAGTGGACACATTTAAAGGTCAGTAAGAGGAGTTTGAACTGTATACGGAACCGACAGGGAGCCAGTGAAGTGACTTGAGGAGTGGGCTGGTGTGGGCATAACGATTCTGGCGGAAAATAAGTTGAGCTGCAGAATTCTGAACAGACTGGAGAGGAGAAAGATGATTGAGCGTGTTTTAAATCCCCCCTTTATAGACCTCTTTCTGACTCCGTCACACGGGGGACTAAAGGTACTTATTTCATATATCAGGTTCTGTATAGTTTCTCTGACCTCCATTGTCACCCAATCATAAGGGGGTGGCATTAGGAGCTGTAATTGAAAACTAATTCCCATAACTACTGCTTTCTGTCCAAAACTGAGTGTCACTTGTATGTGATCTACCTTGTAGGCTAAATGTTAGGTAAAGAGAAGATAGAATCAATAAAAATAGAGACAGAGATAGGTTTAGATAGATAGGTACATTTTATTTCTTACCCAAACACAAGTCTTCAAGTTGATACAAATACAGACATCAGATTCTGGTTTCATCCGCACAGGGCTTCGCCGTCTGACAGAAGCTTTGGAGAAGACTCTCAAACTAAGCCAAAATCTCCCCTCTTTTATACACAAACCTCTCCATAGAAGTGAATGGTGAGAAACCTTGCTCCTAATCTTTCTCACTTTCTGAGATCATACTTTCCCATGCGATCTGCTATCTGATGTGCCCACCTCCTTCCGTTCTCAGCTACTGCTAATTATCAACATGTTTTGGGAAGCGTTGAGATAACAGTTTCACATCTTCCGGCTGCAATACTTTTCATACTTTTCATACCTTCTCATGAACTCTGTATTACCTCTGTATCATTGTATACCAAAACTAATAAGCTCCATTTTATTCATCTGATCTTTCATTACAGGTGCTATATTTGAATTAAAAATTGTACCAATTTGTGGCAGGACTCATTGTTCAGACCTGCTTTTTGCAGATTCTCAAATATTAAATCATTTCAGTACTTTTTAGCAGTTTAGGCTGTTTAAGGTATGTAAATTGACCCACCACTATTCCAGTGGATGGATCCCAAGCGGGGACACATATTAACTTACAGGAAATGCAAGTCCTTGCTCAGCCAGTCATAGATTTTTAAACCTAGCTGGTATTTTTACAGCCTGAGTCCTAAAATCTGGCCTTCCACCCTTCCGGTGGGCATCCAGTGAGGGCCTCTTGCTGTAGTATAATTATACAAGCGGAAGACCAGTGAGAAGTAAATTGCAATAGTCCAAGCGAGAAGTAACAAGGTTGTGAATAAGGGTTTTGGTGGCGTGTTCAGAAAGGAAGGGGCGAATTTTGCTAATGTTGAAGATAAAAAAGCGACAGGTTTTGGCGATCTGTTGAATATGAGCAGAGAAGGAGAGAGAGGTGGCCTAGTGGTTAGGGTGGTGGACTTTGGTCCTGAGGAACTGAGTTCGATTCCCACTTCAGGCACAGGCAGCTCCTTGTGACTCTGGGCAAGTCACCTAACCCTCCATTGCCCCATGTAAGCCGCATTGAGCCTGCCATGAGTGGGAAAGCACGGGGTACAAATGTAACAAAAAAAAAAAAAAAAAAAGATGACTCCCAGGTTACGAGCCGAGGAGACAGGGAGGATATGAGAGCCATTAACAGAGAGAGAGAATGGGGGAAAAGGGGAGGAGGGTTTAGGGGGAAAAATGAGAAGTTCAGTTTTAGCCATGTTTAATTTGAGTTGGTGTTGAGACATCCAGGCAGCAATGTCAAGACAAGCAGGCAGAGATTTTGTCCTGGATTAAGGTTGAGATTTCAGGGGTGGAGATGTAGATCTGAGAGTCATCAGCATAAAGATGGTAATGAAAACCATGGGATGAGATCAGGGCACAAGGGAGGAGGTATAGATGGAGAAGAGGAGTGGTCCAAGGACAGAACCCTGAGGCACACCTACTGAGAGCGGGAGGGAAGTTGACGAGGATCCACCAGAGTGAACAATGAAAGTACGGAGAGAGAGGTAGGAAGAGAACCAGGAAAAGAACAGGGCCCTGGAATCCAAGCGAGGACAGCGTATCGAGGAGTAAGGTGTGGTCAACAGTGTCGAAAGCAGCAGATAGGTCAAGAAGGATGAGGATGGAATAGAGACCTCTGGATTTAGCCAGAAGCAGATCATTAGAGATTTTAGTAAGTGCAGTTTCAGTAGAGTGAAGAGGGCGAAATCCGGTTTGAAGTGGGTGAAGAATAGGTTGAGAGGAGAGAAAGTCAAGACACATCGGTGGTGAACGACGCGTTCAAGTAATTTGGAGAGAGAAGGGAGATGGGGCGATAGTTGGAGGAACAGGTAGGGTCAAGTGAGGGTTTTTTAAGGAGTGGAGTGAGAATAGCATGTTTGAAGGTCATAGGAACAGTTGCAGTGGAGAGTGAAAGATTAAGGATGTGACAGATGACAGGGATTGATAGTAGGAGAGATGGTGTTAAATAGGTAAGTGGGGATGGGATCAGAGGAACAGGTAGTACATTTAGAGGAGGAAAGAAGGAGGGCTGCTCTCTCACCTGCCCCTCCTTAATGCACCCAGGTTGTGTAACCAATTCTTCAGGACAGGCAGGAAAGATCCCTGGTCCTGCCTGCCTGCTGCTGGTGCTGATGCTCCCCCGCTGCCAGATCGCTGTTCAAAATGGCCGCTGATACTTACAAGGGCGGTCTCCAAGACTTCAGCAGAAGTCTCGTGAATCCGCCATTGGAATTCTTGGCGGCCATTTTTAGCAGCGATCCGGCAGCGGGGGAGCGTCAGCACTAGTGCCAGCAGCGGGCAGGCAGGACCAGGGATCTTTCCTGCCTGTCCCGAAGAATTGGTTACACAACCTGGGTGGATGAAGGAGGGGCAGGTGAGAGAGCAGAGTCATTGGACATGGGTGGCTGGAGTGGGGGCTGGGGGAGAGTAGGGTCGCTGGACATGGGTGGCTGCAGGGGGGGCAGGGGGAGAGGAGGGTCGCAGAACATGGGTGGCTGCAGGGGGGGCAGGGGGAGAGGAGGGTTGCAGGACATGGGTGGCTGGAGGGGGGGCAGGGGAGAGGAGGGTCGTTGGACATGGATGGCTGGAGGGGGGGCAGGGGGAGAGTAGGGTCGCTGGACATGGGTGGCTGCAGGGGGGGCCAGGGGAAGAGGAGGGTCACAGGACATGGGTGGCTGGAGGGGGGGCAGGGGAGAGGAGGGTTGTTGTTTGATGTGCCGCTCCACGTGTTGCCCTACTCCTCCCCCTGCCTGGGAATCAGCTGTGAGTGATGTCCGCCTGGGTGGCTGGAGGGGGGGCAGGGGAGAGGAGGGTTGCTGGACATGGGTGGCTGCAGGGGGAGAGGAGGGTCCCTGCGTTCAGGAGGTAAAAACTTTTAAGCAGACAGCTCTTACGAAGGGGAGGGCCAGACAAGTGGGGAGTGGGGGGGGGGTCCTGAAATGAAAGGGGGGGAGGTCAAAAACAACACAGGGGGACCTGAAACGACAGAGGGGGGGAAGGGGGTCCTGAAACAACACGGGGGCAGGGGATTACTGGAAATCCACTGGAAGGGGAGGGGCGGGTCCTGGAACTGGAAGGGGAGGGGGGTCCTGGATTAGGGGGTAGCGGGGGGAGGAAGGGGGGTCCTGCAACTCGGAGAGGGGGGGAGAGGCGGGAAGGGAAGAGGGGGGTTGGGAAGAAGTGGGAGGGGGTCCTGGAACTCGGATGGGAAGAAGTGGGAGGGGGTTCTGGAATACGGACAGGGGTGGAAGGGGGGAAGGAAGGGGAGGGGGGTTCTGCAAACTCTCGGTCTCATACATTCTCGGTCTCACAAAGTCTGTGTATCGCACACATACTCTCACACTCGCTGTCTCACACGCACTTTATCTGTGTGAAACACACACACACACACACTGTATCTGTGTGAAACTCTCTCTCTCTCTCTCTCTCTCTCTCTCTCTCTCTCTCTCTCTCTCTCTCTCTCTCTCACACTCACTGTCTCACATACGCACTCGCACACACTGTCATTCTGACACGCACACTCTCTCTCACAGACATACTCGCACCCAGTCTCACTCTCTCACTGTCACACACTCGCACAGTCACTCTCACACATACACACTCCGAGGAAAACCTTGCTAGCGCCTGTTTCATTTGTGTCAGAAACAGGCCTTTTTTATTAGTAGTATATAAAATGGACAAAGCGGTAGAATTCCAAATCTGAATCATTGATGAGAGTTATGATTAGAAGAATCCAGCTTAGATAAAATCTCCTTCTAGAAACACTCACTGCTTGGATATTTTCTACCTAGATATTCCTGTCTAGAGTTAACATTCCTAGAGTAATCCTTAGCAACCTTCAGATATACAATAAGACATAGCTCATTGGAATCTATGATTTGGTCAGATCGTTTACCAGATCTTAGATTCCAATGTTAAAGTATCAACCAACGATTCTGAGCTATGTCTTATTGTGTATGCAGTGAAATCCACTGTATGACCTTTTTTGTAAGTTGAGCAAATTGAGCCTATCACTAAATTTAGAGAAGTTTAAGAATTGGTGAAATTGAGAGACAGAAGGATTAGAAACATCTTCTAAATGTACATTCAGATCACCTAGAATAGAATCCTCAAAAAGCAGATAGTAATGACTAATCACATTGGCTGATCTAGGTTGTATGGAATTCTAGCTTCCAGGAGGCCTATATAAAAGTAAAAATCCTAATGAGCCTTAAGAAATTGGCAGACCATAAACTCTAGATTTCCTTTCACTGATTTCTATATTCGTTTAAAACAATAAATACCCTATAAATATGGACGAAACCTCCACTTCTGTCTTGTCTGTGAGAATGTATTGTATAACCTGGTGGGCAAATATTTATCATATAAGGAGAATCAGAATTTGGGATTCAGGTTTCAGTAATAAACACTATTCCTGCCTGCAAATTGCCAGTCAGATCTTTGATTAGCTATGACTTATTGCGCACTGAAGGTGCATTAAAATAGAGGTACTCTGTGATGAAAATATTCTCGAGATTTAGAAGTTATCGAAATAAGACTTTCAGTTCTTTATTTTTATAAAAGTCTCCTACTTCTATTGCCAGGTATTCGCATAGGAAAGGCAAGACAATCACATTGTAAGAATTTTATTGTCTCAGCATATTGTTTGCCGCTTCTAGGCCGGCTTTGTATCACAGTTATCAGGAAGGAATTTAAACTTGCTGCTCAACCCTTCCCCCACCGCTCCCAGTTTAAGCCAATGCATTTCAAAAACCATTACATTAAAATAAAGTTCAATCCAAACTAAATAAAAATTACCTTCCACCACTCTTGCAGTGCAAAGGTTGTACAAAGGGATATGGCACACCCCTTTGGCGTGACGCCTTAGAAGCTGGTGTCCCTTTATAGTCAGTTTGTGTCATCACTGACTAGCACTGCACCTCTCCCATAGCGCCCAATGTTTTTGCAAAAAAAAAAAAAAAGTCTCTCGTAAGAGATTCTCAGTAGCGAATTGGACAGGATTCAGGTAGTGTGTGTAGGTGATGGCTCAATCCTAGTCTCAGAAGCTGGCATCCCTTTATAATCGGTTTCGGTAACATCACTGACTAGCGCCACGCTTCTCCCACAGTGCCTGATGGTGTTGCAGAAAAAAGTCTCTGGTTGGTAAGAGAGATTCTCAGTAGTGTGTGTAGGTGATAGCTGTCAGGGTTATGGTATTGATCCCAATTCTTAAAGGGCAAATCCTGAAGCCTTGTCAGCTAGCCAGTTAAAGGCCTGTAGCCAGTTTACCACTAATTGGGCCATTTTATTTTTTTATTTTTATGCCCTACATCTTTCTCAGTCTGGGTTTTGTGCTTTTTATAGTACTGAAACTTTGTCAGCTTTACTGTTTGAGCTGAGATTGTTATTAGATAGTGGTAGGCAGGCTGTTTTGATGCAGTTGGATTTCTCAGCTACTTTTGATTTGGTAGGTCATGAATTGCTGTTGCTTGGGGGAGGGATTTTTCAGTAATCTATCTAATATAATAAAATGCACCATGAACGTTCTGAAGACAACGTTCTGAAGTCACTCAAACACTCTCTGTAGGGTTCGTGGATTCATGGTGTGAAGCCAGCCAGCCGTCTCTGCCCCGCCCTCGCGTCAAACGTCAACGTCATGACGTCGAGGGCGGAAAAAAAAACCAAACAAAGCGCAGCGTCAGGGAAGGAGGCGGCGCTCCCGATGTCTCTAGCCTTCCCTTCGCTGTGTTCCGCCTTCTTCTGACGTCAAGGATGACGTCAGAAGATGGCGGAACACAGCGAAGGGAAGGCTAGACGTCGGGAGTGCCGCCTCCTTCCCTGATGCTGCGCTGCCAGAACCGCCACCGAGGTAAATTTAAAAAGAAAAAAAAAAAAAAAAGGAAGTTGGTGGGAGAGAACAGGGTGGGCAGTAAAGTTGAACAATGGGAGTGGGAGGGCAGGGGAGAAACGACAGCATGGATGCGAAGGGGGGGGGGCATGGATGCGAAGGGGGGGAGAAGAGGGTGGGCCAGGCTGGGACATGGGAGAGAGAGGAGCATGGATGCGAGGGGGGGTCATGGAAGGGAGAGAGGGGAATTGCTGGAAAAGGATGAATGGGAGGGGGCAGGGACAGAGGAGCATGGATGGGCATGGATTGGGATGGCAGGGCTCAGGGAGAGAGGGGAATTGCTGGAAAGGGATGAATGGAGGGGACAGAGGAGCATGGATGGGCATGGATTGGGAGGGCAGGGCTCAGGGAGAGAGGGGAATTGCTGGATAGGGATGAATGGAAGGGACAGATGGGCATGGATGGATATGGATTGCAGGGCAGGGCTCAGGGAGAGAGGGGAATTGCTGGATAGGGATGAATGGAGGGGCAGGTGACAGAGGAGTATGGATGGGCATGGATTGGGAGGGCAGGGCTCAGGGAGAGAGGGGAATTGCTGGATAGGGATGAATGGAGGGGACAGATGGGCATGGATGGATATGGATTGCAGGGCAGAGCTCAGGGAGAGAGGGGAATTGCTGGATAGGGATGATTGGAGGGGGCAGGTGACAGAGGAGCATGGATGGGCATGGAGTGGGAGGGCAGGGCTCAGGGAGAGAGGGGAATTGCTGGAAAAGGATGAATGGAGGGGGCAGGGGACAGATGGGCATGGATTGGGAGGGCAAGGCTCACACTCTCTCTCTCATATACAATGTCTTTCTGACTCTCACTCTCTCACACTGTATCACATTCACTCTCTATGTGCCACACAGTCACTCACACACTCGCTTGGTCTCATACACTCACTCTTACAGAGAATCTGTGTCTCGCACACACTCTCTCGCACACACCCACACACACTCTCTCTCACACTGTGTCTCACATACACACTTGCACACACTCTCATTCTCACACACACACTCTCTCACAAACACACTCACACCCAAACTCACTCTCTCTCTCACAAACACACACTCACACTTTCACTCTGACTCTCACACAGTCACTCTCACATACACTCTCCCAAACATACACACTCTGAGGAAAACCTTGCTAGCGCCCGTTTCATTTGTGTCAGAAACGGGCCTTTTTTACTAGTGTTAAATAAGAAACTTTATTATTGAAGGTTTTAGTTAAATCTGAAAGATTATAGTACTACCCAAAGAATAGATAACAATTGTTAATTGTTCAGCCCTCCCCAACCCATTAGAATGTTCCACACATTCATACAGCTAGGGAGAGAAGAAGTGAAGGCCACGCAAAGATGAGAAAATGGTATTTTCCATATCATCATGCTGATCAATCCATAGACTGGTGGGTTGTGTCCATCTACCAGCAGGTGGAGATAGAGAGCAAAGCTTTTGCCTCCCTATATGTGGTCATGTGCTGCCGGAAACTCCTCAGTATGTTCTCTATCTCAGCAGGTGGTGGTCACACACAGCAGCAGCTCTGGCTAGGTCTCCAAGCCTAATTTTTAGGTTTTGTTGAGTACCTGGGGTTGAGGGCTCTACTTGAGCAAGTGCAAACCTGGTGGCGCCAGGTCCCTCCTTTTCTCCCCCCTCCCGCTAGCTCCGTTGAAAAAAAAAAAAATTTTTTTTGAACGTCCTTAAGGGCGTTTATTTCGACGTTTATTTAAACGTTTATTGCAGCTACTCACTGGGACACCAGGTCGTTACAGCTTGGAGCGAGAAGCAGGTAATTTTTACCTTTTTATAGCGGGCAGGGGGTTCCCCAATCGATCTCCACGTGGCCTATGGCGTCGGAGGGCGAGGGCGTGAAGAATCGCTCCCCGGACCACGTGTGCGCTTCTAGCGGGGATGCGGGGGTCTTAAAGTCTGATTCGCACTTGTTGGGTGTCAGTTCGGAGGCCGGTCAGTGTCCCGGGTCTTCCTCCGGTGCGGCGGTTTTTCCCGCCATAAACGCCCATCCCCCGCTGCTCGCCTCCGCCATCTTGGCCGGCCACTCTGCTCGGACGGCTTCTTCTTGGGCCGCCCTTGAGGTGGGAGAAGTTAATGCCATGGCCGCCCTTGATTTGGGCGACGGCAAAAAAGCGGCTAAAGTTAAGCGCCGTTCTTCCCGCGCGGCTCCTTCGCGGAGTGTCGCGCCGGACGCCATCTTGGATGCACAGCATGTTTCTCCCCCGCTCTTGCGAGCGCCGGTTGAGGGTGCGTCTAGGGCTGTGGCCCAGGCTGCTGAAGTGCACAGTCTGGGGGGTTTCTCCCCCGAGTTTATTTTGCTGCTGCATCAGGCCTTCCTTATGCAAAATGCTGCCCCTTCTCCCTTGTCCGATAAAGGGGTTGAGGCCCCCGGAAGTAAACGCCCTCGGGTGGATTCCCAGGCCTTAGAGGACTCTGTTTCCTCTGATGTAGATGAGGGCAGCGTATCTGAGTTCTCCCAACGGTCCTTTGGGGATTCCTTGGAGGAGACGGATTCCCGCTCGGATGGAGCGGATGACCCCTCTGTAGCGCAGATCTTTCGCTCAGAGGATTTGCCCAACCTGTTAGTGCAGGCCATGAGCATTTTGAAGATTTCCTCTCCGGAGGACGTCTCTCCCTCAGCCCCTGTTGGCTCCGCCATTATGCTGGGGACGAAGCGCCCGCCTAGAACCTTCCACGTGCATGATGCCATGCACACCTTAATTGCGGCTCAATGGGATGTCCCGGAAGCGAGCCTCAAAGTGGCTAGGGCTATGTCCCGCCTCTATCCTTTGCCTGAAAGTGAACGGGAGGCCTTTCTTTGGCCTACCGTGGATTCTTTAATCACTGTGGTGACTAAGAAAACGGCGTTGCCGGTGGAAGGTGGCACGGCCCTAAAGGACGCCCAAGACAGAAGATTGGAGGCGGCCTTAAGGTCGTCCTTCGAGGCGGCTGCCTTAAGTTTGCAGGCCTCAGTTTGCGGCTCCTATGTGACCAGGGCGTGCCTGACGATTGTGCAGCGGGCTTCCCCCTCGGATCCTTCCTTGAGGGCTGATTGGCCGGCCCTGGAATCGGGCTTGGCTTATTTGGCAGACTTACTGTATGATGTCTTGAGAGCCTCGGCTAAAGGTATGGCTCAGACAGTCTCTGCGCGGCGGTGGCTTTGGCTGAAACATTGGTCTGCGGACCACGCCTCTAAGTCCCGCCTGGCTAAGTTGCCTTTTAAAGGCAAGCTGCTCTTTGGGGTCGAGCTGGACAAAATTGTGACCGATCTCGGCACGTCTAAGGGCAAGAGGTTACCAGAGGTCAGGGCTCAGGCCAGTGCTCGCCCCGGTATCTCCAGAGGACGGTTTCAGGAAGCCCGTCGGTACCGCCCGGGCAAGTCGGGCTCCTCTGCCCCCTCTTCCTTCAAGAGGAACTTCTCCCCCAAGCAGCATTCCTTTTGCAGAGACCCCCGTCCCGGAGGTGCGCCCTCCGGTCCTCCCCCAGGGTCTCGTACCCAATGACGGGGTCCTGGTCCATGGCCCAGTGCAGATTGGAGGACGCCTGTCCTCGTTTCTGGGCGAGTGGACCAGGGTAACTTCAGACGCTTGGGTGCTGGAAGTCATCAGAGACGGCTACAAGCTAGAGTTCTGCCGACCCTTAAGAGACGGGTTTGTACTCTCTCCCTGCAAGTCTCCAGTCAAAGCTGTGGCAGTGCAGCAGACCTTGGACAATCTGATCCGCCTGGGTGCGGTCGTTCCGGTGCCAGAAAATCAGCTTGGCAAGGGACGTTACTCCATTTACTTTGTGGTACCAAAGAAAGGAGGTTCTGTGCGGCCTATCCTCGACCTCAAAGGGGTCAATCGGGCCTTGAAAGTTCGGCACTTTCGCATGGAGACTCTCCGCTCTGTTATAGCGGCAGTGTAGGCAGGGGAGTTCCTGGCATCCTTGGACATCAAGGAAGCGTACTTGCATATTCCCATCTGGCCTCCTCATCAACGCTTTCTGCGTTTTGCAGTCCTGGGCCAACACTTCCAGTTCAGAGCCCTCCCATTCGGGTTGGCTACTGCTCCGCGGACCTTCTCCAAAGTAATGGTGGTCATCGCGGCCTTCCTGCGAAAGGCAGGAGTACAAGTCCATCCTTATCTGGACGACTGGTTGATCCGAGCCCCCTCTTATGCAGAGTGCGGCAAAGCTGTGGACCGGGTGATTGCTCTTTTGAGCTCCCTGGGGTGGATCATCAACTGGGAGAAAAGCCAGCTGCGCCCGACTCAGTCCCTGGAGTATCTGGGAGTTCGATTCGACACCCAAGTGGGCAGAGTGTTCCTGCCGGACAATCGGATTGTCAAACTTCAGGCTCAGGTGGACCAGTTCCTAGTAGCCTCTCCTCTTCGGGCTTGGGACTATGTGCAGCTGTTGGGCTCAATGACGGCCACGATGGAAGTAGTGCCCTGGGCCAGGGCTCATATGAGACCACTACAACTCTCTCTGCTGCAGCGCTGGACTCCGGTGTCGGAGGATTATGCTGTGCGCCTTCCCTTGGACCCAGCAGTGCACAAGGCGCTGAGCTGGTGGCTGAAGACAGACAAGTTGTCTGCAGGGATGCCTCTTGTGACCCCGGAGTGGATTGTCGTCACGACGGACGCCTCTTTGACGGGCTGGGGAGCCCACTGCTTGGGAAGGACAGCGCAGGGGCTCTGGTCTCCTGCAGAGGCAAAGTGGTCTATCAACCTCCTGGAACTCAGAGCCATTCGGTTGGCGCTTTTGGAGTTCCTCCCGGTACTGGGGTTGAAGCCAGTACGGGTCCTGTCGGACAATGCCACGGCTGTGGCCTATGTCAACCGCCAGGGAGGTACCAAGAGCGCCCCTCTAGCCAAGGAAGCCATGAATCTCGGCCAGTGGGCAGAAGCGAACCTGGAACAGCTGTCAGCGGCCCACATTGCCGGAGTCATGAATGTCAAGGCGGACTTTCTCAGTCGCCATACCTTGGATCCCGGAAAGTGGCAGGTATCGGCTCAGGCGTTCTTGGACATCACGAAGCGCTGGGGCCAGCCGAGCCTAGATCTGATGGCGTCATCGGCCAATTGCCAAGTGCCGCGCTTTTTCAGCAGAGGACGGGACCCTCGATCTCTGGGAGTAGATGCTCTTCTCCAACAGTGGCCGACACAGGAGCTTCTCTATGTGTTCCCGCCCTGGTCCATGTTGGGCAGGGTACTAGACCGGGTGGCAAAGCATCCAGGCCGAATAATCCTGGTGGGTTCGGACTGGCCCAGACGTCCCTGGTATGCGGACCTGATAAGGCTATCAGTGGACGACCCTCTGCGGCTGCCAGTGGAGCAGGGCCTGTTGCATCAGGGTCCCGTGGTGATGGAGGATCCCTCCCCCTTTGGTCTTACGGCCTGGCTATTGAGCGGCAGCGTCTGAGGAAGATGGGCTTCTCAGACAAGGTCATCGCCACTATGCTGAGAGCGAGGAAGCGCTCTACTTCTACTGCTTACGCCAGGGTTTGGCGTACCTTTGCAGCGTGGTGTGAAGCAGGCTCACTTTCTCCCTTCACTGCTCCAATTTCTTCAGTGCTGGCATTCCTGCAAGAAGGTCTGGAGAAGGGCCTGTCGCTCAGTTCCCTTAAAGTCCAGGTGGCGGCTTTGGCTTGCTTCAGGGGCCGCCTGAAGGGTGCTTCCCTGGCTTCGCAGCCAGATGTGGTACGTTTTCTGAAGGGAGTTAATCACCTGCGCCCTCCTCTGCACTCAGTGGTGCCTGCGTGGAATCTCAACCTGGTGCTAAGAGCCTTGCAGAAGCCGCCTTTTGAACCCTTGTCGAGGGCATCTCTGAAAGACCTGACGTTGAAAGCAGTCTTTTTGGTGGCTATCACTTCAGTCAGAAGAGTTTCCGAGCTCCAGGCACTCTCATGTCGAGAACCCTTTCTGCAGTTCACTGAGGCAGGAGTGTCTCTTCGCACAGTGCCTTCCTTCCTGCCCAAGATTGTTTCTCGCTTCCATGTGAATCAGCAGCTCTGTCTCCCTTCCTTTCGTAGGAAGGACTACCCAGAGGAATACTCTGCTCTCAAATTTCTGGATATGAGACGAGTCATCATCAGATACTTGGAAGTGACTAATGATTTCCGGAAATCAGATCATCTGTTTGTCCTGTTTGCAGGTCCTCGTAAGGGTCTGCAGGCTGCTAAGCCTACAGTGGCAAGATGGGTCAAGGAAGCCATTGCAGCAGCTTATGTGACCGCGGGGAAGGTGCCGCCTATTCAGCTGAAGGCTCACTCCACTAGAGCTCAGACGGCCTCGATGGCAGAGGCCGGGTCCGTCTCCTTGGAAGAGATATGCAAGGCGGCAACTTGGGCATCGGCCCATACCTTCTCCAAGCATTACCGCTTGACTGTGGCTGCTCGGGCGGAGGCCCGGTTTGGAGCTTCAGTGTTGCGGTCAGGGATTTCAATGTCCCGCCCTGGGTGAGTACTGCTTCGGTACATCCCACCAGTCTATGGATTGATCAGCATGATGATATGGAAGGTAAAATTATGTATCATACCTGATAATTTTCTTTCCATTAATCATAGCTGATCAATCCATAGCCCCTCCCAGATATCTGTACTGTTTATATTCTGGTTGCATTTCAGGTTCAAGTTTAGTCTTCAGTTCCTGTTCAGGAGGACTTCGTGTTCAAGTTTTTTCAATTGGATTCTTCAAGAGTTGAGACGAGTTTGTGTTACAGTGAGCTGCTGCATTCCTCTCCCCTCCGTTTTACGGGGCTGAATTGAGACCTAAATTCTGCCGGCGCTCCCTCCCGCTTCGTGCGGCTGTAGGGCAGCTTTGTACCCCTCCCGTTTTGGCGGTGTTAGGGTCAGTCAGCTCTTCCCGCGGTTGCAGGATTAGCCAGATCCCCCCGCATCGGCGGGGTGGTGTCCCTCCCCCGCTCCGCGGGGATGAGCTGGACGGATTCCCCTCCCCCACTTGTGTGGGGATGAGCTGGGTTAATTCCCCTCCCCCGTTTCGGCGGTGGTGAGCTGGGCAGAGTGTCCCTTCGTGGGTGTAATTCTCTAAGTGCTGAGTCCTGCGGATGGAGCTTTGATATCGACATACTGAGGAGTTTCCGGCAGCACATGACCACATATAGGGAGGCAAAAGCTTTGCTCTCTATCTCCACCTGCTGGTAGATGGAGACAACCCACCAGTCTATGGATTGATCAGCTATGATTAATGGAAAGAAAATTATCAGGTATGATACATAATTTTACCTTTATTAAGTTACCAAGCTAGAAAAACAGTCTACAGCCCTTTTCTCATGAGAGAGGTATAAAAGCTGCACGTAGGTGCTATCTCTGAGAACTTCTCCAATTTGGTCTTGCTAGCTACTACTTTTTATCTTCTTCAATCATTATCCAGCTCAAACAGTTCGTTAGCATTAGTTTCGACCACAATGTTGCTAAACATTAGTTTCGACCACTGATCAAGATTATTAGAAATGTCTAAGGCAAAATCATACCGATTAGCATGTTCCACTTGCTACATCAGGTTCCATTTCGCCAGCAACCATTTATCTATGTTTCTAGGCATGTAAACTGCAAAAAGCCCCTAACCACATTCTTCAGTAAACACCTTCCAAGGAAAATTGCTTTATATTCTCTTTCTGCAAGCCTGCCAGCAAGCCTGTCACAAGAGCTCATGAGCCTCTGGGTCACACAGAGGGTATGATTGTTAGGTCTGGCTGACAGCTTCAGGCCTCTTGACCTGTTTTTGGAAAGGCCTAGATAGGTCCATTATTTACACAATAAAATCAGAACAGATTGAGCTCCTTACTCTGTGGCAGCTTGGAAAATAGCAAGGTGTAAATTTGTTAAAACATATAGACATCACATTTTTTCCATTGTAATTTATGCTGTTGGGGTGGATTAGTAGCAGATAGTATACACTACCACAGTGAAAATTTACATAAGCACAAAAGTATTGCCATACTGGGAAAGACCAAAGGTCGATCAAGCCCAGCATCCTGTTTCCAACAGTGGCCAATCCAGGTCACAAATACCTGGCAAGATCCAAAAAAAGTACGAAACATTTTATACTGCTTATCCCAGAA